>NW_027507748.1:459228077-459585577 GCF_037356315.1 Lithobates pipiens | reverse complement strand
GTCAAAATAATGGTTTAATTCCACATTTTTTTATCAATTTTATTTAATTGATTTCCTCTTGATTTTCATGTTAACGGTTTCCCTTTTTATTTTTCTTCAACAAACATGATTTTATGTATGTACAAATTTTGTTACAAAACAACAATAAAACAAATAAACCTGCTTATTAAGTTTTAGCTAAACTCCTGTCCACTTCAGAAATTCCTGAAAGGTTATGAATATGAGATTTCTAACAATGCTATTCCATGGTACCTTCATTTCAATCTTGCAACTTGAAATTGAAATGGGAGTCAACAAAGAATATCTAGACCTGCTTTTCTCCTCCCATGCAATTACTCACTTTGAGGGGAGGGTGCTGGGAACAACTGTTTGACAAAGTTACATTTTTCTTCCTATCAGAGATATTCACTAAATATAATGCACCATAAATCTCTTGTAATGATTGTTGTCAAGTATGTATGTGTGGTTTTCTTTTAGTAAACTATAGAGTATAACCCTTGTTGAACAATTCTTCACTCCTTTTCATACTGAACGCATTTTCACAGTTGATTCGGTCTCATGTTTCTTTCTAAAAGCACTATAGAGCCAGTGAATTTTAGAAAAACAACAGAAACAGTAATAATACACATTTTGCAATAAAAGAGAACCTGTTAACACATTTAAAGTCAGAAAAATAATAATAAAATGAAGATTGTTAGCCTTGAATGAATCAGTTCAAGATATGAAGGGTGTGTTTACTTTAGGGTGCCTTTCTTTTATATCCAGCGAATAAGAAGGATCTTCTTAAAATTATTCAAAGCAAAGGTCCTAAAATTAAATGTCTTTGTATCCAGGCACATCACGGTTTTGTCATTTTCTACAATAAAGTTCTATAAAAGATGTGGGATAATATTTAATTACAAAAATGAAGATGACTGCGCAAAAAAGGTAGGATCGGATAGAGCCCCACTTTCAAAGTTAGCATTTGGTAAGGAGGGTATTGCTCCCTTGAAATGCACTTTTTTTTATTTACTAAAAAGACATAAATATATATTTCACAACACCCGGTTCAAATAATGCCAAACATATTACAGTAATTCTTCCTTATCATTAATAATACAGTGAAAATAACACCATTAATTACAACTGAAGTCTAGAAAACAAATTGTAGGGATAAAATACCAGTCAGTTGTCTCCCTATGCTAGAATCATCATTTTGTTTAATTGCCATTCTATGTACTGTCTCCAATTCGAGCACATCCTTCCTGAGGACTGGTGATCCAGACTGTAAGGCATACTCAAGATGTGGCAAAACCAGAGTTTTGTATTGTGGTAGAATTATAGTTTTGTGGCAGAATTTTAGTTTTAGCTCTTAAGTATAATGCTAACATGTTAGGTTTGGGTGATTTGATTTTGGGAGCACCTTCTGACTTTATTTTAATTTAGGTGCACATGATTACATTTTTGTCCTGACATGTTCTCATCCCCCCTCCCCTTTTTTATTTTTGTGGGCTGAGATATGCCTTGTGTCAATGCAGTCTTAATTAATAGAATTTTTTTTGTGGATATGGTGATATATGGGGCTCATCCATCAGTGGTTATTTGTCTCCACATGGATGAGTGTACCCGTATTAAATATCTGAGGGATAGATAATTTCATAGGGCAGAAGACAGCTAGCCCTCATCTTCCGTAAGACAGTATTTACTAGTATACATTCTCTTTTTTTCTGTTCATCTCATTTTTATATGGACCCATTATACTGAATATAAGAGGAGATAATAACCCTCATAGTGTTTATATGTGTGTATAGCTCAAGAGAAGTTTCACCATTTAAACGTGGTAGATGTTAATATTATCACATAGAGATAGAACGTTGGTTCATATATAATGGCATTGACCTCACCCTATAGGTATACCTGTTTTGGTCATTTACAATAAAGGTTACGTTTTATTTAAGTGGCCTTTTGGTGCATAGGGAAGCGCACCCTTATCTAGTCCTTGCGCACCCATATATGTCCTTGCTTGCTGCAGATTGGCATTGCATGCTATTGTTAAATCTGTCATCAAGTAGGACCCCTAATCCTTTTCCATCCTCTATTCCCCCAGATATTCTTCTTCTAGCGTGTAGCTTTCATTCATATTTTTAGCCGCCAAGTGCATCACTTTATATTTTCCCACATTGAACCTCATTTGCCATGTAGTTGCCCACCCCTCTATTTTATTGAGGCCTTCTATTGAGGAAAAGTTTCAATATCCAGTTGTGAAGTTTTTGCCCTGCTTAGTTTTGTCAGCAAATACAGAGATAAAACTATTTATACAAACCTCTTTATCATTTATGAACACATGGATAACAATTGGTCCCAGGACAGAGACCTAGGGCACCGCACTCACAACTCCAGACCATTCAGAAGCTATGCTATTTATCATCACCCTTTGGATGCACCCTGTAACCAATTTTTAATCAAGATACATACACTATCATTGATGCCAACTGACCTCAATTTGTAAATTAAGTGTTTATGTGGTTCTGTATAAAGCAAAATCTATATTTGTATTCAGCCCCCCGAGTCAATACTTTGTAGAACCACCTTTTCGCTGCGACTACAGCTGCAAGTCTTTTTGAGGATATCTCTACTAGCTTTGCACATCTAGAGAGTGACATTTGTGTCTGGTGTGTTCCTTGGCTTTCATTATGCTGTTCATTAAGGTTCACTAACAAACCTCTGAGGGGTTCATAGAACAACTGTATTTACACTAAGATTAAATTACACACAGGTGGACTCTATTTACTAATTAGGTAACTTATGAAGGCAATTGGTTCCATTCAATATTTATTAGGCGTAGCAGAGTAAAGGGGGCATACAAATGCATGCCACTCTTTTCAGATATTTATTTGTAAAAAATTTTGAAAACCATTTATCATTTTCCTTCCACTTCATAATTATGCCACTTTGTGTTGGTCTATCACATAAAATCCCAATAAAATACATTTACATTTTTGGTTGTAACATGGCAAAATGTAGAAAATAAATTTTCAAGGCATTGTATGTGTCGCTCATGGTCTATTTTTGCTGCCCTTATGGCCCTCTTGCATTTCTTGTCACATTTTTTGCAGTGTTCGAATGTTTACGGTGTCCCTCAGCCCTATATTTTTTCTTTAACCAATTAAGGACTGGAAAATTTTCCCCCTTCCTCTTTCAAATATTTTATTGATTTATAAATGGGGTACAATGTAGAATTAGCTATTTTACGTTGTGCAATGACGTCGGTGAGTACATTTCAACATTTTAACTTATGTTCAATAACAGGGTCAAATATCATAAACAATAAACGTACAGTAGTGAAAGCTCATATAAATGTGGTCAATCCACTCTACTGGTGTGTCACCCCAAATGGGAGCTTTCGTGCCACAGGAGTGGAGCGGACCTATTCGACATAGTCTCTATATAAATTTTCTAGTAGAAACTTGTTAGGTCATATAACGCATACCTATTGAGGAGGATATAGGTATTGCTCGGTCAGAAAATTTTCCTCCTTAATGACCAGGCCATTTTTTGCGATACGGCACTGCGTCGCTTTAACTGACAATTTCACGGCCATTTGACGCTATACCCAAACAAAATTAACTTCCTTTTTTTCCCCACAAATAGAGCTTTCTTTTGGTGGTATTTCACCACCTCTGCAGTTTTTATTTTTTACGTTATAAACTAAAAAAGAGTGACAATTTTGAAAAAAAATATTTTTTTTTTTACTAGCCAGGTTGCTCTAACTGACATCATATGCAAATGAATGCGTATACTTTGGACATACAGGTAGATGAAAAGGAGTAATGGTACTTCGTATCTTTGAATTCTGCATCTGATCAGTGTTTATAAACTTTATTTCAGAAGGTCTATTTTGGAATAGCTGCTCTATTTGCACAGCAACTCTTGGCTGTCAAAATGGCAGCTGGCAAATGTAGCAGGAGGGAGCAGCAGCAGGGAAGAAGAACAATGCATTCTACACAAGCTCTTATGTACGCCAATTACAATTTTTGGTTGGTATACCTAATGTCCATAACTGGTTAAGTAAAGAACAATATTTATATTTTGAGGTAAAAAAATACTTGGAACATTTCTACTTTTTTTAGTAACAAAAGAAAAATTTCAGATTGCAGATTTCTAGAATACATTCCCACACAGATCAGGTTTTGTGGATCGGGAAGTCATGCCATTTTTCTATTATAAATATAAAATGTTTTAGAAGTATAATGTAAACATAGTAGCTAAACATGAAATGGCAATATCCATTTATTGATTATACCCATATGTTTCCAACCTGCTTTATTTAACATTTCTTCATTGCCCAATCATATTAAGGAAAAACTGCTTTTATAATTTTTCCTCTTAATAATTGAATATTTAAAATGAACACAGCTTCCCTTCACTATATTGTGCTTCAGTTAGGTTCACACTTTGGTAGGTAGGGCCCTATAATTCCATGCCACTGTATAAGGCATTTGCATTTGAAAGAAACAACAGTGATGTTTTAAATTCTCACATGTTGTATAAAATGCTATTGTGTTGTTCTAAGTGTTCAGTTAAGGACAAACTTAGTTTAAATATTCCAATATGACTAATAAAGTGTTCATTGTAAGTCTGCTTTAGATAGCCACAATATATTATAAACAACATGTAGTAATTCTGAGATACTTTAAGGTCTTATTCTCAATACTGTTTTTGGCAAGTAATTGGCTAAATCAATATAAAAATAGAAGCACTGGTAGAGATCAGAAAACTTGAAAGAAATGCTTTTTCTCCAGTTCATCAGTTTTTAATTCTATTTTGCAATTCATGGTGAGAACATTTTTCTTGTCATTGTTAATTCTAAAATATTTAATGAGTTTATTGTTTTTAGTATGCTTTTTTTGGGGGGGGAACAATGCATGAAATGTTGCTCTTCATTTAATTTTAAGACCTGTCACCCTTTTTTTCAGAAGTTTTTGTTTTCCCCATAAAATAATTTTGTTTGTGTTTAGTAGGGATGAGCTTTGAATTGCCTGTTCGCCTATTCACTGAACAGTGAACAATTTGGGGTGTTCGCGGCAAATTCAAAAGGCCTCAGAACACCCTATGGGAGAAATCTAAAGTGCTCATTTTAAAGGCGTATATGCCAGTTATTGTCATAAAAAGTGTTTGGGGACCTGGGTCCTGCCCCAGAGAACATGTATCAATGCTAAAAAAAGTTTTATAAACTCACGTTTTTTCGGGAGCAGTGATTTTAATAATGCTTAAAGTGAAACAATAAAATTTTAATATTCCTTTAAATTTTGTACCTAGGGGTGTGTATAGTATGCCTGTGAAGGGGCACATGTTTCCCGTGCTTAGAACTGTCCCTGCACAAAGTGTAATTTCTGCAGGAAAAAAAGTCATCTAAAATCAATGAATTGTCGGCTCCCCGTAATACAGAGAACAGTCATTGAAAGTCATTGATAAAAAAAAAAAGCGTGGGGTTCCCCCAAATTCAATTACCAGGCCCTTCAGGTCTGGTATGGATATTAAGGGGAATCCTGCGTCAAATAAAAAATGATGTGGGGTTCCCCCAAATATCCATACCAGACCCTTCAGGTGCTCGGATAAAGGGTCTGGTATGGATTTTTAGGGGGAACTCCACACCATTTTTTTTTTAATTTGACACAGGGTTACCCTTAATATCCATACCAGACAGTGATTTTAAATTACTTTTTTTCTGCAGAAATTACACTTTGTGCAGGGACAGTTCTAAGCACGGGAAACATGCGCCCCTTCACAGGCATACTATAGACAAACCCCCCCCCCCCCCCCTACGAAATTTAAAGGAATATTACACTTTTATTGTTTCACTTTAATCATTATTAAAATCACTGCTCCCGAAAAAACGGCCGTTTTTAAAACTTTTTTTGCATTGATACATGTCCCCTGGGGCAGGACCCAGGTCCCCAAACAGTTTTTATGACAATAACTTGCAAATTAGCCTTTAAAATTAGCACTTTTGATTTTGAACATTCGAGTCCCATAGACTTTAATAGGGTTCTAAAGTTCACATGAAGTTTAGGTCTGTTCATAGGTTCTGGTGCGAACCGAACTGGGGGGTGTTCGGCTCATCCTTAGTGTTTAGTAGGCTTGTGCAATTCGTTTCGTAACGAATCGAAATTCGGCCGAATTTTGCATCTTTCGGACATTCGGATGCATCCGAATGTCCGAATAAAAAAATAACAAAATTACAACGAATACGAAAGAAATATAACGAATGAATTCAAATAAATTCGACATGATTCGAAATTATTTAAACCGCATTCGAAATTATTTCAACATGATTCGACATTATTTCAACTGCATTCGAAATGATTTCAACATGATTCAACATTATTTCAACCGCATTTGAAAATATTTTGTGACCCGACTTTAGGGCCATGTATCTCGGGGTCACTTGGTGCTAGACACTCCAAATTTGGATATGTTGTAGTGCTAGTACTATTGTGTTTGCATACCATTTGGGGTTTCTAACTATAAGTGACCCCGAGATATGTGGCCCCAAAATCGGGTCGCAAAATGTTATTAGTTATTAGAGCAGAGAATGACATTTTTCGGGTCACAAAATATTTTCGAATGTGGTTGAAATAATGTCGAATCATGTTGAAATCATTTCGAATGCCGTTGAAATAATGTCAAATCATGTTGAAATCATTTCGATTCTGGTAGAAATATTTTCAAATGTGGCCGATTTTTCGAATTCGGTAGAAAACTAAACGAAATCCGAAAACGAATTTAAGGAAGTTAATGAATATAACTAAACGAAATTAATGAATTAACGAATTAAAAACGAAACGAAACTAAACAATTTTTTTCCTTTTGCACATGTCTAGTGTTTAGTGGAACAAGGCTTAAACTACAGATAATCAGCTACTGGGTATGGTAGTCTCACCTGGGACCCTAGGTACAAAAAAAAGACACGGTTGGTGTTTCTATGAACTGATGACCAAGTGGCTGGCTTACAAACCTGAAAGATGTATGCTTGATGGAGGAAAGTCCAGGATGCTTTTAACACCCACATAGAGTGCACTGAACTTGGAAATTGTGGTTCTCAGTGCTTGATAGCAAATGCTTGGACAATAGCTTGGCTCTGTCAGGTGTAAAATAGTAGCAATCAGCACTGCAGGAGCCTTATTTGGACCCTCTACAACAATGAACAAGGAAACCTAAAACAACTGGCATTCAAATCCATCCAAATTCCTCTGACTACTTTCAAGGAATGTGACGCTACCTCCATAGGGTGGACTGGCTTGGGACAAAATGATAGAAGCACAATGTCTTTATACGGGTGGAAAGCTGATACAGCTGATTCAAAATGACCTTATCCTTATGAAGGATCAAAAATGGAAGCTTGAGAAAAAACACTGTACGTTTGTGGACTTTACACGAGAAAGCAGTGTCTTCTATGAGTGTCACTTTCTGACATGGTGCCAGCAGCAGGATATCCTTACTATTCTTAAAAGGTGTTTTTTGCAACACCAACAATGCCAGGTTAAGGTCCCACAGTAATAACAGTGGCCTGACTGTATATTATGAATACATGCATTCAACAAGTGCCAGTGACTCTAGAGAACACTGAAAAATGCTAATAGTGATGCCTGAACCTTATTTTTGCTTAGGGCTATCTGCTGCTCCACTTCATTCTGGAGAAAAACCAGGAGACTGGTAATTGAAAAAAAACAAGGGCATACACGTCATTAAAACCAGTGGCTGTAAAGCAAGGTGGTAAATGGGCACTTAAGATAACAGGTCTTCTGTAAGTGGTAGACACCAAGGATCTCCACTACAACATGAATGGGATCCATGTATCACCTGCAAAGACTGATTCAGAGACACCAGTGTCACTGAAATCCCCTTAATTTCTTTCAATTGTAGTAGCTACAGTAAAAGTTTTACTGGTGGGTACGTGTATACCCAAATGTGGAGATTTTTACAGAGCCATCAATGTGTCTGTCGCACCTGCCCAAGTGATCTTTGCCCTTGCTACAAACCTCTACACCTTTTAAATGAGGCGCAATACTGGAAAATTGATATCTGGTGATCTCTATCAATGACAGATTTGTTGGAACACAACAATTACCAGTAATAGGGCCCACTCTGCCTGATCAAGACTTTTTTTTAATAAGATATTGTTTTTTTTTTTTTTATTCCTCTTTATTGTTTTATTATACAAACATCTATTACAATCAACACATCCAATATTTAGCATAGAAAAAAGAATGACCATCACTTTACAAAACATTTACAATGTAATCAAATCATTTTCTACTGTTCAATCAGATACATTGTGCATACCAATGCCTGCTCTTTACTTCTTACCCCCCCCCCCCACCTATCCCCTCGTAATAGTTATTGCACACCCATTTAGCACCTTGTTTTTTCCCCTCCCCTCCCTCTAACTCTGCCAGGTTAACTCCCTTGGAGTCCATGGGCTCCAAGAGGAGGGTGAGGGGGAAAAGGGGGGTCAAAAAAGAAAGAAGAAAAAAAGACAAAGAAAACTCAAGGTAAGAGAAGCTTATACAGCAATTGTAGTCAGAACTGTCATTTCCTTTCTCTCTTAAGGTTTATGAAACAAGCATCAGTACAAAAAAAAAAAACAGACACAGTAAGGATCCTGTGATCATGTACAGTACATAGATCTAGTGACTGTTTTAGCCTTTCTATCAGTGGGATCTTTAAAGGAAGAAGCCTCTTCAAACATGGTCTTGTCTAATTTGGAAACTGGAGGATCTACTACAGGTACCAAAAAGCACAGTGGTTAAACCCTTACCCTTAATTGGTCACTTACACTCTTTTTATATAACATCATCAAAAATTTAGTGGTATGGCAAATTCGTAATCAAGCACATATGCTTCTGCATTCCTAAATATACTGTTGCATACTTGCATTGGATGCCATGGTAGGGGAAGTCATAATTGAATTTGTATCCCTAATCAACTTAATTAGAGCAGGCACCAAATCCTTCTCCTGAAATAAAGTTAATAACTCCTTATTAGGTGTCGAGACTGTGCTTGCCACCAAGGTCTCTGAGGACAGAGAGGTGGGAAGGCAGATGTTTCTTACACAGCTGTGGCTGAGAAAAAGTATTTTCTACCCAAAACAAAAACACTGTTCTGAATAGATGTCAGGAACTCTAAGGATGGAGATTGTCCTGAAATACCTAAGGCTGTGAGAAGGGATAAAAAGCATTTCACTGCTGATGAACCCAGCTCTCTGCATGGCTCTACTGCATTTGGGACAAAAAAAAGATCCCTGTCCTGCAGCCCCCCTATGGAGGCCTGACCGCCCTTCCTGACATGTCACTCTTGACAATGCCCATAAAGCAACAACGGTGTAAGATTAGGACCCAATAATATGGGGACCTATATTCCAAAGTGTAAATGCTGGCATGGTTTATGCAGTTTGCCGTGAAGCCTTGAGCAAGCTGCATCCTTTGTCTGTTCAATCCAGTAAGCTGTAAGCCATAGTTTTTTTCACTTGGTAGGCCTAAGGCAAAATATGCATCCCTTAAAGGGCCTGGGCACCTTCCTTAGTGCCTTAAAGGACCAGCACAACAATAACCTCCCATCCAGCTCTAATGCTAACCCCCGAGACAAGAAGGGAAACCCCATACCTATCTCCTTGCTCTGTTTGTACTATCCACAGGTTCAGTATTCTGCCCAAGACATTGGCAAGAGTCACCAGTAGAGGCTGGCTGACCATCTAGTTTGGCTTGTCATATTTAAGCTGAGTCATGTCAGTTGACCCTGCTTCCTACTCCAAAAGCGCTGTGCTAATCGGCATAACAAATCACTAAGTCCATTATTTAAATTAGCAAAGTGCTTTGTGCCAACATAAATAAATAAAACCAATACAAATACTGTGCTGCATTACAAAATATAGTGCATAGAAAATGAATACATTGATATAGTGCTCAAAACTCAAAGAATACACAAAGTGCTAGTGTAAACGAAATTACATTAAATTAATGAAATTATCACAAGTGAATTTGTTAAAAAAAAAATCACAGAAAATAAATGTGACATAAATTACACAAAAAAATACAAACCGTGATAATGAAGTAAATGCATATATATATATATATATATATATATATATATATATATATATATATATATATATTGTGTATTGAATGTCATGTGTCAAAAAGTTCTCCACAGTCCCATGATCAGGAATAAAGTGGTTCAAAGTGGTGCAGACAATACAAATAAACCCTATTGTGCACTTAAAAGTGGGGTATGCCTGTACATTCCTCACATATACTCTGCGACACACACCAGTGCTCCACCGCCATACTATACATAGACAACATTACTGGAACACTATGGGGTTGATTTACAAAGGCAAATAAACAGTTTCACTATGCAAGAGCAGTTGCGCCAGAACTTGGTAAAGGAGCAGAAGCTCTGCTGACTTCCATCATCTAATCATGTGCCAATCAAAAATGCTGTTTTATATTTAAATTTACTTGCACACGATTGGGTATTCTTTACAAAGCGAATCTTTACCTCATTTACTAAGCTCTGGAGCAACTACTCTTGCAGAATGCAACTTCACTTTGAAAAGTGCACAGTCTAGTTGCCTTTAGTAAATCAACCCCAATGACTCTGCTGAAGATAAGTCATATAATGCTTGTTAATAACACACAGCCTGATGGTGTTAATGAAAGCTGATCCTGGTATCCTCCTGAGCTTCTGCTATCTAATCCTCTCCGACCATCCAATATATATCAATGGGTATGAAAAAGAATCAAACATTTCACATAGCTTAAAACCATTTATTAGAAATTCTAGCAAAAATGTGCTTGGTGTAAAATCAAACCTTATGTGTAATTTAAAATGATAGGAGAAAGCATATACAGCTGCACTCAAAAACACACCCAAATACAAATGTTAAATATTAAACCAAAATATGTTGCACTGCAACCTAAAATATCATCACACGTGCAAAAATGAACTATTGGACATTAGACAAAAGCTCGTCAATTATTTACACGACACTGTCCAGATCCCTATATTCTTTTTTGACAATACCATGAAAATTGACAAAATTTAGTTCCTGGTTTCCCCTCAAGAACTTCAATAGGGTAGAATGCTAACTTTGGAATTTGAGATTTGACAGACGTGTGCAGATTTGCTCATCCTATAATTGTATTCCTCATTTGTTCTGCTTCGGCTCTTCCTCTTGTACTTGGTGTGTTTTGCCATGTTAAATGTCCCTCATTGCAGTGTCCAGATCCCTATATTATTTTACCTTGCCTAAGGGTTATGAAAATGGACCGAATTTAGTTTCCCCTCAAGAACTTCGATAGGATATACTGCTAATTTTGGATTTTGAGATTTGACAGACCTGGGCATATGTGATCATCCTAGTTGGGAACACGTAAACATGAAGCTTGTCGTACTTGCAACGTTTCCTGAGACTGTCATGTTTGCAATGTTTCCTAAGATGTTCTGCTCTTCCCACTGCATTTTCTTTAGAGTTATCATTGTCTTCATGGTCAGACACAGTGGCATAGCTATATCTGCTAGAGGAAGGGTGAGTCTCATCTCCAAAGAACAGCCAAGAGAGGCAAGAACAGAAAGAGAGAGAAAAAGCTCATGTTTGTCTACAACTACATTAAGAGATGAACAGTTGCTAGGCAGCCTTTTGAGGTAACATCTTAATTACTTGTGATAGTACACTGTCCAGGTGCTAAAGCTGTACAGCAATGTCACAATGAAATTAGAAAGAAATCTCTAATAGCAGCTTGCCATTTTGTGTACATTTATATGGTGTTTGTTGTGTTTTAGCAATTCTGCTTAATGACATTACTTCTAATTTAGCATTAGTAACCCTCTCTGTTGCTTGAGCAGATGCTGGAAAATAAAGTAAAAACTGCTTGATAGTTTGATTGCAGATCAAATCTCTGCTTTCCTTGATGTTAAAACTGTTACTTCAATTAACTCTATCCTAAACTGCACTTGATGGGGGCGGGGTCTGACCTCAGCACATCGGTGTCAGGACCAAGCCAGCCCCACCAGAGGCGCCATTAGATGCCTCGGGGTGGGAGCGTGTTTGTTCTTCCATCACACACTGCAGCGGAGATGGGCAGCCCCCACTGGGGTACTATGTACCTTAGGTGGGAGGTTCCCTCACCTCCTCTATGCCACTTATACCTTGTTATATGATGTTAAAAGGACCCGCCCAGGACCGGGGATACATCAGCTTAGACAAACTGGCAGTTCACTCCCCCACCTCTCTTCAGAAAGAAAGGATCACTATGAGCCATATGCATCTCACATAGATACTGGCAGGTATATGCCTGTTTTTACATCTATCTACTTTTTACTGCATCTGTTACATACGCACCCCTATGGGTGCCCTAACACATTCATAATTTTTACACACATACATACTCTGCATCACACACATACTTTGGTCCCATTCATGGACTTATCTCATATACACCTCCTTTAGACACATACACTCTTTATGTGGATTTATTCACATATGTGACTCATAGTCATATTAATTTGTGATACACTGCAAGGGCAACCTCAATATTGATTCCATACACACATATCCCAAAGTGAATTTATTGTTTATTTGCACACCATTTTATGGGTGCGTAAAATCTCTCATTTATTTCGTACATCTCCACTCACCATACACGCACTTTAGTTTCATTCAGTTTACTGATATATACCTCACCCTCACCTGTGCACCCATACACGCTTGATTCAATATTTAATTTGTTTTTGTTACTCAGAGTTTTCACATATTTTTTTTTCACATATTTTGGTTTTAAATGTGCACACACAACACCCATCAGATAGGTGGCATGACTATCTTGGTCAGTCCTTTGCTGCTGTCTCCCCTGGCCCTCTCCCCAACTTTTTTTGGGGGGTGGTTGTTGCCCTGCCTCAACTCCAGGGGAGACAGTTTATTCCAGACCACCTTGTAAGCCCATTGCTGGGATTGGACATAACTCGCCGTCTATTCTGTATTTCCAGCTTGTGGTTGTGGCTCTGGCATTCCCTTCTCATTAGAAGATTCTATACATTAATGATCATTTTATTTACTTGATTTTCAGTACACATGTGCATCTTACCCCTGATGATTGGCAAGAAGCCATGAAATGCATCTGCTTGTCAACCAAGGGTGCCCAACTTAGCTATACCAATCAGGAATTTCAATAATACTATAATCTTCTGTTTGTCATTTATTACGTGATTGATGTATGTTTTATATGTAATTTCTATTAATATATATATATATATATATATATATATATATATATATATATATATATATATATATAAAATCAGTGTATGAATCATGTCCATTGATCATTATTATTATAATTATTATGTGAATCTTTTATGATTATATTTGTATTATATATTATTATATTATTTATTGATTATGCTCTTAAAACATGGGCCACCCTAAGGGGTGAATGATATCAAATCAAGATTAATTATACCTATCCATATATTTATTTATTCATATACATTATCCACAATGACATGCTTCATGCAAAGCCCCCCGCCCACTTTAAAAATGTTTATACTGCACTTGTAGTATAGTAATAAACATCCTGTATTGTAAATATTTTAGTTTAAGTGATTTTAGTTTTTACCGCTTGCGTATTACAATAGGAGCACTGGGCTATTAGACCAAAGTAGAGTTATTTCAACATCTTATAACTTTGGCAATCTCTTTGACCCCTTTCACACTGGGGTGGTTTTCAGGCACTTTAGCGCTAGAAATAGCCTCTGCTAAGTGCCTGAAAACCGCTTCTCATTCAATCCAGTGTGCCTTTTCACTTTGGAGTGGTGCGTTTGCGGGACGGGAAAAAAGGCCTACAAGCAGCATCTTTGGGGTGGGTTGGGAGCGCTATATACAGTGCTCCCAAAATGCCCTTGCCAATCGGAATGAATGGGCATTGATTTCAAAGTGCATTAAAAGTGCAGCAAAATGAGAGTTTTTAACCCCTAGCAGCTGAAAAGGGGCACAAAAGTGCAGCTGAAACTACGGTAAAGCGCCACTAAAACAAGCAAAGCTTTACCACGAAAACGGCACCAGTGTGAAAGGGGTCTTTGACAATTTAACCATGTTGAGGATCCAAAGCAGAATGTATATATTAAGAGAGGGTTTAAGTGTGAATGCCAGGTAGATATAAAATGCACAAGTGCACAATTTAAGCGCAACTTTGTATTCAATAATTCAATCAACACAAGCAGTGCAAGTGCCTGAAGTAGTGTAAGTTGGTGTCAAGCAGTGCAAACTAATATCAACCTCTTGCAATCAGTGTTCAGCAGAGCTCAGATTGGGGGGTGTAGAGAAGCAGCTTAAGCATTAGTTGTGTTGCAGGAAGCATGCTGATAGAGAGGTCTAAATGACAGAGTAGATGAGCTTCAATCTGGTGTTTCTCATTTCACTGTCCAGTCACATGCTGGGTGAGGGTACTTGTAAATGGTACTGAGCTATACACTCATTTCCGATGCCTTTTTTGTCCTGTGTTCTAGTTTTGTGTTTTTTACATTTTGCTTTTTGTCTTCCTAATTTTTGTTTGCTTTTTTTTATTTTTTGTCTTCCTCATTTTTGTTTGCTTTTTGTTTATTTTTTGTCTTTTGTTCTTTGTCTTTTAGTTATTCTTTTTTGTTTGGTTCTTTGTTGTTTTTTTGTGTTTTTTTTATTAAGATATAAGAGTATTGCTTTGTTTGTCTGAGTATGTGTTGGGGTTCGTTGGGATTTTGGCACTCTTCCCTGGCCTGTGCTTTTACATCTTTTTTGGTGTTTTGCAATCTCCTATGGGGTTGTATGGCCTCACTGATGCCCTGTGTGCGCTTCAAGTTGCGGCATTACTGTTTTGCAGGCAGATGGGATTGTGTATATAGCATTAATATCCTTTGTCACTGGCACCTCCCTTTGGGCCACAACCTCTTTCCCTTCAATGCACTCTAGTCTGGCACCCATTGTAGGATGGGTAGAGAGATCCAGGGTTAATGGGTTCCGATGTTATGTGTCCCTTCCAGTGATGCAATTCCAGCTTTTCATCACTTCCAGTTGTGTCTCACGTTGAGCCACTCTAGAATTCCAACAGGCAGCATCAGATAACAGAGGGGGACCTTCATGTTAGAGCATAGCTTCTATTGGGTCCTGTTTGGCAGGCTTTTCAATGTTGTGGGTAGGGGGTGGCCCTTGGCGGGTATATATTGGGGCATGTTTTAAAACTTGGTCTTGGTGGTCATCCATGTTGTATATGATAGTATATGTTATTTTAATACACATTTTATGAGATTTGTTGGCAGTCCATAATTATTATGATCCTCTCCCTTTTTATAGACCACTTTACCAGGTCCTTATAAATGGTTTGTTAGCTTTTTTTGTTTGTATTGTATACATCATTTTGTTTCCTTTTATTCTAGGCTTCTCCATTTTAAGGAAATCGTGTTACATCCAGCTCTAGTGACCCCTTTTCTCCCTCTATTTTTTGCAATACTGTCTATATGCATTCTAATACTTGCAATATGGGAGTATTTTGAGTATTTCTGGCTAGATGTAATGCATTGCTAGATCTATTAACCACAAATGATACAGATCTGATTGCAGATGTGGAAATATGGGACAACTTGGAAACTAGCGACCACAGAATTATTACATTCTGCATAAATCATAGGAAAGAGAGGCCCGAGGGGAGTACAAGAACAATAAATTTCAAAAGAGACAACTTTTCTCAATGCTCGATGCTGCAGGATATTAAGTGGGACCAAATTCTTGAAACATTGAACATAGAGGAAAAATGGGAATGCTTTAAGAACATATTAAATAAAAGTATCACTGCATCTCAATGGGAAATAAATATAGAACAATTATTTAACCTGGCTAAACCAAAATGTAAAATGTCACATTAAGGATAAAAAATGGTATTTAAAAAGTGCAGAGGGGTCAGTGTAAGCATTCCAACACTACAAGAAATGCACTAAGAAGTGTAAGTACACAATCAGGGTGGCTAAAAAAAGACTATGAGAAACACATAGCGGAGGAGAGTAAAAATAACCCCAATGCGTTTTCTAAATATATTAGCAGTAAAAAGACAAGGTCAGAACACATAGGCCCCATAAAGGACGAGGAATGGAAGATGGTTACAGATGACCAGGAGAAGGCAGCTGTACTAAATGCTTTCTTCTCCTCAGTCTTCACACAGGAAAAGGAGGGGTATACCGATCACAACAGTATTGTTAATGACATGTCAAAGGATCTACCCTTGTGACTAACAGAGGCAGAGGTCCAGAAAAGATTAGCGAAGCTTAACATAAATCACCAGGGGCAGATGGCTTACACTCGAGAGTCCTTACAGAACTCTGTCAGGTTATAGCCAGACCACCATTACTAATCTTCATGGGCAGCATACTGACAGGATTGGTACCACATTGTACCAATAGTCAAAAAAAGCCAGAGATATATTCCTGGGAACTATAGGCCTGTCAGTCTAAAGTCAGTAATTTGAAAACTATTTGAGGGGATGATAAGGGACCATATCCAAGAATTTGCTGATGAAAACAGTATAATTAGCAGAAATCGGCATGGGTTTACGAAAGGTTGCTCTTGCCAAACCAATTAACATTCTACGAGGAAGTGGGCTGCCATCTGGACAAAAGTAGGCTGGAGAATGTGGTGTATCTGGATCTTGCAAAAGCATCTGATACAGTCCCACACAAATGCTTAAACTACAAGCTGAGTTCTGTAGGCATGGACCATAAGGTTTGTTCTTGGATTGGAAACTGGCTACTGGGGCGTGTCCAAAGGGTTGTGAAAAATTACGTGTACTCAGAATGGTCTAGAGTGGTTAGTGGGGTACCTCAAGGCTCTGTCCTGGGACCAATTCTGTTGAATTTATTGATAAATGATATAGAGGGTGGGATAAGTAGCGATCTCAGTGTTTGCTGATGACACAAAGCTATGTAGTGCAATAACAACACTGCAGGATACAGAAACTTTACAAGAGAACCTGAATGGGCCACTGCAAATAAAATGTAACACTGAAAAATTTAAGGTAATGCACTTTGGGGGTGAAAATATAAACGCAAGTTACTCATTAGGGGGAGAACCCTTAGGGCTTCCAGGATGAAGGATATAGGGGTCCTAGTAGAAAATAGACTGAGCAATAACATGCAGTGTCAAGCTGTAACTACAAAGCCTGAAGAATATTAGCATGCATTAAAAAGGGAATTTACTTTTTATTTATTCTGGCATTTAAAAAAATTCTGGTTCGGCCACATCCGTCCAGTTCTGTTCATGAATCATCAGTAAAGATGTGCTGGGGCTGGAGAGATTCCAGAGAAGGGCAACTAAATTAACCACTTCAGCCACGAAAAGGATTTACCCCCTTAATGACCAGACCATTTTTTGCAATACGGCACTGCATCGCTTTAACTCTCAATTGTGTGGTCATGCGACGTTGCACCCAAACAAAATCTATGTCCTGTTTTTCCACAAATAGAGCTTTTCTTTTGCTGATTATCAGCAGTGATCCCCCCTCTGACGGCTCTCCCTGTCAGCGTGAACCGAGGAATGCCAGCACTTCCTGGTTCACTTGATGATCAGCTGTGATTGGTCACAGCTTATCACATGGTAAGAAGCCTCTGTCAGAGGGTTCTTACCATGATTGGAGATGCGGTGTGTCAGACTGACACGCCGCACTCACAATCGCTGTGCTGCTCACCCCCTCGGTTTGGTTCTGGCATGTTATCCTGCTGGACATCATATCACGCCCAGTCTGGATAACAGAACCACTTACCGGCCATCATTCTGTTATAGGCCGGACGAGAAGTAGTTAAAAAGACTCTTGGACATGCATCTTAACAAAAAAAATATATACGGGGTTATGGGAAATTCTTTTTATACATACACACCGATACACAGGTTGAACTGGATAGACTGTTGTCTTTATTCAACCTTACCAACTATGTAACTATGTAAATTTTTCCTTTTGTGAGTATGTTTTAAGCACTATCAGGCTATGAGTAGTTTTCTTTTCTATTGGGTATGACCTTCTTTGTATTTTCTATTTCTGTTTTTAATAACCTTTAGACTTTTTGATTTTATACCCCTTGGACAGCCTTTACAAACCTATTTTGAGTGGTGAGTTTGACCTTCCTCTTGTGACATATTTTCTATGCATTTAATATACTTTTAAAACAGTGAATTACCACGCTATACCAAAATATTAATACTAAATACCTAAATTATTAAAAAGCAGCCACTAAAGGTGAGATAGACACAGGTTTAGATCTAGGTGTAGTTTATTAGTATTTGGGGTATTCATTTATTTCCTTAATTCAGCGCTGCTACACTTTCTTCTGTTTAATATATTTTCATATGATTTATATGATAACTCTATATATTTATTTTTTTATGGGTCATTTTTGGTTGTTTTTTTTTATATACATGTAGTTTTGATTGATGTCTGTTTATTTTTCACTTGCTTTTTACTAATTGAATGAATTATTGTTCCATCTTGCTCGAAATGGGCTAACAGAACTTATAGGGCACTAAACTCACAATTTCTGTGGTTTTTACTATGTGTTTGCACTGTTTTTCCTGTCATATTTAAAGTCCTGTACCTTTTTTGCATTATATTCAAAACGCATGACCCGAACAGATTGTCCTGCTTATTTGATTAGTCAAGTTGTATTTTTTGACCTTTGCTAGCATCTATTCTATAAAGAGGATCACAATCCAAAAGGAGAATCTCCGCTTGTTTGCACTCCTGCCCTTCCACTGCCGCATTTGACACTTTTTGCGGGGCAGGGGGTACTTGACATGTGCAAAAGAGAATAATTAACGAGTTAATTACAAACCACGCTTCCTTTAGAGTGCAAGTGCAATTAAGAAAATAACAATCACAAAAATGCAATTGAGAAAATAATAATCACAAAATTATAAGAAATGCTGTGTCCTGGTGACAACCATAAGTAACTTTCGGCTAGAGTCCAATCAAAAAACATCCAAATCATCAAAAGTGTTTTAGTGATGAAATATCAAGCAGTAAAAACAAAAATCAAAAACAGATAGTGTTCGAAAATTGAGATAAGTTCTCAGAAACTTCTGGAAAAATCGTCCTAGTATTCGGTAGGCATCGAGGGAACAGTAATCCACCAACATCAATGGCCACACAGTCTACTCACCAGATTGTAGTGACTCCCATTACAGGAGTCTGAAGCGCTTCATAGATATGCCAGAAAGATTCTCACGATTGCGGTTTGTAATTAACTTGTTAATTATTCTCTTTTTCACTTATCTATATAATGCGCTGCTCCTATATATAGTTTTAAAATATTTTTTTATTTAATTATTTAAAAAGAATTAAAAAAATATTTTTTATTTAATAATTCAAAAGTTTCCACCTGCACGGGTTGGTGTTTTTTACCATCTAAATTATACCACTTGACATGTGCAATTCGTTTTGTTCCCGAATTCATTTTTTTAACACATTTAGACAAATTCGCTAATTCAGAAAGTTGAGAGTCAAAAGTACGGAATTTGAAAATTCGTAAATTCGATATTCGAAAATCCATAAATTCGAAATGTAAAAATCCAAAATTCCGGAAATTCGAAAGTTCAAAAATCTAAAAATTCTAAAATCTGAAAATAAGCATGAAAATTCAAAGAACGAATATCCAAAAATATGAATGAAAATCTGAACATTCAATAACCCGAAAATCTGAAATAACTAACTAATAGCTTAACTATTACTAACTATTAAATTATAAGTTTTGGGATTTCCTTACAAATTTGGCTGTTAGTGAACCTAACAAATATGAATTAATCCGAAGTTACGAATTAACCAAAATAACGAATGCCACATCTGTAACAAATGAATAATAATAATAAATAACAATAATAATAAAAACTTTTTTTATTATTTATTATTAATTGGTAACTTCTGATAAATTCATCACTGATGGGTGGCAGGCCACAGTTACTGATGGGTTATGGCTGATGGGTGACAGGCCACAGTCACTGATGGGTGACAGCTGCACCACTGACATCCCTGATGGCAGTCTCTTATGTGACAGGTACACTTTATGGGGTGACTGTGGTGACTGTTGGGTGACAGGTGACAATGGGGGGGAGGTGACAAGTGTTGTGCTTGGTGAAGACACTACAGAACACAGATCTGTAACTCACTGCTCCTGGCTCTTCTCTCCTCACACTGAAATTGTGTGTGAGGAGGGAAGAGCCGGTAACAGCTAGTTACCGGTCTGTGTTTACATTTAGTGATCGGCTGTGAATGGACACAGTAGATCACGAGGTAAACAGCCATGCCCAATGGTTGTTCACCCCTCGTTGGTGACAAGCGGTATCTCAGTGACATGCTGCCACCGACAGTACAGGGCTGCGTGCACACGATCATGCGCATGCCCTGTTTAACCACTTCATCCCTGGAGGATTTTACCCCCTTCCTGACCAGAGCACTTCTTGTGATTTGGCACTGCGTCGCTTTAACTGACAATTGCAGGATCATGCGACGTTGTACCCAAACAAAATTGACGTCCTTTTTTCCCACAAATAGATCTTTCTTTTAGTGGTATTTGATTGCCTCTGCAGTTTTTATTTTTTGCGCTATAAACAAAAAAATCAACAATTTTTTTTTTGCTATAATAAATATCCCCCAAAAATATATAAAAAAAACAATTTTTTTCCTCAGTTTAGGCCGATATGTATTCTTCTACATATTTTTGGTAAAAAAATTGCAATAAGCATATACTGATTGGTTTGCGCAAAATGTATAGCATCTACAAAATAGGGGATAGTTTTATGGCATTTTTATTTTTATTTTTTATTAGTAATGGCAGTGATCTGCGATTTTTATTGGGACTGCGACATTATGGCAGACACATCGGACATTTTTGACACTATTTTGGATCCATTGTCATTTATACAGCGAGCAATGCTATAAAAATGCAATGATTACTGTGTTAATGACACTAGCAGTGAAGGGGTTAACCACTAGGGGGCAGTGAAGGGGTTTAGTGTGTCCTAGGGAGTGAGTGATTCTAACTTTTAGGAGGCTGGTCTTTACCACACAGGACAGTGATCACTGCTCTCGATGACAGAGAGTTGTAATCTCTGTCATGTGACTAGGCAGAATGGGGAAATGCTTTGTTTACAAAAGTATCTACCCACTCTTCCTCTCAGTGACACAATCATGAGTACTCTATCGGACATCGAGTCCACGGGACCTACAGTCACAGCCATGGAGACCGCGGCTGGCGTGCCCCCGCGACATCCCTTCTTAAAGGGGACATAACTGTACGCCCTTTTGCCTATCAGCACCATTCTGCCAACGTACATTGGCGTGTGCTTGTCAGCAAGCGGTTAAATGGACGGACGTCATATGACGCCAGCCCAGAATGAGAGCCGCACCTCCCCCCATCATATGATGGGGGGCGAGTGGCAAGCGATTAAAATGGAAACATGCATCTTATTTTCTTTTTTGTCCAAATTCAATAGCAACAATAGTAAAGCCTATTTCATCTATTTGAAATGTTTAAAGCTTTTAAAGTTTTTATAAACTTTAGCTGATACTAATTAAAATTGTCCATTTGATAACCAAACATTTTTTTTTAGGTATAACATACTTATCCTGAAATTATTATGAAGCGTTTGAATAAAATGTGATGGATACTTTTCCTCCAAAAATAAAATCCCTGGGACAAAAGCAGTTAATAATCCCTTAATTTTTCCTCCATAGGACTAAAAATGTATTTCTGGCTTAACATTTCAAAGATATTTATGCAGACGCTTTTATGAGATTAGAAAAACAGGCAACATATTATTATATGCTTTATTGTCCATGAAGTTCTACCCACTCACACAGCATAACCAGGTATTTTTTTGTAATTCCGAGAGGCAGATTCGTAATAAAAACTTAAATAGATTACATATGATTAATTAATTTTATGCATAGACACAATAGCCTCTACTAGGGGAACTAAAATGAAAAAATGCTTGGCTGATATATGAAAATATGTCATAGGTTCCATGCAAATACTGCTTATAGAAGACATTCTACTCACATTAGCAACATACTTTGACAACTGCAAGTTTATAATGTTACCTCACGTATTGTCACAATTTTATAGTACTTTAGTCTGCATAGCTTGACGTAATAGGGTTGTTTTACTAAAAAGTATTTTGTTAACGTAGTAAAGTAAATATTTACTATAATTTGTAAAAAAAATGAAACAGTGTTTACTCTAATCCAATCACATACAGGCATACATACATGCTGTTTATGTTATTACATACAAGTAATCACATCTTTATTTACTAAAACTGCAAACAATTTTTAGTACAATCCAATGTTTTCTCAAAATGCCCCACTGAAATATCAGATCACAATAAACTGTTATCATTTCTGTATGTCTCAATTGTGAAGTTCTGAGAATATCTGTGGTTGCTACATTTGAATATTGTCTTGCTCTCAATGTGCGACCTTGCAATGACTTTATAGGGTGTGCAGATACCCATTCTTGGTATAAATTCCTGGATAATTTGGTAGATGGGTTTAATACACTGCCTTCGACCATTTTAATGTTTACGCAATGTTCTTAGCAAAGTCAACATTTTGGCTGGCTTGCAACTATGCAAATGGTTGTTCTGATTTCACTATAATTTCTTTTAAAGCCCACCGTTCACAGGTTTCCAGCAGGGAAACAGTCTTGTTACTTGGGAGGACCTCGCTGTCATACAAACATACCTCTGTCTTCTATGAATTAGTTATTTACATGCAGAAGGTAATAAATCTCTGGCTTGTATGCCTTGACTGCTCCTCATAAACCCTAGTGCTACATTCACAAAACGAAGCATGGGCCATGTGTTTTGTGAATGTTAATGAAAATTTTAATGAAAAGAAAGAGGCAGAGATACAGCCATAGTGTTGGGGTTCATGAGACCTGCAGCGCATCCAGAGTGGTCAGGAAGTGCGTCTCCCAAGTTGGTCTTAAATGCATATTCTTTCCATGTCAGTAACAGCAGAGATAGCCAGGCAAACATCCCTTTCAAAAGAACCCAGTACATAAAAGTAGCAATTTAAGCACATTTGCAAATTTCTATTACCCTGGCAAGTGGAATTTGAATCTGATCAGTATATCTGAAGGCTTGTAATTCCATTCAGCAGATCTAGGACTTTTCTAAATATCCCTGAATGTTTTGGCATTTTGCTTTTCTCCTGTAGATGAGTGGATTTTTTCTCTACGGTTTGCTTGAAAGATTTCTTGTATAACAGGAAGAGCTTAACAATGAGGAGATGAAAGTGAGCTGTGACTAACAGTTAGTGCTGCAAGATAAATAAAACTGCCTTAGCTTGCTTCCATAAGTTTGAGGTTTAGTGAATATTTGAACAGTGAACTAAAAAAAGTTGTGTTTTGGAATTGACTTGCCATCTTCAGTTCACTCCTGTACAAAAACATTGTGTTTAAGGCAATAAAGTTTATGTTGGTGATCTAAAAATGAGAGCATGTCACACTAAGCAGAATTAAACATTCCTTGCCCTACAATGTAATCAAGAAAAACTTCAAAATGTACTAAAAGTCATCAGAACTTTCATCTAGATCATATTTGGTCAATGGCGTTAGCCAGCATCCCCCCTCTGTTTGCATCCAGCCATAGGCTAGGGAATATTTTAGATGGCAGCTGAATGAGGCTGGGTATATAGCATTGGTTGGTTGCTAGGATGCTATTGGCCACCCGCATTCTACCAATCAAAAAGCCTGGAGCAGGGCTCAGTTGGTTGCAACGACATTCTTTAAAATACATGACTGTATAGGACATACTTTTCATTTATGGCAATCCAAAAATATAAGGCTGTTAAAAATATAAGGCTGCTATGCAAATGCTTAAAGATATCTGAACTACTGTATCTGCTGAGCAAAATGGCTAATAGCAGGAGATTGTATCAAAGCAAGGGTTTTTAACTGAGCGGGTTAGGAATTACAGTACTGTATATAAAAACAGTTCCTATAACTGGATTGAAGACTAAATGAAAGCTCTACTTCATATAAAATGCTGTTTTGCAATATCCTAAATTGGCACTATCTATACTAACCCATATGTGTAATGACATAATTGATACAACTACCATTATCATTTACATCAAAACAAAACACTATAATTTTTAATATAATTTAATGTGATGCATTATAAAACACCATGATATTTTATATGAGATTGCATTGACCCTGACAAGATTAATTCTGACTGATTGTTATGGATTATATTGTACTTACTAAATATAGCTGCAGTAGTCCAACAATAATAGAGATATACTGTAAAGTGGTATGACAACAATTACGGCACATAAAATGAACCTAGATAGTTGTGTTAAAATACTTTGGCATAATTGTTTATGCTCTCTACTGGCACTTAATGAGAAAATGTGCCACAGTCTATAGAAAGCTCATCTAACTTACAATGATCCAAAAACCTTTGTGTACGATCGGAATGCTGCAGCCACAGTCCAGCCCACTGCACCACAATGCACCACCTCTTATTTAGCTTGGCACACACTTTTAGACTCATTATTTGCAGGGTGTTTAGCAGGAGTCACAACTACCAACAAAACATTAAAAAAGTGTATATATAATATAAAAAGAAACATTTCATGAGGGTTAACATGAAGCCTGCTATTGCAGAGTAGTGATTAGCTTTGGCATCTTCAGACTATCCCACCCCACATGTACTATATGAGCACACCAGGAAGCTTTCACCTGTAAGAAGCCAATCATCTGCAGCTGAGATATTTCCCAACCTACAGCCACATGTACACAAGGGGTCTGTATATGTGTAGCTATGTATCAGGGAATTCCCCAGCCACAGATGATACTGTACAGGTGACAGCTTCCTGGCAGGCTCGCACATATGGGTTCAGAATGAAAACATACCCAAGCTCATCACTTTTTCTGAGCTTCAGGTATAAAAATACTAATTGCCTACCCAACCAGCTGACCATATTGCTTCAATACTTTAGTCCCTGACACAGATATGAAGTATGCAGATATAAAGGCTGATTTGAAAGCATTTACCTCCAATCATATGAAAATCAAGCAAAAGGGGAAGAAGCAAACTCCTCCTAAGATTCAGTTAACAATGAAAAGGATGCAAACGAGTATTTTATTTGAGTAAATAAATATATATATATATATATACTTTTTTTTTTGCTTAATTTAACTAAATGCCATTCAGTTAGGGTGTGTCTACTTTAAAGTTAGATTCAGTGTATTTAAAATGGTTTAAATATGGTGTTGCTTCTAAATGCCAAATTTCAACTATTATTTATCCAAAACAAGTTTAAAAAACTGTGTATTTTTAAGATTTAAGATATGAATGCAATTATTTGTTTTAGATAACACAGGTTGAGTATGAACTTTTTTTTTTTATTTATTTACCAAATACACAAATGGATATAACATCACTATTTTGGTGTGTTTCTGAAGTACTTCTGAAATGTGAGTCAATTGAGTGCCAGATATCTATCAAAAATCAGATTAAATTCCCTCACAACTGACAAACCAACGTGTGACAATGATAAACGGCTTTGGCCTTGATAATTTTTATTAAGCACTAAATGTCACATTTAACCTGCATTACTGAAAGCAATTACCCGTGTCTGAACAGTCAAATAGTGCAGTGTGAGTTGCCTGAAGCTGTGGTTTTATGCTCCATCTGGGAATAAGGATTTTCAATTAGAAAGCAAATAGCTGGAGAGGGGATCAAGTCCTCTGGTGGCTCCCAGAGGAGGTCCGTGAGAAGTAAAGTCTTCATATCCAAGTAATCGCAGACAGTGTCAACAGAGCATTCCAAGCCATCTGTTGCCAGAGCCACATTCACTTTATCAAATCTCAATATTTACAGAACGTTGATCAGCTCCTGGGACCAGGATGGCTGTCTGCCAGTGTGTTCTGGGAAATTCATACTAAGGTGTGTTTCATCAGGCTAATTAATTTACAAGCACCTGTTTCATCACTGGAAGCTGTTGGCACAGCAGATGAGCAGCAGAGGGGGAAGGAGACTTTTTTTATCCAAGCTAAATAGATTTCAATTGATTTTAATTTGCTGATGGCATAGTTGTATGTTTAATATGAGCCTATCCCAGGGGTCTGTTTTTTTCCAAGCTGGATTAATAGCATTGCCACTTGTGGCTGTTCCACTGCTGTGAGCCATTTCTCAGGCATTAGATTTCAGATAATACATACTGTCTCAATATGAGGTCCTACTGCACAGTGTTATCCGTGCCTGTGCCTGGTGTATATTGAAGCCAGTCAACTTCACCTGGCAAACTGGTTTTATTAATGGAAAAGCTCCTCCAGCTTCATGTTGCTATTTCTCTGCAGTACAGTGAAGCCTAAAAACTCTCTAAAACTGTATCAGCTAGTATTGGTGACCATGAGAGATGAAAACATGCAGCAGTTGTTTTGTGAAAATTTGTAATGGGACTGCTTCCTAGAATTCCCGAAAATTTAATTCAGTGTATTATTATAAATATATTGTAAGGCAATGCCTGCAGACCTTGGGCCAGCTAGAAAGTACCATCTCCTTTTAGACATACAGCATAGGGAAGATTTACTAAAACTGGTGCACTCAGAAGCTGTTGAAGCTGTGAATAGTAACCAATTAGCTTCTAACTTCAGCTTGTTCAAATAAGATTTGACAATACAATCTGGACGCTGATTGGTTACTATATACAGCTGTACCAGATTCTGTGTGCACCAGTTTTATTACATCCCCCATATTAAGACCTGTTACACAGGGTAGGTGCCTATGAGTAATGCCCCAGAAATAGATAGGCAGTCAGATAAACATTGACCAGCTATTTCATAGTCATAATTTCATAGTTAGTAAGATTGAATAAAGACACCAGTCCATCCTGAGTGAGTGTCTACAATTGTCCCTATCCCTGTACATTGCACACTCACATCAGTCCCTACCCTCAAGGAGCCCACTATCCTAGGTCCCAATTCATATAATAGGGCCAATTTTGGACAGAAGCCAATTAACCTACCTGCATGTCTTTGGATTGTGGGAGGAAACCGGAGTACCCGGAGGAAACCCATGCAGGCACAGGGAGAACATGCAAAATCCAGGCAGGTAGTGTCATGGTTGGGATTTGAACCAGTGACCCTTCTTACTGCTAGGTGAGAGTGCTAACCACTACACCACTGCGCTGCCCAACAGAATTTGAAAAGTAAATGACTGTTCACTTTAAACACCCAATAAGGTGCAGATACTTTTCACATGATTGGATAACTGAAGTACAGGTGATCCCCCAGTTACAAACATCCGACTTACAAATGACTCCTACTTACAAACGGAGGGAAACAACAGGAAGTGAGAGGGAATCTATCCCTAGGAAGGGAAATTAACTCCTGTACGAGTTATTATGGGAAAAAGGTGTCTCCACTGATGCTTTATCACCAATCCTTATTTCCACAACAACCCAAAACTTTCAAAATCCATTTGTCATTGGGACAGAGAGTGAGGGGGAATCTTCTAAACAGGGGCACAGACAGCAAAACAAAGATTACAGGGGTGTTAACCATTCCCTATGCCATCCAAAATGCTTAAAAAATTTTTTTGGGCTGGAGCTACACTTAAAAAATGTACCTGTTCCGACTTACAAACAGATTCAACTTAAGAACAAGCCTACAGACCCCATCTTGTTTGTAATCCGGGGACCACCTCTAACTATTCATACTTTTGAGTAAAGATTCTCAGCTCAAATATATTAAGAACTTTCTTCATTGCCTCTCTATCACATTGTGTTTAATACAATTGTTTAGTCCAGTAGGCACCAGCATTTATCTAAAAGACCTAACAAGGCACACTGCCTATTTTCTTCATCACTGCAAGGCTGCATAAGGATGAATGAGATGAGGGGGTATCTGTTGCTCATCTATGCTGGCATAGAGCACTGAAATGAAGCCGAAAGGCTCCACTTCCTGATTCCCATACCCAAGATGGTGGCAGCACCCAAGAGACAATCGAGAGATCGGCTTCGGGTGCTGAAATCGTGGGCGCACTGGGCGGGTAAGTGTCATTATTTTAAAAGTCAGCAGCTGCAGTATTTGTAGCTGCTGGCTTTTAAAAAAAAAAAAAAAAAAACGGCGGACTCCCGGCGGACTCCCGCTTTAAATAGGAACTCCACCCAAAAGAGTTTATCTAGTTTTGATAGATTCATTTTTATTTTTATTTACTTCCTGTTGTATCTCCAGTAAAGCAAGTGAATGGAGAATCTCCATAATGAGGGCACAATTCTAACAGTATTTCTAATTCTTCCCACTTTCTAATTTAAAACATTGAAAAAAAATGGGTTCTGGCCGGAGTTCTGCTTTAAGGGAAATGAGAACTGACAACAGTGTCAGACAAAAGGTTTCTTAAATGAAACAATATCTTAAAGTGCACATTTACACATATTATGGACGTTAAACTATTTACTTATCCTTAATAAGTAGGAAGAAATGTTTTAAAAGTCATTACTCACCTCCCTAAGCTGCTTGTAAAGTGAGGTAACACATTTTCAAGGACACAACAAAGCCTCATTTGGTTTAGATGGTTTCTAACAACTTAAGGCCATACATGGTCAAATTTCAAAAGAATTTTCTTTTGAAAATCTGAAAATTTGTGCTTTGTGATCCGATGCTGCCACCATTGATTTTTGAAATTCAGCCAGGCAAGCCTTCAATTTCACCTCATGTTGCTACAGAAAATAATTTTTGTGGCTGGGAATATTATTTTCTTTCCGGGAATTTTCTTTTCTTGCACATGCATATTTATTTTTCGATTACATTTCTGGCATGATTCTCTCACCATTGATTAGAATCGTTTGTTTTCCAAATGAATTCCAACATGTACGATTTCTCGAATTCGATGGCTGCACAAAAATTGGCTGTTGCTGCAGCCCACTAATGGTGCAAAATACGAATGAAAATTCTTAGGCTCGATTCACACTAGAGCGTTTTTTGATGCAATTTGCATTTTGCAGAAATGCAAGGACATTTTTTAACATGGGTTCCTATGGAACATGTTCACATCAATGCATTTTTGTGCCTCTGCGTTTTTGGAAAGGGTCGGGGACTTTTTTTCATGCAAAATGCAGCTTTTGCATGTAATAGAAGTCAATGGACCTGCATCAAAAATGCAAGTACCGTTTTTTTTACAGCGTTTTTACCGCGTTTTTGCGTTTTGCATTTTTTTTCTTTTTTTTCACTGTATATATCTGGTTGCTAAGCAACCACAGTTTAAAAAAAAGAAAAAAAAAACAAAACGCGGCAAAATCGCGAAAAAACCGCGTGTCCAAAAACACAACAAGCACCGCAAAAAGCACTGCAAAAATGCTCAAAAGCAACATGCATAGATGTGAATCGAGCCTTAGATAAGATTTTTGAAAGAAAGTTCTTTCGAAATGCGACTCATATATTGCCTGCCTAAGGCCTGTAGACATGATCCGAATATCGGATGAAAATACCAATTTCATAGCAATCACACGACAGTTCATCCGATATTATCCAATTGGATAAGCACAAATAATTTTCTCATACAATACCAGATTGTACGATATTAATTTAATCAGTACAGTTGCCATTCAAAAACACAATAGAAATACACTACAACAGATGACATCACTTCCGATTTGTTATTCTGTTGTATGAGAATTTTCGTAACCTCTTCATGTTCGATATGTGACTAGCATGCAAAAAAAAAAATGGACGAACTGTCGTCCGATTTTCAGATCGTGTGTATGAGGCTTTTGGAACAGTTGTTGTTTGTTTACAGTGGAAGGCTGGCAGGCTGCCAAGATCTGTTCTCATATAAAAAAAAAGCTCAGATTTCAATGCCTGTGCTGAACTGTGAAAATACATTTCTCTATAATGCCTATAGATATAGAGCTGAATAATTGCTTGTTTTAAAGTTTAGAAAATATGCATACTTTACTGCTTGATTTGGGGATAGATTCACTTTACTATAGAGTCATATTCAAATTATCCAAGCCATTGCACATAGTGTAGTACAAGCCAAAATGCTTGCTGACATATTGTACTCACCTACCTGGAACTAATTCACAAAAATGCAAGTAACCACGCATGCTATAATTTAATGGGCAATTCATATTCTGAGTGAGGGTCCTTCACACAAGAACACAGTGCAGGAAATATTCTGTGCGCATTTCCCACACCATGTTCAAAACACACTGCAGTGGGTGTCAATATTAAGTTAATGCCACCCCAAACACAGGTCACAAACTCAGTGTGTTTGCCTGCACTGGATCGCATGATACAGAAGTACTATGCCATCTGACTCCAGTGTATTTCCAAAAGTAGTGCACTATTTCTGGTTCTGTGCCGTACAAATTGAGCCCATTAAAAATGAATGGGCTCAAATTGTACCACACTGAACCACACGTGAACGCGCTGTGTATTCCTGTGTGATTCCTAGTGTGAACCGGCCTTACATTTTTCCCCTACCTCTACTTTTTAAAAGTGCAAAGACTGATATGCAACCAATTTTCATGTGAAACGTTCAATATTCAGATACAATACACACTATTCTGCCCAAACTACATTGTTTATGGAATACCGGATACCAATGACTTTTAATAGTCCAGCCCAGGGGTGTAACTACAAAGGTCACAGGGGTCACCATTGCGGCCCGGCCCCATGCTCCAGGGGGGCCGTGCAGCTTCCCTCTACACCTGGACAGGAGGGGTGGCATATAGAGGAACCAATGCCATCCATGTTCCTCCTGCAGCCGCTGAATGCCTGCGGGAGCGAGAGGGGGAGAAGCAGGCTTTTTGCAGCTTAAGGAGCAACATGAAGGGCATCAGCTCCTCTATATGCTGCCCCTTCTGTCCAGCTTCCTTCTGCTGCGGCCCCTCCGCTTTTCTCTGGTCCCCACCTTTGCTGACTCAGTTCATTTATAACTGAATTGTAGTAAACTGTGTTTACTATGCTTCAGTTTATGAATGGACAGAAGCTCTGTACAGAGATATAACTGTCCTTTCATTGAGTGTAGCTGAGGCTACAGAGATGGAGATTGAGGTGAAACATCAGAAGTCTGTTTAGACCCCTGATATCTCCCCAAAGTCCCCAAAGGGGCACCAAAATTTTTTTAAATAAACAAATAATATTGTAAAAAAAAATGTAAAAAATAAAATAAAAAACAGCAGTCGTGGAACTACCAGGGTTGCAAAGGCTGCACTTACAACTGGGCCCTGGTGTTTCGCCACTGGGCTTAGAGAGAACGGTCCCCAGCTGGGGGTTTGAGGGGCCCTTCATAGTTTCTTTCACCGAGGCCCTGAATGTTCTAGTTGCACCTCTGGTCAAGCCCCCCTTATAGTGAAGCTGTAGGAGTGAATTTTATTGTTGTATGACTTTAATGTGAATGGGGTGATAAGATGAAGTGTTTGAAATATATTACCTCTAAAAACACAAAATAATAGTTCTGAGGTACTGCTGAACATAGTTAGACCATTTCATTTATATTAAGTCACTCATGGTTCAATGCTTGCTTTTTAAATGTTTGCTTATGACAAAAAACTTCAATATTTGTGTTTTATCACCTGTTAGATACACCATGAGGAACATTTTCATACTTTACTTGCTATGGCTATATACCTTTATACACCTTTCCTGCCCTATGGCTATATACCGTGAGGTCACTTTATAGGAATTTTTTTCACAGTGTCATGTATACATTGCATACAATTAGTGCAAAAATCCATAGTTGCCAACATTTACTAAGCAGGACATGTGGTGATCAGTAGGAGTAAAAGACAGGAGATCATTTTGCCAGACAGTGACAGTATAGTTGGAGTGCTGTGCGGGAGAACACTGACAGTGTTCCAGAACTTAGCATCCCCCTGACACTCAGTGAACAGTGTTCTGGATCCTGCGGAACATGAATTGTGCAGAGGTGCCTAAAATCCCAGGACTGTCCGGCATAGTTTAGGACAGTAAACATCATAATGCACAACTGTTAATGATCTGTGCTTGGGGTTACAAAAGGTTGTAAATGTAATGACATTAAGAGAGTTGTGGAGCTTTTGCAGCCCGTTCAAAATGAATGGAACACACTGCTGTGGCCCGGTAATGAGCAACCATTATAATTGAAAAAAAACGTATGATATGCAGCTACCCCTGTGCAATAAACCAAGCTCATGCTTTTCCTTTACCCTTTCCAAACAAGTTTCAGTGGCGGGGGATGAGAGACCATGACACTATGCTGGCTGTACAGGGGAGAGAGAAATTTGGCACTGTGTTAATGACACAGACCCCCACACTCATGCAGCCACCAATGCACTCCAGACCCCCCAAGCCATTTTCAAACAGTCATCTGAAAGAGTGGTTGGACAGAGGAGGGGAAAATGTGGCACTGTAATAGTGACACTCACCTCCTCCCCATATAGCCACCAGCATTACAAGCCCCTCCAGTCATTTCCATGCAGTCACCTGAGCCAAAGGCTCCCATTTTTTGGAGACCAGTGACATTATTACAGTGATCAGTGCTAAAAATATGTACTAATGACACGGGCAGGGAAGGGGTTAACACCAGGGGCAATCAAAAGGTTAAGTGTGTCCCTAGGGGGTGCGTGCTAACTGTGTGGGGACTGATCTCGCTAGGTGAAGACAGAGATCCATGTTCATGCTTAGCGGAAACACAAAATCTCCATCTTCTTCTCTGTCAGAACGATGATCTGCCTTGTTTACATAGGCAGATCGCTATTCTGCCTCTCCCAAGAACGATCATGGGTGGCCACTGATTGGCATCCCCTGTGTCCAATCGGCGCATGATCGCGCCTCCCAGTATCAGGTCCGTCATTTCTTGCAAAAGAGCCGACCTGCCGCAGTACGTTGACAAGTGGTTAAACTATTTTATTGATAGTAGCATATGGTCAGCTGTCAGAAATAATTTAATCAGCATCACAGCTATTTTACTGTCTCCTTTCTCCATGCACACCTTTATAGGTGCCAACATGTAGAATGAATTGTGCTGAGGGGCCCCATTTTGGTGCTCTGATATGCACATTTTGCACATGAATAGGTGTAAATACTGCCTAAATGTTTGGTCATCATCTTCAAATGACTGAGAAAAGTTTTAATACTTGCCCTAAATCCAAATTTGCTTTTCATTACACCAGCCCTATTCATTGCAGGCCTGAGCATATTCTGTTCGTAAGGAATAAATCTCTCAGTCACTGATTTAGCCTAAAAAGGTGAATATTGTGAGTGTACAATAAAATGAATAGGACTTTTTAAAACCTAATTTTAAGAGAGCTTTTTGACCAGCTGTTATCTATTTTGTTTATGTACTTGCACAATTCGCATTAGGAATCTTGTTGATAAAAAACATCAAAAATGAGGCTACCTTTGACACTGACCAATTATAACGGTGTTTCTGGATTCTTCACGTCCAACTGGCCTGTAAAATCATAATAGTTCTATTGCTATGAATCAGGCTGAGCTGTCATTCTCATTCACAGAAGAGTGCCATTCAGTGTAGCTAATCAAACTGTCTAATTCACGTGTTTCCTTTTTAGTTAGTCTAATAAGTCTTCAAGTATCTGTGTAAGGACTATTTACCTCTTATACATAAATCATTGCTGTATACATCTTATATATCATAATAAGAAAAAAAAAAACATATTGGCAAATGTGCAATTTTGTTTTGAAAAATTACACTTAATACTATATTCATTAACTAGGCAATGATCATTATTTGATTGACAGACCTACTTTATGGCATTTTAATTATGGAGTTATGCAATCGTAATCATTTAAATTAGTGCGCACAACAACATCCAATGCACTTATCACTTCTTGAGAAATGTGTGGGGTTTAATCTATGACAAACTGAAGGTAGTTTGATGTGATTCACCCTGTAGGGTGGGCGGGATTGCTGCCCTTTCTTTTCCTTTTTTTTTTCTTTTTCTTTTTTTTTTGTAATCTTGTTTCTTTGTGTGTGAAAAGGGATGGTGGGGGTTGGTGAATTTTGCAAAGGGGGGATCTCAGACAGGCTAATTAGAATCAATTGATAAACATAATTTCCCTTTCCTGCAGGTTACACTGGTAGTTTGAACAACATTTGATTCTAAAGTCTCATTTTTTTTTTTTATATTTCAACATGCAATCGCCAATTACAGGCAATCCTTTAATTTTGAGTGTACAAGGTTTTTTTTTTTTTTATTATTACATTGGAATGTACTGTGTCTGCGTTACCGTTTTCTCTCATTAATCAGATTTTCTTTTCTTTATCTATATTTCCTAACATCAGATATAACAGCACAAAACAAATAATCCTGACATCAGCACTTCGGTTTTTTAGAAACATTTAAATGTGCTGATTCCTCATCATTGAAAATATGTCATACAACCATGTGTTCAAAAGGCATATGTGCTTACAGAATTTCTTTAGTCAGCCATACATGGATTAAAATGCTGGGGGTTGAGCAGGGATAGGAAGAATTTCAATACATGTATGGGTACTGTGGTTGTTACATAGTTATTAAGGTTGAATAAAGACACCAGTCCATCCTGAGTGAGTGTCTACAATTGTCCCTATCCCTGTACATTGCACACTCACATCAGTCCCTACCCTCAAGGAGCCCACTATCCTAGGTCCCCATTCATATACTAGGGCCAATTTTGGACAGAAGCCAATTAACCTACCTGCATGTCTTTGGAGTGTGGGAAGAAACCAGAGTACCCAGAGAAAACCCACGCAGGCTCCCCTACACTGAAAAAAAACGGTGTGGGGTCCCCCCCAATATCCAACACAGACCCCTATCCGAGCACGCAGCCCGGCCGGTCAGGAAAGGGGGTGGGAACGAGTGAGCGCCCCCCCTCCTGAGCCATACCAGGCCGAGTGCCCTCAACATGGGGGGGTGGGTGCTTTGGGGGAAGGCCCTGCGGTCCCCCCACCCCAAAGCACCTTGTCCCCATGTTGATGAGGATAAGGGCCTCTTCTTGACAACCCTGGCCGTTGGTTGTCGGGGTCTGCGGGCGGGGGGCTTATCAGAATCCGTGAGCCCCCTTTAATAAGGGGGCCCCCGAATACTGGCCCCCACCCTATGTGAGTGAGTATGGGGTACAATCTAGCCCTCCTCTGTAAGTGGTAACCTGTAAAGGCTTTTAATGCATCGCCTATGGATTGAAACATTGGTTGTCGCCGATGTGCAGGCGTGAACAATTTTAAAGTGTGACAGGTTTTTGTATCTATTATTCAGCGTGACCTCATCATTTATCGACATCTTTCTTTTACAAAATTGAGCTATGTATTGTGTTTTTTTGCATTACAATTTAAAAAAGTATATTTTTGATTTTTTTTCACAAAAACTGCATTTGAAAAACTGCTGCGCAAATACCATGTGACATAAAACAATTACAAAACCCACAATTTTATTCCCTAGGGTCTCTGCTGGAAAAAAAATTATAATGTTTGGAGGATATGAGTAATTTTCAAGAAAAAAATACTGATGAAACTTGTAAACAAAAGTGCTAGAGAAAGCCTGGTCTTCAAGTGGTTTAACTGAACCTAGCACTGTATCATTTTATAACATCATTTTTTGTAGCTAACACTGTATAAAGCAAAATACTGTGCACCATTTTTACAGTAGGTAATCATTACAGTGTGAAATACTAGGTGTATATATAGGACATTTGGAACCCCACAGAAATATGATATTCCCTACCCAGTGCAATCACTAAATAACTACTAAGAAACCTCAGATTTTTCCCCCCTTCAAATGCAAGACATACACCCAGGCTGTTTTCTTTTTTTTTGTCAAATACTGCATGTGATACCGTCAGCTAAACCTTTGTGATAATTATTGCATGCTAGTCGCATGCTAGTCGCATGCTGGTCCATTTGTGAATTGGATATAAGAGCTATTTTTGGTAAATACTGCATTTTTAGTTGTTTTTTTGGGGGGAATTGAACTTACTTTACCACGAGCAATAATTTATGCAAATGGGTAATCTGATACCCTTATCGTATGCGGTAAAGCTTTTTGAATTGACCCCTTTACATTCTAGTTCTATGAAATTATGGACATTTTCCTTCTGTTTCTCACACAGATTAACTGAAAATTAAATCCTAGTTCTGTTTGTGATAAAATAATCTGACTATAGACATTTACCTTTTTACATTATATACAGTATCTCACAAAAGTAAGTACAACCCCTCACATTTCTGTAAATATTTCTGTAAATATTTTATCTTATCTTTTTATCTGACAGCACACTTTGCTGCAATGTAATGTAGTGAGTGTACAGCTTGTATAACAGTGTATATTTGCTGTTCTCTCAAAATGACTCAACACACAGCCAATACTGTCTAACGCTGGCAACAAAAGTAAGTTCACCCTTAGGGCAAAATGTCCAAATTGGGCCCAAAGTGTCAATATTTGGTGTGGCCACCATTATTTTCCAGCACTGCTTTAACCCTCATGGGCATGGAGTTTACCCATACATCACAGGTTGCCACTGGAGTCCTCTTCCACACCTCCATGACGACATCACGTGCTGGTGGGTGTTAGAGACCTTCTGCTCCTCCATCTTCCGTTTGAGGATGCCCCACAGATGCTCAATAGGTTTTAGGTCTGGAGACATGCTTGGCCAGTCCACCACCTTTACTCTCAGCTTCTTTAGCAAGGCAGTGGTCATCTTGGAGGTGTGTTTGGGGTTGTTATTATGTTGGAATACTGCCCTGCGGCCCAGTCTCCAAAGGGAGAGGATTATGATCTGCTTCAGTATGTCACAGTACATGTTTGCATTCATGGTTCCCTCAATGAACTGTACCTCCCCAGTGCCGGCAGCACTCATGCAGCCCCAGACAATGACACTCCCAGCACCATGCTTGACTGTAGGCAAGACACACTTGTCTTTGTACTCCTCATCTGTTTGCCACCACACATGCTTGGCACCATCTGAATAAGTTTATCTTGTTCTCATCAGACCACAGGAAATTGTTCCATTAATCTATGTCCTTAGTCTGTTTGTCTTCATCAAACTGCTTGTGGGCTTTCTTGTGCATCATCTTTAGAAGAGGCTTCCTTCTAGGATGACAGCCATGTAGACCAATTTGATGCAGTGTGCAGAGTATGGTCTCAGCACTGACAGGCTGACCCCCCTTTCCACCTCTGCAGCAATACTGGTAGCACTCATACAGCTATTTCCCAAAAACAACCTCTGGATATGATTCTGAGCACATGGACTCAACTTCTTTGGTCGACCATGGTGAGGCCTGTTCTGAGTGGAACCTGTCCTGTTAAACCACTGTATGGTCTTGGCCACTGTGCTGCAGCTCAGTTTCAGGGTTTTGACAATCTTCTTATAAGCTTGGTCTTTTTTCCATTGGATTTATCCTTGGACTTGTATTTATCTTAACAATCTTCTCATAGCCTAGGTCATCTTTATATAGAGCAACAATTCATTTTTTCCGATCCTTAAAGAGTTGTTTGCCATGAGGTGCCATGTTGAACTTCCAGTGACTAGTATGAGAGAGTGAGAGCGATAACACCAAATTTAACACACCTACTCCCCATTCACACCTGAGATCTTGTAACACTAAGGAGTCATATGACACCGGGGAGGGAAAATGGCTAATTGTTCCCAATTTAAACTTAGGGGTATACACACTTTTGTTGAGTTATTTTGAGGGGACAGCAAGTTTACACTGTAATACAAGCTGCACACTCCCTAAAGTGTCATTTATTCTGTGTTGTCACATGAAAAGATATAATAAAATATTTACAAATATTTACAAAAAATGTGAGGAGCATACTCACTTTTGTGAGATACTGTACATGTTTCAGCAAAAATATGTTCAGATTCTTAACTGCTTCTGGCCTATAGTTTTTGTGATAGTGATGCCAGCAATTTTGCTGAAGAACAGTACTATGTTCCAGGAGCCTGGTTCTTCCATAATGTGATCAGTTCTAGTATAGTAATAAAAAATATTCCAATCCCCAACCACCTGGTAAATAGGCAGCACCATTGTCAATTAGCTCATCAACATGTTGTCTGCAATTTGACCTTAAAGTGGAGTTTTTTTGTTAAATATTTCATAAAGCACATAACACTCAACGCATGTTTCAAATTCTGTTTTTACTTTGTTATGACATTTCAATTTGCATGTATACAGTGCTATGCAATTGCATATTTTAAAAGTAATGTACTTTAATTCTTATTTATGTATATGGTGTAAAGGTTACTAACAGCTTAAACAAACTTCTGTTGACAGACTAAGTTCCTAACAATACAGACATGCTTGAATTTTAGTTTTGCAATGTATAAAAGAGCTTCAGCAAGCATTTGAAAACTATTTCACAAACTTCAAGTAGCATTCTTAGAGCAACCTTTGGTTCCATATTAACAGTTTTGAATGCAGACTTTGACTTGGACCTAGCATCAGTTAAATTTTTTCATGTTAAAGGGGTTGTAAACTCTCTGGGTTTTTCACCTTAATGCATTAAGGTGAAAAACCTTTTGTGATGCAGCAACCCCCCCCCCCCCCCTCCCCCCCAGAGCCCCCATTACTTACCGACAGGGACAAGCACAGCATCTCCAGGCACTGTCTCTGATCATCATTGGATAGATGAGTTATTGACTCCCACTGCTGTCAATCAAATCCAGTGACACAGGAGACGGGGGGCGAGGTCGAGTCCTGCTGTCTGTCTCAATGGATGGAGAAGCAGGACTGGTGAGCGGGCTCAGGGAGTGCGGCTCTCCATAGGGGCACTAAAGAAAAGAAGGAGGCAGGAACGCCACAGGGGACACCAGAAAGGGAGGATTGGGGCCACTATATGCAAAATCACTGTACAGAGGAGGTAAGTATAGCATGTTATTAAAAAAAAAAAAAGAAGCTATATAATCACTTTAAGTTCATGCATTTTAAGTAATACATAAGTGTAAAAATTAAAGGTAGTTTTTTACTTCTCAAAAAAGCCACAGGTTAAACTTTTTACTAGGAAAAATGGCTCCATTTTCTTTATCATACATCACGGGACACAGAGCAGTTATTCATGACTATCTGGGTTATACGCTACCTCTAGGTGATTGGACACTGGCAACCAATAGCAAGAAGGTTCCTCCCATATAACCCCTCCCATACGGGAGTTACCTCCATTTTTTGCCAGTGTCTTCAGGTGATGGTCACAAACATGAAGCTCTTCAAATTTGGTCCCAGTGAGGACGTTGGGATCGGATGACATGAAGCAAAAGGAATGGTACCTGAGCAGCGATGCAAGAACGAGGTTTTGCTTGTAACGTGTCCTATTTAGGCGTTGGACCCTTGGATAGTGGTATTCTGGTAATTTTCTTGCCCAAGATAACCCAAAGGGTGATTTACAGGCCCAAGGGTGTGGACCCCAAGATGGGGGACCCGGTCCTTGAAGGTCCACAGAGGCACTACCCGCCGTGATGGAGGAAGATTTGGCCTGGCTTTCAGGTCCTGCAGCGTGGACTGCTGAGTACTCCCTCTGGGATTGCTGTATTTCCTCTCTGTTACTGTGTCTTTTCAAAGCTGTTACAGAATGTCTCCATGCTGTGTTTTTTATAACGATGAAATGCTGACGCATGCGGAGACACCAGTGCCGTACGAACATGCACACGTGCTGTGGCCATACGGTCGTATGTGTGTGCCACTGAGGTGATTTTCGCCTTGTATGGTCGGCAGTCTCCAGGCACGCATGCAGCGTATTTTGGTGCCACTATACGTTCGGATACCATGCCTTCCATGCGGATCGTATGACGCCATTTGGAAGCCTTTAAAAGGAGGCAGTTCACCTGGTGTGTGCGTGGAGGCATAGAGCTTATTGGGCACGTGAGTCTACAGGTTTTTGGACACAGTTGCATCATGTTAAAGGGGACAGTGTTAAAACTGTAATAGCTGCTGTATACTGGATTACAGTTAGAAGCTTAGAGGGAGTGCGGTCCTCCCATACTTGTAAGCAATGTCTTCCAGGAAGAGAGGAACAGGGAGCAAAACCAATACAGGGTTAAGAGTACCTCCTTTAAAACCATTGAATTTGTCAGGCATTGTGGCCACAACTGGTGTCCCTGCCTTGGCTTATGTTACTAAAGATGATTTGGCATCCGCATTATCTGGCCTTGAAGGTAAAATAGCGGGTATGATTGGCTCGGTAACACAAGCAGGGAGAAAACGTAACAGATCTCCCTCTTCAGAACCTGATCATGATGGTGAGTCATCTGAGCATCAGGATTCTAATAAACAGGCAGAGCTTGGGGACCGAGACCCAGAGTGGGAGGAGGATTTGGTCGCAAAGGATCGGGAAGAAGGAGAAGCTGAGGACTCTTCAACGGAAGAGTCTAGTCGGACGAGCCATTTTCAGCCTCCCATTCCTAAAAATTATTTGTCCATTCTCTGACTGAAATGGTTCGAGCTGGGTTTAAATTACCCCCAGTCCAGGAAACTGTACCGTCCTGTTCTACTTTGGGTTCTCTTCGACCTCAGCAGGGCTCCCAGGCATTTCCTGTGCATCCGTTATTAGAACAGTTGATCTATGCAGATTGGGATCATCCTGACAGGATATATTTACCTCCAAAAATGTTTCCTCTCCTGTAACCTATGGAGGAGAAATTCAAGAAGAAATGGGGTACACCTCTGGTGGATGCAGCCATTTCTTCAGTAAATAAAAATTTGACCTGCCCGGTGGATAACGCCCAGGTATTTAAGGATCCGGCCAATAAAAAACTAGAAACCTTGCTAAAGGCCTCCTTTTCAGTAGCTGGTTCAGCTGTTCAGCCAGCGATAGTGGCTATTGGCATCTGCCAGTCCTTAAAAGATAAAAAAAAAAAGGATTGTTAAAAAATTGGTCAAAAAGCTTCTTGCAGCTTTTCCTTTTTATGGTAAACGCCTGTTTGGCAAAGATCTTGATAAGTATATCCAAAAGATCTCAGGTGGGAAAAGCACGTTGCTCCCTGTTAATAGGAAGAATAAGCGACCCTCCTTTAAGATTTCCCATGCTCCAGGACCTGGTTCTTCTTCTCCCAATTGGTATCGAAGGCCTCAGCAGTCCGGTTAAAAAAAACGCAGGATCAGAAAAAACTCTGGACTCATAGGTCAAACAAGCCCAGTTCTAAGTCTACCCTGTGAAGGGGCGCCCCTGCTCTTACGGGTGGGGGGAAGACTTTGGCTGCTTTTGGATACTTGGAAAAAACAGGTTCAGGACAAGTGGGTAATTTCCATCATAACAGCAGGTTACAAGATAGAGTTTTGGGAGTTCCCTCCAACTCGGTTCTTGAGCTCAAGGGTTCCGGCGGAACCAGAGAAAAGGAAATGTCTGATCCTGGCCTTAGAGCATCTGCAAAAGCAGGGTGTAATCATCAAGGTCCCGCATGGGGAAAGGTTCAAAGGGTTTTACTCAAACCTGTTCACCGTACCGAAACCGAATGGGGAGGTAAGGCCCATTTTGGACTTCAAATCTCTCAATCTGTTTCTAAGTGTTCGAAGTTTCCATATGGAATCAACTCGCTCAGTGGTAAACTCCCTAAAGAGAGGGGATTACTTAGCATCCATAGATATCAAGGATGCCTACCTTCATGTGCCCATCTCCATGCTGCATCAACTGTTTCTCCGTTTCGCGGTAGAAGGGCGACATTTTCAATTCGTCGCATTGCCGTTCAGTTTAGCCATGGCTCCTAGGGTCTTCACAAAAATTCTGGCCCCTGTATTGGTGGTCCTAAGATTCCAGGGAATTGCGGTGGTAGGATATCTGGACGATCTTCTTTTGAAGGCTCAATCTCGTCCCGTCCTGGTCCAAAACATCTTAAAGACCATACAAATTTTGCAACACCTAGGCTGGATTCTGAATATAAACAAATCAAACCTTCACCCCACTCAAATATTAACGTACTTGGGCCTAAACTTGGACACTATCCAAGAAAAGGTGTTTCTGCCTCCTGTAAGGATCTACTCCATAGTGGAATTCGTCCGGAGGATGAAAAGAGAGGAAAAACCATCTGTTCGCCTTTGTATGAGGCTATTGGGCAAAATGGTTGCGTCTTTCAGCGCAGTTCCTTATGCTCAATTCCACTCCAGGTTGTTCCAGAGCAACATTTTAAAGGCCTGGAACAAAACCACTCTAACTTTGGATCATCCTATGGTCCTGTCCCAACAGACTCTACAGAACCTAACTTGGTGGTCAAAAAACAATGATTTAAAGGTCGGAATGTCCTTTCCACCAGTGGCCTGGAAAGTTGTGACCATGGACTCCAGCTGTCTGGGCTGGGGAGCAGTTCTGGGGGAAGCGTCGGTCCAAGGACAGTGGTTTCAAGCAGAGAGGGATTTGCCCATCAATCTCTTTGAGATTCGGCCAGCCTGGCTAGCTCTGCATTCCTGGACGACCAAGCTGCAGGGTTTCCCAGTCCGGGTTCAAACCACAGTGGTTGCTTATATCAACCACCAAGGAGGCACCAGGAGCGTAGCGGCTCAGAAGGAGGTGGATCACATATTAAGATGGGCAGAGAGGCATGTGCCGTTTCTGTCAGCGGTATTCATACCAGGGGTAGACAACTGGAAGGCAGACTATTTAAGTTGTCAAAAGTTGTTGCCAGGGTAATGGTTCCTTCATCCCGAAGTGTTTCTCCAGATTTGTCAGAATTGGGGGACCCCGAATGTGGATCTTCTAGCATCCAGGTTCAATGCCAAGCTGGACAGATTTGTGTCCAGAACCAACTATCCTAGCAGCAGTTGGGACAGACGCATTGGTGACTCCTTGGCACCGGTATTCCCTGCTGTATGCCTTTCCTCCAATCCAGATCCTGCCACATCTGCTGCGCAGGATAGAAGAGGAACTAAGACAAGTGATCCTGGTGGCCCCAGCCTTGCCCAGGAGGTCCTAGTACACGGAGATCATGAAATTGGCAATAGGGGACCCATTGCGTTACGTCCGGATCTATTGTCCCAAGGACCAATATTCCATCCTCCTTTATGGTCGCTGAATTTGACGGCCTGGCTATTGAAGTCAGAGTGTTAAAGGACCACGGGGTTAGAGGTGCAGCCTTGTCCACTTTGATAAATGCTAGGAAATCAGTTTCCAGGGCCATTTACTACAGGGTTTGGAAATCCTACATTTCCTGGTGCGAAAGGAAAGGTTGGAACCCTTGTAAGTATACAATTCGAAAGATCCTTGCTTTCCTTCAGGCAAGGGTATGCTTAAGATTGGTCTTGGGGACAATTAAAAGTTAGATTTCAGCCTTATCTGTTTTTTTCCAGAGACGGATTGCAGCCCATTCCTTGGTGCGTACCTTTGTTGAGGGAATGACACACCTAAGACCACCGATTAAGCCCCCCTTATGCCCCTGGGACTTGAATTAGGTACTATCAGTCCTTCAGTATCTTCCCTTTGAGCCTATTAAGCAGATTCCTTTGGTCCTATTGACCAGGAAATTTGTCTTCTTGGTGGCCATAACTTCGGCCAGAAGAGTGTCGGAGCTAACCGCCCTTTCATGCAGAGAGCCTTACTTGATTCTGCACCAGGACAGGGGAGTCTTGCGCCCTCGTGGGGAGTTTTTGCCAAAGGTAGTTTCCAATTTGAATTTGAAGGATATCACTCTGTCCTCCTTTTTTCCAAATCCAGGGTCTAAGGAAGAAAAGTTACTCCACTCGCTGGATGTAGTAAGGGATATTAAAGTCTACTTAAGGGCGTCAGCCCCTTTCAGGAAAACTGACTCTCTCTTTATTCTGCCTGAGGGTCTTAAGAAAGGACAGGCAGCTACGACTTCAACTATCTCAAGGTGGATTCGCCAAACTATTATTCAGGCATATGAGTTGAGGCATAGGATTCCACAGAGAGACCTGAAAGCACATTCCACTAGAGGGGTTAGTGCTTCGTGGGCAGTGCATCGACTGGTGTCTTTGGCTCAGGTCTGCAGGGCAGCCGCTTGGTCTTCAATTCACACATTCACCAGATTTTATCGGGTGGATGTCAGGTCTCGAGAAGAGACAATCTTTGGTCATAGCGTGTTGCAGGTGGCCTTATAGGGCCAAAGGACAGTTGGGACTTGTCTAAGCTGTGTATCCCTCCCCTCAGGTGCATTCTGACAATAGAAGGCAGTGGGAAAAAACTGGAGGCATGCATTACACAGTCACACTAGGATAATGTAGTCTGAATTTCACTTTTCATAATTAATAGATGGGTTTTCTATTATTATTATTTCTGGCCCATCCATTCCAAGATGCTTATTTCTCACTTACCTAATCCACAAAAGCTTTGCAAATTTCACTTCCTGCAGGTCACGTGACAACCAGGAAGCGATGAATACCAAAATGCACTGCCTTGCTGCATCACAGAAAAGAGCGTGAGAGGGTTCAGAGTGTTCATCACTCTGGACCACACCTCTGTCATTACTTTACCACCTTCCACCAATTTTCTATACAATCTGATTTTACAATCTCCTTTAGATCCACTTCAGATCCACACTACAGCTATGTAGTGCAAGGGCCTGTCTGATTTGATACAAAATCGAATAGATTGTTCAGGTGTGTCCTATTTTATAGTTCTGGTAAATCTAAAGGAGATTGTACAGAGATTGTACAATCAGATTGCATAGTGTATGGCAAGCTTTATACAAGTATATAGGAGGGAGGGGATGGGGACATTAACCACTTCAGGTCTGGAAGAATTTACCGCCTTTCTGACCAGAGCACTTTTTGGCGATTCGCCACTGCATTGTTTTAACTGACAATTGTGCATGGGACGTCCGATGTTGTACCCAAACAAAATTGACATACTTTTTCCCACAAATAGAGCTTTCTTTTGCAGTTATTATTTTCTGTGCTATAAACAAATACGAGCGACAATTTAAAAAAAAAACACATTATTTTTTACTTTTTGCTATAATAAATATCTCCCAAAAATATCTTAAAAAAATATTTTTTTCCTCATATTTTTAGTAAAAAAATATTATTATTTATATTTTATTAGAGTTATAGCATCTACAAAATAGGAAAAAGTTTTATGGCATTTTTATTTTTAATTTTTTTTTATTAGCCTGTGCATTTAGTGAGAGTGGGGACCACTGATTAAATTGCATTGGAAAATCATGTGCTAATAAAGATAATAAAATATAGCTAACTCCTGCGGCTTGGTTACATAATTGAGGTTGTGATATTTCATATGTGGTTTTATCTTATGATTTTAGAATGTTGTTTGTCCAAGGAAATGGCAATCTCACAACATATTTTGTTTTTTGGCATACCCCATAATGGCTTACTAGTATAGTCCAGTTTGGTCTCCACAAAGATGGCCACTTCAACTTGTGTTTATTATGTTTACTGTGTGTCCATGGGAACAAATTAGCTTGAGTAACATAAGTCAATCAGCGTGTACTGGTCCCTGACCCCCTGATGAAGTCACATGATCTAATGCACTGGGAGGAGCCAGTGACATCACCGGAAGTGTATGGTCTGCCATTTTGTTGGTGGTTTACATGGTTCTATGCCTAGATACTGATGTACACCTGGAATAGTACATATGAAAAGTTGAGTATAAAAGTTTTATAAATAGAAAAAAAATTGTTTGGAATAGGAAGAGCACTATATATTCTTTTACTTTTTGAGTGTGGTATACCCGTGGCAAAGGAGAGAGCACATGAGACCTACTATTGGGTCTAAATGCAAGGTGAGAGCATATGTATGATGGTGAAGAGATATATACATGTGGCAAAAAATAGTTGGAGAATTATAAATGCAGTGGGCAGTTGGATGATATCTGCCACTGTTGTAAAAGAATACAGAAACCTGAACATATGTTTGCAAAAATATATGGACATTTAGTTTTTTTTTTTTTTTTTTCATTGTGTTAAGTTTTGTTTTTTAAATATGAATATTATTATATGATGTCATTTGTTGGTTTACAAACCAATAGTTTATGGCAGGTATATGCAATTAGCGGACCTCCAGCTGTTGCATATGAGACCCATGAGGCATAGCAAGACTCTGACAACCACAAGCATGATACTCAGAGGCAGAGGCATGATGGGAATTGTAGTTTTGCCCCAGCTGGAGGTCCGCTAATTGCATAACTCTGGTTTATGTTATACATACAAACATTACATCAAAACAAAACACTAATGCTACACAATATATATTTTAAATCCCAATCTCTTATTTCAGACAATCTCCAGAATATCAATATAACAAAACAAAAAAAGGAAACCAAAAGTGTCAACTCTTCCCTCCTTCACCCCCCCCCCCCCCCCACACCAACACTATCCGTCCTCCCATGCCATTTAAAATGCCTTATCTGACCCTTATTTACCTATTTATTACCTCATTGATCATTTTTTGATATTCTAAGTGGGGCCAAGGAGAATAAAGACAGTCCTGGGGCTGTTAGCCATGGTCCCCACAGCTTAACTAATATATTTGGTTTACCCCTATTATGATAAACCTGTTGTTCCATTAGTATTGTATCATTTTTTTATTAATTCATCTTTATTTAAACATTTTCATTTATTACAATTAATATCTACATTCCATATTTTATTAAAAAAAACATAGGAATCGGCAACAAAAAAGCAGAAATAGATATTTATAAAACAAAAGGTAATCATATCTTATATAAACCTGCTGACAGCAGGAGGGGATTTTCCCTGGCCGGCACCACTCCAATCTTGCTGGAGCCCCTCCCCTCTCCCCACCCCCCCCACCAAAGGGGAAGAGGAGGAGATGAGAGAAGGAAACAAAATTCCCTTTTTCTTGCTTTTTCCCTCTCCCCCCCTCCCTCTCTCCCCTTGCATGTATTAAAGTATTAGTGATTTAATTAGTGAGATGTGGGGAAAAAAATATATTGAATAGATAATAAGTCTTTCTATATTTGTGTCTTAAGTATATTCTTTGTCCCTCCAGTGAGGGAAGAAGCAAGATAGGAGAGGGAAATAGAAAGAAGAAGAAAAAAAAAAGAAACAGGGGAGGGGGGATTGTTTATGGGGAGAGTGCCAGTTATAATGGATGTAAGTGTAATTGGTGAGGTCTTTCTGCATTTGTGCTGGAAATGAGTGGGCATAGAAATAGAAAAATAAATACGGAAAGAAAAACAGAAAAAAAAACAAGAGGGTGGGATAACCCTCCTAATAGTTGGTACACTCTTAAAAAAAGAGTGTTATGTTGTGGTGGATTTAGATTTAGAGATTCTCTAATAATAGAAAAAAATAAGTTGGAAGGCAATATGTTAAGAATGTTCAGATTGTTTGTATTTTTGGAATATGATGGCTAACTCATTGAAGATTAGGACATACAATGTAAGGGGTTTAAACTAACCTCAAAAAAGGGGCCGGTTATGGCAGGAACTGCGTCACCAGGTCGCAAATATTGTGTGCATACAGGAGATGCATTTTATACCAGGATTGTTACCTAGGTTACCGTTGTCACCCTATAACCAATGGTTCCATGTGTTATCCCCAACAGCAAGGGCAAGGGGGGTAACTATAGCTCCTGGGAAAACATGTCCTATGACCTCCATAACAACACAAATGGACCCAGGGGGGAGGTTTCTATTCATTAAGGGAATATTACATGGACAAGGCTATAAGCTTGCCTCTATATATGCACCAAATACAGGTACAGCAGAGTTCCTAGTGAAAACTTTAGGAAAACTGGACAAATTCAAGGAAGGATGTGTGATTATAGGAGGGGACCTTAAAGGGGTTGTATAGTTAACTTTTTAACTTTGACCTACAGGTAAGCCTATAATAAGGCTTACCTGTAGGTGAAAAGAATATCTCCTAAACCTATACAATTTAGGAGATATTCCCCTCGCAATGAGCCGCTGACTTCAGCAGTGCATGCGCTCCGGGCATTCTCGGCTGAAAGTCCGGCAGCTGCCAGACCCCGCCGGGAAGAAAACTGTGCATGGGAGTGAGGACATCACGGCTCTGGCCACTCACAGCGCTGGTGCCGGACACGCCAAGGGAACATGTCAGCTCCCTCGGCCTGGACTGAGCGAGATGTCAGCGCCTAGTTCTAAGGTAAGTATTTCATAATGAGCTAGTACGGTGTATACTAGCTCATTATGCCTTTTCCCTTACAGGTGTAAAAAAAAAAAAGTCTGCGGGTTTACTTCCGCTTTAATGTTATCTTAGACCCTAAATTAGACACAACAGCAGAGAAAACAGCACTGTCATTTAAAGCTCTTAAACAAGTGAAAAAGCAACTTCAGGCCCTTCATCTGGTAGATGGCTGGCGTGCCCTAAATGAAGGGGCGAAAGATTACAGCTATTATCCCAAGACCCATAAAGTATATTCTAGGTTGGACTTAATTATGGTGGACCATTATTATCTGGAACACGTGAGGGCCGTCAAAATCGAACCCATAATGATTTCTAACCATGCACCCGTGGTCATGAAGTTCTCTCTGGTATCTGCGGGTCAAAGGGAGCGAATATGGCGATTAAATGAGCCGTTGCTAGATGACCAACAGATGGCGGAGGGTTTACCGTATAAACTAAGAAGATACTTTGAAGAAAATACATTAGAAGAAATATCAGAACAAATGATATGGGAGGCCCATAAGGCAGTTATCAGGGTGGAATTAATAGCTCATGGATCCTGAGTAAAAAGAAAAAACAGGGAGTAGATAGAAGATATATTAAAAAATATACATGAGCTAGAGATCAAACATAAGAGTAAACTCGGCCCTAATGATGCCAAACAGTTGGAAATGCTTAGAGCAAAACTTTTGAGAAACTTAGGGCCAAAGAAAAATATAGAATTTTTGCACACAGATTTTACGAACATGGGAATAAGTGTGGCAAGTTATTAGCCAGACAACTAAAAAAACAACAGGAAATTTCCCATGTTCATAATATCTGAGCAAACAATAAACAGATAATAGATACAAAATCCATAGCTGTAGAATTCCAACATTTCTATAGGGACCTGTATAACATCCAACCAACCGTATCAGGAGTAGAAGAAGGGAGCAAGATAAAGGAAATAAAAAACTATATTAAGAAAACCACACTACCAGCTCTTTCGCAGGATATGGTGGAGAGATTGGAGGAGCAGATCACTATAGAAGAAATAAAAAAAGCGATAGAAAATCTTCCACTAGGGAAAAGCCTGGGCCCGGAGGGCCTAACATATGCGTATTATAAAAAATGTATTAACATTCTGATTACTCCACTATGCAATTATTTTAACAAAATTACAGCTACCAATCCATTACCCCAGAAGCATTACTGGCTTTTTGTGATAGTAATATCAAAACCTGGGATAGACTCACAATATTGTGCAAATCATAGACCTATTTCCCTTTTAAATTCAGATACTAAACTACTAGCAAAGATATTAGCAACTAGATTGCAGGACAAAGTAACACAACTAGTACATTTTGATCAAACCGGGTTCATGATAGGACGAGAAACAAAAGATAATACTATCCGAGCCCTTCATGTGCTCCATTGGATTCAGAATGGGCCCAAAAAGACACCAAGAGTAGTGCTATCAATGGATGCCAAAAAGGCAGTAAACTGTACATTTATGATGGAAGTACTAAAGGGAATTGGTCTGGGAGAACGGATGATGGGGTGGGTATCCGCATTATACGCGGGCCTAAGGTCAAGGGTTAAGGTCAATGGGACCCTGTCGGGTTGCTTTGACATACAGAATGGCACGAGACAGGGTTGCCCATTGTCCCCGATTCTCTTTGCCCTTGTGTTGGAACCATTTCTATGTAGAATAAGGGAAAATGAAGGAATATTTGGAGTGGTAATTGGCCCAAGAGAGCATAAAGTATCAGCATTCCATAAAAGTACTGATGCAGGAAGTACGGAAGTATGGGAAATTATCCAACTTTAACCACTTGCTTACTGGGCACTTAAACACCCCTCCTGTCCAGACCAATTTTCAGCTTTCAGCGCTGACGCATTTTAAATGACAATTGCGCAGTCATATAACACTGTACCCAAATGAAATTTTTATCATTTTTTCCCCACAAATAGAGCTTTCTTTTGGTGGTATTTGATCCCCTCTGCGGTTTTAATTTTTTGTTTAAAAAAATTGAAAATGACCGAATTAAAAAAAAAAGAATTATATTTTGTCATAAAATTTTGCAAACAGGTAATTTTTCTCCTTCATTGGCGTACGCTGATGAGGCGGCAGTGATGGGCACCGATAGGTGGCAGTGATGGGCACTGATGGGTGGCAGGGTTGGGCACTGATGGGTGGCAATAATGGGCACTGATAGGTGGCACTTGTGGGCAGTGATAGGTGGCATTTGTGGGCATTGATAGGTGGCACTGGTGGACACTGTGGGCACTGGTAGGTGGCAATAACAGGTGGCACTGTAAGGGGGTACTGATTGACACAGACAGCACGAGGAGAAAAAACAAACGATTACAGAGCTTTTGTTTACATCATGTGATCAGCTGCCATTGGCTGACAGCTGATCACATGGTAAAGGGCCGTGACCGGCCCCTTACTCGGATCGGTGATCACCCGAGTCTCAGTGACTCGGGGGTCACAACGCACTCCCCATGCTCCCTGCAGGGCACATGCAGGAAGCGTGCACAGGGGAGGGTGTCCTATGACGGCCTCCCAGAAATTGAGGTTTGTGCTGTAGCCATCATTCGGCTATGGCCCGGACCTCAAGTGGTTAAAATAAATCTAGAAAAATCGGTATTACTACCCTGTCATGTACCACTCTCATTAGCTACCCTTATGCAAAAGAGTTACCCATTTATATGGAACAGGGAGTTGATATTTTATCTATGAGTACATATAACTGTAGAGGAAGAACTCCTATATGAATGAAATTATGGCTCCTAGACTTAAATACATTTTGTATACAGTACCCATACTACTCCCCCAGATCTTTTTTAAAAAGCTACATAAAGTATTCCTATCCTTTATATGGAAAGAAGGAAATGCTAGAATAGCATATAACATCTTATGCAGAAGTAAAAAAGAGGGAGGAGTTGGGCTACCAGTCATTGTTTTGTATTACAGAGCAATGTCATTACTACGTATCTTAAACTGGTGTCATGATACTGAAAATAAAGCGTGGGTTGCGATTGAGAAAAATATAGCAGACAGAGATCTAGCAGGCGCACCATGGATACCAACCAAAGATAGGGGACTATCCAAATGGACATCCCCATTAATGCGAAATACACTGGCAGTATGGGATAGAATAAATAAAAATAACAAATACGCCCAGAGAATATCCCCACTGACCCCGTTGGGAAGTTACCCATGGTTTCCTCCTGGAGTGGAAAAGGGAGCATTGGGTCCATGGGAATCAGATGGGAATACTATGGGGGCATATTAATCTCCCAAGTAGAATTAAAATAAGTAAGCGACAAAATGGCACATGTTGGGTTTGGGGGGGTGGCGACCCCTCGGGCATTCCTGCAATGTCTACCTCCCACTCTTCTTGTATGGGCTCCCCCCCCACCCCTTCCCCATTTTGGAGAGGGAAATTAGAATTTTGGGGTGTTTCCCCCTCTCTTTCTTTTCTTTTTTTTAACAAGGCAAATAAATAGTCAAGGCATGAATATTGAGAGACCATATTGAACTATACCCCTTATCATAGCACTAACACATTTAACATAGTTACATAGTTAGTCAGGTTGAAAAAAGACACAAGTCCATCTAGTTCAACCATAAAAAAAATTTAATAAAAATGAACATGAAAATAAGACATGAACACAGAAAGATTTCACTAAGTATTGTATCATTTACCTGAGAAGGCCATTCCTCAAATAATGGTATACTGGGGGACAGCCATTTTCTGTCAATTAGCTTGTGAACTATAAACAATAATCTACTAGTTGGTATTAACTTTTCCCTTGGGTGTAACTCTTCATTAAAATAACCCAGTAGACAAGTCTTAGGTTCCATTTTAATATGAGTACTATAGGCTCCATTAATTGTGGTCACCACCTTTTGCCAATATCTGACCAGTTTGGGGCACAACATATGGATCAAGTCAGCTGCAGATTGCTTACACTGTGGACAATCCAGGGTTTCCCTCCGCCTCCACTTATATAACCTTACCAGGGTCTATTATGTCCTATAGATAATAAACAATTAGAATAAGCATTGTGTAGATGATAAAATACCAACGGGGGCCCTCTTCAGGATATTTTGCCATTCCTCCTCTGCTATGACCCCCAGATCTATCTCCCAGCCCTTTCAACCTGGGCTGTCTAAAATATCTTGATACTTCATCAATTTGACTATAGACTAATGAGATCAGGCATTTTTTTTCTTATAGCCCCTGCCAATTAGTTAGCAGTGGCATAGATCTTATATTATATATCTTATAGATGCGATTCAGTTCGCATTGTGCACTATACAAGTATTTCATTCATTCATTCATTCATTTATCCCGACACCTTTAAACTGTGAATGGACCGCCTGTCATAATTGTAAATATTTATAAAAATTATTATGAGGCAATTGGTAAGACTCATGTAACTTCTGAAAAGGCTGCATAACATTTTGAGAATAAAGCTGAGAAATACATTGTATTCCTTTAGAACTCAAATGCTCAAACCCCTCCAATTTACAGAGTTCTTCATAATGCCTATTCCTCCATAATAGTGAAAATTCTGACACACTTTCATATTTCATCATGCGTCTCATTTCCTGCCATACTTTGTTCATAAGTGCCATTGTTGGGCTAGAGGTGGGCTAGAGTGATCATATGCAAATGATCCAGATTCTAGCTGGACAATAAGGTTATAGTGCGGGCAGTGGCTCAAAAGCACAGCCTGTATGGGATCTCTCCAATCTATCATCCCCCATCCAGCAAAATACTGCAGTTGGAAAGCTATAAAGTAAGTTATTGGCCAAAAAAATGTCCCCTTTTGGCAATTATATAATTATTTACAAATAAGGCATTTTTTTCGAATACATTATTCCCTGGTTCCAACTGATTCCCATGCCTCCTTTGAATTAATTTGCAGGAATGGTCATCCTAGACAAAAAGGCTTAAGCCTCGTCCACACGATCTGATTTTCCATAGAAAAAGCGTTGGCCAGGAACTTGTCTTGCATACAAATGGCACACAATTGTTGGCCAACAAACATGAACATAGGGATGTGGCTCTTCAGCTCTTTAGCACCACCCTTTGGGCATCTTCTGCTAATGTTGTGTTTGGTAAGCATTGATTCCGAGCATGCGTGTTTGTACATTGGACTTTTGTCTGATGGACTTGTGTACACACAATAGGAAAATACGACAAAAGACCGTTGTCAGTGGAAAGTTTTAAAGCCTGTCAACCAACATTTGTCCGTGGAAAATCCACAACAATTGTCTGATGGAGCATACACAGTAGTATGTTATGCCAACAGTCTGTCCACATACAATTCCCGTCGGAAAATCCAATAGCGTACGAGACTTTGATTTCCGTATTTGTGTATTAATTGCCTGTATAAATCTATGGCTATCGTTGGTGATGACTCCAAATTACTATATATGTCTAACTGGGAACAGGAGGTGGATAAGGAGTATGATATACAGGAATGGGAGACTAACTGGCTTAATATGTGCAATGGCACAAAATCACCATGTTGAAACTCTTTACATGCTGGTTATTTACTCCCTTGAGCCTACATAATATTTACCCTCAGGTCTCCCCCTCCTTCTTTCCTGGCTGCTCTTTCCCTGGTTCCTTCTTATGCCCTGCACACACGGTCGGACTTTCCGATGGAAATTATGCGATTGGACCGTGTTGTTGGAAATTCCGATCATGTGTGGGCTCCATCGGACTTTTTCCAATGGAATTTACGATGCAACAAAGTTTGAGATCTGGATCAAAAATTTTCCAGCAACAAAATCCGATCATTTAAATTCTGATCGTGTGTAGACAATTCCGACGCACAAAGTGCCACTCATGCTCAGAATAAATTATGAGATGAAAGCTATTGGCTACTGGCCTCTTTATAGTACTGTCATACATGCTGAACGTAACCTAGTTCTGAACGATCGGATTTTCCGACAACTTTGTGCGACTGCGTGTATGCAAGACAAGTTTGGGCCAAAATCCATCGGAAAAAATCTGACAGATTTTGTCGTTGGAATGTCCGACCATGGCATGTGTACAGGACATTACACATATTCTGAGAGTGTGACAGGTTAACAACCTACCTGGAAGGAGTTATTCACCCTGATTGACAAGTTGGCAGGCAGACGTCTTACTCTGACACATCTCTGTCATCTTTGTGGCATTTGTTTGTTCTTGTATACTATTGTTTTTTTACTTTTTTTTGCAAGAAAAATGTTTGTAAACAAAAAAATACATCGCTGGGCACTCGCATCGGCTCCGCACACATGCTATTGGTGCGCGCGTGCCCCTAGTGGCCAAAAGGCGAATAAGGTAATGTCATCTTCATCCAGCGGTGCCATTCAGTATAACTGTGGCAGCTGGTCGGCAAGCAGAGGTAATGTCTTCCGATATATACAGTACATACAGTAAGTGCTTTTTATTAGTGTATGTTTATATCTCCCTGGAGTTTGACTTTAATTCCATGCTCTCAAAAAACCTTTCAAAATCATATTTAAAAAAAAAAAAGAAGATCTTATTATGGTAGTAAAATACTAATTCGTATAGCCTGTTCTGGGGCTGCCAAGTATAATTCATGCACAGGGTGTCATTTATTTTAGTATCAGTGCAATTTGTGAGCACTGCATTTATTTTTTTATTTTAAAATTCGGTCCCTTTTTACACTTTATTTTGAGATAACTGTATGCCTATAAATAATATATTTTTTTTTTTTGGAGTCTGAAATTCACAAAAAAGGAACTGAACAAGTCTTATACAGATTATTTTGCACCATCTGCCTCGTGTCAGAAGGTCACTACAAGTGTCATTCTGTTTGCTGTCAGCTGTCAAATTACAAGATTGGTGGCTAAAATGGGTTATATAACAATAGCAATTTGACCTATCCATGTAATGCAGTGGTTCAGCATATCTCAAACATCTTAATGTTTCAGTTATAGATAAGTCACCATATTATATATTTTTTTATTTTTTTTGCCGACTCTCACATCTGTTTTGAATGGTATAAAAAAGTAACATTGTTTCTTTCTAATGAAAAAAATGTTTTTATCTCCAGTAAATAGAAAAATTAGAATTTACTAACAGATAACAATTCCAAAACTGCTGCATATTTGTCACATAGAATGAAAAAAAAAATCAACAAATCACATTCTGTAGTAATAATTACATCTGGAAAATCATATATAGATTATCTAGTGAAAATTTTTCTTTGGATTTCTTGTTTCATATAACAACTATCAAATAACCTTTCAAATCTGACAAACTTTGTTGGATTTTATGGTTATATTTAAGTCTGAAAAATCATATACCAACTACCTAGTAATACCTCTGAATAAAAAAAATTGCAGTGCTGTAAACATCAAAAGCTCACCATAAAGAGGCAATAATAATAAGCAACACACCAAAAGGATCAGGTGCTAAGAAGGATGAACCAAGGGGCGAAGATATTTTTGTAGAACAAGTCCATAGCTGCTAGAGAAAAAAAATACATTGTCATAGTGACACCTTGCCTCTCTGGTATGCGTTCCACACAAAACTAACAGCAGCAGCTCTTCCTAGACTCCGTATGGCCTTATGGCATGACCTGGTGATGTGACTTCTGGCTTTGAAGCCTGGACAACAGTGTCCCATGCAACACTGAATCCCCAGGTTTCAAGTATACCACCCAGCAGACCCGCTCACATTGGTGAACCTTACAGCCAAGGGCATTGTTACACCACTTCCACCTGTGGACGTACAGCCCCTCCATGGCCCTCTGGTGTTTGAAATCTGTGACTTCAGTTGGTTATGGTATGTGACACAATACAATACCACTGAGAGGAGTATCTTACCCCACATGGTATCATCTACAGAGGCTACAAGCTGTTTTATAAACTCGTGTTCTTTTATCTACTGGGACTTTTTATGAATTCTTATGGATTGCTTTTTAACCTTATACTGGGTACTGCAAACCTTGTAGGAATGTCCCTGGTATAGGAAATCAACCCAAGTCCCCAGTGCTAACAGACACCAATTAATGAATGATAATAATGATATTGATAAACTCTTACTGAACACCCAGTGTTTATATGTGAACAAAGCATATGTAATACAACTCCAAAAATTTCAACAAAACTTTAGTGAAATAAACACAAATAAATATTCCAGTGGAAATGTGTAAATTGACGCACGGCTCCGCGATAGATTCTAAGATGGCAGAAACTAATTATAAATGCCTGGCAAGATGGTATTATACGCCTGACAGAACTAGTAATTTCCAGCAAGGGAGATCCTCTGAGTGTTGGAGAGGGTGTAAAACCAAAGTTACAATGTTTCATATATGGTGGGAGTGTCCCATTATAAAAAAAATTTGGATAGAGATCCTACAACTTATAAAGTTAATTACCAACAAAGTCATTCCTGCGGACCCATGGACATGTTTGTTCCATAGGACAACTAGATCCGTGAGACAATATAAAGCATCGATAATTCAAATCCTGCTTAACGTAGTTTAATTCCAAAAAAATGTCAGGAAACAAAAAGCCCTACAACTCGAGATTGGATATTTGGAGTAAACATTATACAAAAACTGGAGAGGGAGGATGAAAGGGTGGGGGGATTGGATAGAAGAGGTAGAACGGAAGGATAAATGGAAAGAGTGGAACAAGTTTAAAAGCTCTTGGAGATATATGATGGAGATAACTCAATGAACAAGATAGGAGAGAGGGAAGGAGAAGGGAGGAAAAGGGAAAAAGATAAGAAAAGTAAGGAAAAGGAGTTTGTTTTTTGCCTTTTTGGATAAGGACACAGGTGCACGGGGGGGGGGGGGGGAGGGTGCTTGAATAAAGATTGTATGTAATTTTAATTCTTTACCTTTTGTACGTTAAAAATGTATAAAATTAAATAAAGAATAAAAAATTAAGGGACCAGTTCAATGATCAATGATCATTCAAAAGTCCATATATCCTTTAGTCTTGACAGTAAAGTCACAACCAGTGGGAAGCAAATGTAGCCAAAGTGTTGTGGGGGGGGGTGAAAAAAGCCTTCTTCACCAGGATTGAGACTGGTTGTCATAGTTCCATTGTAGACTGCAGTTTACCCTCCTGGACAGATATCTCAAAAAGGGAAAAATTAGCAGTTGTGTTGAACTCAATGAATGCATAGTAGAATTGCTGTTATCCACTTTTTGGATTGATAATTTGGCGCTTGGTCCCTTCTGTTCATGCAGTTGGATCAGCAATGCAACATGCTCCTCTCAATGTGAGTTTTGCTAAAATTATTTACAGAGATTTTTGCTTATATCTGACCATGTGACACCAACAAAAACTCTCCCAGACACAAACTGTGGAACCTTGTTAAAAAAAAAAAAGTTATATTACCCATGGGTGTTCTAATATCTCTTTTAGAATTCTTTCTTATGTAAAGGACAAGTTACATAAAATTCAACTAGTAGATTTTTGGAGAGTTTTAAACCCTAAAGATTGTGACTAATCTTATTATTCTAAAACTCACGATTCTTATTCAATTCATTATTATCTTCCTTTGGTAAAATCAGCTACTATAATTACTTGCACTGTCTCTGACCATGCCTCTGTTTCAATTAGTCTATTGTTTTCTGATCAGCCCGAACAACAATATAATTGGAAGCTGAATGACTCTCTTCTCTCTGAGACATCAGATTATGCGGATCTTTCAACCGCTCTGGTTTGTTATTTCACAGAGAATAAATCCCCTGAAATATCTGAGTCTGCCTTGTGGGAAGGCCATAGGGGTACAAACAATAGTAAACAGCGGCACTAGATAATGGTGATAGCATAAAAAGACATGTGTGAGAACATACACACATTAAAAACAAATAGTCCATCAATGTTCCATTTTCTTGTGTGTTCAGCACCTGGAGGCAGAACCCTAAAGGCCCATACACACTATACGTTTTTCTGCTGATTTTTTCCTTCAGATTTACCAAAACCATGTAGTGCAAGGGCCTGCCTGATTGCATACAAATGGAAACTCCTAAGGTTTGACCTCATATTATATGATTTTGGTAAATCTGAAGGAAAAAATCAGCAGAAAAACTGATAGTGTGTATGGGGCTTTAGAGTGAAGCAGTAAACTCTGTGTAGAATGTGGAACAGAGGGGTACCAGACTGAGTGCAGTATTTCCAAGAATTTTTATTAAAAACATGTAGTAACTCACAACTGAGGTAGAAAGAGGTCAGCAAGTAATAAGATTGCCAGTCCTGGAAGCTCTAGAAAGCGCTTAGAGAGCATCCTGATAGTTCGCTGCAGCCTGGGGCACGGATGTTGTGTTTGTAATTATCCAGGAAGTGCTGGGAGCTTCCTGGCTTCCTGGGTCTCCATTTCAGGGAAGAATTAACATGTAGGAATAGGGGGCTGATCAGAAGATATTACAAGATATCGGCAAAATAGTTTGAATTTAAAAGGACTTTGCTAGACTATGAATTAATTTCAGACCCCTAAGTGAAGAATGGCTAAATAAAATATACTAGAAATATTGAATATCTATTTTTCGCAGGACTTTCTCTTATTTTTCTCTTTTTTTTATTTTTTATCATTTAATTTTTTGTGATTTTGTCTTCCCCTGCCCCCTTCAGATATATATTTAGATTATTATTATTATTATTTTTTTTTTTTTCTGAAGGGGGGAGGAGGGGAATCACACTTAAATGTTTGTGTTTGTGAAAAAAAAATCTACGTTGAATTACAGGATCAAAACAGGCTTTAACTTACTTTAACTTTAATTCAATTGTTATATAGATATATGAGTTATAGAGAGATGTGAACTCCCACTTTTGATACTACTTGGTTGTTTTGATATAAAATACATAGTATTGTTTTTCTATTTTGAAATAGTAATAAAAAATGATTAAATAAAAGATAAAAAAAAAAAATGTTATAGGCTGGTATTACATTGATCATTCAAACATACTTAATCAAAAATTCAGTTTTTTAATTAATATATCATATTAATTTCATACTGGTGTGCAACTGTATATACTGATTAATGTTACCATATTCATCGGCATATAACATGCACTTTTTTCCCCTTAAAACTAAGGGAAAATCGCAGGTGCTTGTTATATGGCGATCCGGCGTGATTTTTGCGCGATTTTTGAGCCTCTGGGCAGATTTCAGCCGCCTTTCGCCGTTCTCGGTGGCTTTCGCCCACCTTTGGCCGTTCTCGGCGGCTTTCGCTCACCTTTGGCCCGAGAACGGCCGAAAGCTGATGAGAACGGCCGAAGGGCGGCCAAGAGCCACCGAGAATGCCCGAAGCGGCCGAAAACCGCGAGAAGGGCCGAAGGCGGCCGAGAACTACCGGGCGCCGCCGAGATACACAGGACATCTCGGCGGCGCCATTTTTAAAAATAAAATCTGAAATTAACACTGACAAGGGGACAATGATGCACAAGGCTGCATTACAAGGCTTCAATGATAGACAGGCTGCAATGATAGACAGGCTGCAATGATAGACAAGGCTGCAATGATGGACAGGCTGCATGACAAGGCTGCAAATGACACTGATAAAGCTGCATTGATGGGCATTTAAATGTAAGTTTTTTTTCCTTAAATTTCCCTCCTAATAGTTTTTTTCCTTAAAGTGGAAGTAAACTCCCCTATGGTTTTCAGCCAAGGAAGCTGCCATCTTTGCCTCTGTTTAATCTTCAACTGCTATGGTGCTGCACATGTGATTCATTATGACACTAGCCATTGGATGGTTTGATAGTTTGGCTGAGAGCACAGCCAATGAGCAGTTAGCATTCCCGGCATGCCTTTAATTTTTAACTGTTTAAATCGATGGGTTTACTTCCACTTTAAAATTCCCTCCTAAACTTGGGGTGCGTGTTATACGCCGCCACGTGTTATACGCCGATAAATATGGTATATGCTGGTTTCATTACTTTAATCATCCAAACATATGTACGCAAAAATACAGTTATTTTTTATTTTTCCTTGTACATGATTGGGCATTCAGTGCAAAGTGACTTTTCAACACATTCTCACTGAGTGAAAATTCCCTTTGCAAAATAAAAATTCCCATGTAACATAAACAGCCTAATTGGCTTTAGTAAATCAACCCCCTTTCACCCTTTGACGATTTCAAATTTCCATAAAAAAGAACCAGATTGGGGCCACACATTGAGAGTGAGCTCCTCCCAGAGATCCAAGTTTAAAGAGAATTACTCTTCACAAGCTATTCACCCCAGGTTGTGAACACCTCATTTATGGTCATTCGCTACTTCGCCAGATATGAATTCTTCACTATCCCCCTTTTTTTAAATATAAACATGAAAGTTTGCATTCACCTACAGTAAGTATTACACCATTGAAGATTCTCCCACCTTATCACTCTTTTTTGTTCCTTCCATGCCTCTCATCCTCGCATTTTACAACTATTACAGGTAATAGAAGCCCACTGTACTAGACTGCACACTTGAGGAGGAGTGGTGCAATTAGTGTCTTTGTTACAAAAAAATACTAAGTTAATAAAACAAACCACTGGTTTCAGTAAGAAGTTCCCTCATCCGTAATCACTACTACCAATATATTTTATCTACTCTATTGTGAAGGGTGCTGAGAACCAGCATGGGTTTTGAGAAAGACAAACCCCCTGCCCACATGTGTTCTTTAAAAATGTATTTAAATGTACAGAAGTAATAAACCTTAAAAACAACTACTGAATACAGTATATTATTGACAGTAACTGTAAGGCTTCATGCACATTGTATTCAATTAATGCTTTTTTCTCAGGAGTTTAGCAGCAGCAAAAATATGGTAAACAGACACATTTTTGCATGCGGGTTCGTGTGTGTTTACATGCATTTATGCACATTCCTGCACCTGGCATTAATACTTTTATTTGCATAGAATTCTAGCCTTTAGAATGCAGTAGCGTGGGAACACAGGAAAGCACCTAAGTGTGCCTAGCGATAATGCTTGTTAATCCATGTGTAGGTAAGTGTTTTTTATGCTCAAAAGAACCCCCCAGAGCACACATGTGATGTTTTTTTTTTTTACCTCCAAATTCCCCTGCCTCTAAACGCCTTTAAATGCCTATGTGTGCGTGGAGACATAGGTTAACATGAAGGAGCATTTAGATGCAGAAAAAAAACTCAAACACCTGTAAAAGCAGAATTTGTTTAGATCAAGTGTGCGTGAGGCCTAACTTGCAAAGCATGTATTTAAAGATTGTTTAGAAGTGGTTAAGTGGTTAAGGCTCTTACCTTCAACTTATTCTATAGACTGTCCAAAATCTGTGTTACAGAATTGTATTACATTTTTCAGAAAACAAGGAAATAACATGAAATACAATGTAAGTTCAAACCTGAATATTATCCAGGAATACTATATAATAATCCTAGCCCAAACATGCAGTAGTTTGGAATCTTCAGAAATGCCAAAGAAACACCAGCAATGCTCTGTGATCAATGTACAGTTTGCTTACGACACCGCTATGTTAATGAAATGTCAGCACTGTTGTGGTCCCTGTCCTGCAGCAAGCAAAGTTTTAAATTAAAAAAATGCCTTCTGACATTGACAGTGTTCTGCTGCCTAGCCTGGCAAATACCACTTTATCATCTGGTCGGTCTGTTCTTTGCATTGCATAGTTAGTTGACTTGTACTCTCACGGAGCGGCCGAATGGAGGAAATGCTGTATAAACAACATTTTCCCATTCTGCCTAGCAACTAGTGACGCTGATCTCTGCTCCATGTGATTGGAGCAGAGATCAGTGTACACTAAATGAAAGCCCAACCCCCCCACAGTTAGTAACACACCCCTAGGAACACTTTACCCCTACACTGCCACCCACAGGTTAACCCTTTCACTGCCAGTGTCATTTACACAGGAATCACTGCATTTATATAGCAGTGATTACTGTATAAATGACAATGGTCCCAAAAATGTGTCAAAAATGTCCGATGGGTCCCCGACAATGTCGCAGTCACAATAAAAATCGCAGATCGCCGCCATTACTAGTAAAAAAAAAAATAATAAAAAAATTATTAATAAAAATGCTATAAAACTATCCCTATTTTGTAAACGCTATAACTTTTGCGCAAACCAATCAATAATCGCTTATTGCGGTTTTTTTTACCAAAAATATGTAGAAGAATACGTATCGGCCTAAATTGAGGGAAAAAAATGTTTTTTTATATATTTTTGGGGGATATTTATTATAACAAAAAGTAAAAAATAATGCGTTTTTTTCAAAATTGTCGCTCTATTTTTGTTTATAGCGCAAAAAATAAAAACCGCAGGGGTGATCAAATACCACCAAAAGAAAGCTCTATTTGTGGGAAAAAAAGGACGTCAATTTTGTTTGGGAGCCACGTCGCACGACCGCGCAATTGTCAGTTAAAGCGACGCAGTGCCGAATCGCAAAAAGTGGTCTGGTCTTTGACCAGCAAATTGGTCCGGTCTGAAAGTGGTTAAGTTGTGAATGTACCCATTCTTTACAATCCTCAGGATTTTTTTTCAGATGCTTTTCTGCAAGCAACTCAGTAAGGTATCACAAACAGGTGGGCCACACTACCTTCTCGCTATAACTGACACTTTCCTTTGTCATGCACAGGAACTCAGAAGGCCTTGAGTTTGTCACTGTTGCACTAGAGCAGAATAACAATTACTCTCTCTATTCCTGGGGTAATTTCTAAGTTACAAGAAGATTGTTGCCCTCTCCATTAGCCTACACTTAGGTCCTCTGGCCCTTGTTCCATCTAATGTCCCAACCATCTTTGCACTCTTGACCTCACTGTTGTGTCAACCCCCTTCCCCTACTAAAGTGTTCATATTACCTTAAGGCCAAATGTTCTTCTATGGTGCTAAAGAGTAGCACTGAAAAGTTACTAAAAAGAGAACTTTCATTTTCTAGGGTAATGCGTAGGCCCCGCATCATGATCAAAGGTTCTCCAGAAACATTTTCTTCTAGGCCACTTACTCTGCACGAAGGAGGAATAACTCTTCCATCTCACCTCAGAAGTACAAAGAAGGCATATTCAACTACCCTCTTGGTGGAATACTGCAAAGGGTGCCATACTCCCACAAGTTAGGGGAACACAGAGCGCAATTATATTCGTGCTATCTATATTTGTGCCATTTACTTAGAAAAGATTGAGGTGATGTTGCCCCACCATCCAGGTCTCAAAGGTTTAGTCGGGGGCCACATCACAAATACCAATGTGCTCTCTTTTGAGCAGATAAATCCACAAATTACAATGAGATGTAAGCACTAGGGAAATGACTTAAAGAGATAAAAGACATCTCCTTAACGACCCCCTTACTAGAATGCAGTTTCCCTAAAATTGGCAGTGAGAGTCTACAACATTACATGGTTTGAATGTGCACTAAAATATGTCCATTAATTTTGGTTCAATCTGAACTTTTAACAAAGTCTCTAATTTGCATTTTGAGTACAGACTACACTTATGACAGCAATAATCCCTGTCTTAACGTGATTTAAAATAGAAATAAAAGGCAAAACATTTTTTTGTAGATATGAAAAAACATTATAAATACTTTTTTTCCCTTTTCTTTCTAAATGATCACATTCCCTCTGTTCTCAGCTGCATTAGTGCTGGGGGAGGAGAAGCAGCAGCACACTGAGCTTGCCAGTGAATGGCTGTGCAGCGGGTGCTTGTCAGGATGAATCTGATTATGGGAGAAGAGTTACACTAAGTTCCCAACATAGCTCAAGAACTGTATGCTCCCCTGCTTGGTGTGGTCAGTTTTTAGTAGGAAGGCAGAGGGACTGTCAGGAACACTAGGGATTTCACACAAAAGAAGCAATACAATGAGAACAAGATACTTTCTCATACAAGTACAGTACATGGTACAGTAGCCATATATCAGGATTGTGAAGTGTTGGGGTAACAAACGCTTTAAGCTGCCTCAATATGGTAAGCCCTTGTCATGGGAGAGGCTGGACCTGGGTTTTAAATGCCCCCTCCCACCCTACTCCTAACCCTTCTCCCTAATTAGGCCTGACTCTTATCTTTAAAAAGTCACAAATGTGAACACAAATGATATAAGCACTATTATATTATTGACAATACCAATGTCAACATGTATAATATAAGCACCTTTATAAAACTATATTTTCAATATCGTACGTTGCTGATAGGAAGCATTATTTCAACAAAATAATGTTACAAATGATTATTATCACTACCAATATCAAATATAATCTAAATTTCAATTAAAAGCTTTAAAATATATTTTACTAAACACTTGCATTCATTTATGCAAATGCCTATTATTCATGCAAATGCATATTATTAAACAAAAAAGAACATGAAACAGGATGCTAATTATCCTGCAAAGGTATTTAAACCTATCATATTAAGGTAAGAACAAACCCATATACAATTATCAACCAAATGCATTCCTAGCAATTGCATAAGAGAAAAGAAAAATATATTAATATAGAACAATTGCTGATTTCCAAATTTTCAGTGCTTCAGTAACAACAGCTCAATGTATTAATATGTATTATTTTCAATCATTTTTTCAGGCCGTATACATTGTCTTTTTTTTTATAAAGGGTTGAAATATGTATCCCTTTTTTTTTCTTGTGCTTTTTAGTTAACCCTTTATCTAATCATAAATAGGCACAAGCAAACCTGCACAGGTTGGATTTGCTGTTTGGTGAAGGTTATAGGGGCACATCTTTTTGTAAATTAGAGCCATTTTTACAGCGAATAGGCAAGCTCAAATATATGGAAACAATGCTGCCACTGGACAAATCAGCAAGCAACCAAACTCCTTTTCTTTCTCGTATTCTGCAGCTTTGTGTTGCTGTTTTCACGGAAAGATAAATAAAAATTGTGTCCCTAAGTGGAGATGAGAATGTGTAAAGACCCTTTGATAACTTATGACTTTAAAATATTTACTTGTGAACACTATTTGTATGTATGCATACAATAGGCAAGCTATTGTAAAAACAAAAGGCAAAGGAAGCTAGGCACGGCCATGAGAGAATGATACCAATATGTAAAAATATGTTATATTTTAAAAATATCATATATTTGGAGGAGGGTGCTTTCCTTGTAGCTTTGAGGGTAAAATGTAAAAGAACAAATTAGTTAAATAAAAGGTTTGGGTTATGTCTTAGGGCCTGTTCATACATAAACATGCATTAAAATGCATAAAAATGCTCAATGGATGTGCATTGACATGCATTTTTATGCGCATTGATACACATTTTAGCGCACATTGACATGTTTTTATGCTCATTAAATTGCTATGCATTTTGCAGGTTATTTCCTCTGACATTACATCCCCTTTTTGTTTTTGGGTTGAGAGAAGGAGTGAGGGAGAAAAATAGAGAGAGACAGAGACAATCACATTTTTGTTTTGGAGAGGCATTAGCAAATGGGATGTCTAGGGTAACAGCCCTAATCATTGTGATTGCACTAGCTAAACTGAGGAGGAGGCAGATGTGGAGATTGGGGCAAGCCAAATAATGCTATTGGGTTCATCCATTGCTTACACATCATGAGAGTAAAGGGAAGTTTTGAACCTTATACCAGAATTTGCAATGTCATCAATGTAAGAGGGCACCTCACTGACCAACAACATAAGGAAACTGTCCCCCACTGTTATAAGGAGGTTGTTTACCACCGGTCACTAATGTAAAGGGGCACTACACTAACCACCAAACTAAGGCTGGAGTCACACCTATGCATTTTTAGTGCTTTTTGCATTTTGTAGATTTGCACTACAGCCAGCTTAACATGGTTTCCTATTGAACACGTTCTGTAGAGCAAATCTGCAAAATACAAAAAGCATTAAAATGCATAGGTGTGAATACAGCCTTAAGAGGGCAATTATCCACTGGCCATCAAGGACCCCAGATGACGTCTTCTATGACGAAACGTGTCGGGACTCCACTGCAGCCGTGTTTTATACTGATAAGCGCTTAACCTATTGTACAGATGTGAGTTTATTACTTTTATATTTAATTTTTTATAAAAAACGGAATTACACTATTTTTGGTCCCTGTTTTCCTTTATATGTGCTTAACTACTCCTACGGATTTGTATGGCTGGAGATAAAGTACTTCCCAGCACACGAAAGGATTAGCTATATTTGAAATCCCCCTGGAAAACGCACTGCTGAAGGAATCTGCATATATATTCATAAGTTTATGTGATCCTCCAAATGTAAATTTGTGTGGATCCAATAATTCTAGTAAGCGTCCAATTCGCTTGGTGACGGGAACATCACGTGGTTAATGCATGAGTTTTTATGAAGGAGGTGTAAGATATTTCCTGCACACTTGTGGACCACACACAGATATTATACACAAGAGACTTTGTATTTTCTTGTTGGGACTTTCTTTTTTGATTTAGAAATTCTCCTTAGAATCACTTTATAGTCACAGCTATATGTTTATATAGCAATTAATGTTTATATGAGATTTATAGCAAAGTCTTATATGTTATGTGCACTATTTCACATTGTGAATTTTCACTGAATGTATAGGTATAAGTTTATACATATATGATGTTTTTGTAAGGATGGCATAAACATGCCTGGTTTTTGAAGCGCTACACTTTTATACAGCATTGATTATTTTACACTTTATACCCTAGTGGTGTGTTAGCAGCTCTTTTTTGTGTTATATTTTTATAAGAATAGCGCAGTGTTCGGTTAAAAGTTTTTGGCCATCAAGGATGACTCCCCTACCAATAAAAGAGGGCACTTCTCCACTGACCTCCATCATAAGTAGGCTATTCTTTACTGATCACTAATAAGGGAACTACAACTGTACACACCTTAGATTATTATGTTTCTATTAGTATTATTTGTTTCATTTCATGATTATTACTGAAAATAGTCATGTTATATGAAGTAGGGTACATAAAAAATGTGTCCACATGTCAAATTTACTAGGTTCCAACTACCATTTATATTTACTGTATATACATTGCTGTGATCAATTAACAATTTGAAGAACAAATACATTGTTTTCCTTTGTCAATTCCAGCTTCCAAAATATCTGTTTAGGTGACAATCTAATTTGAGCACTCAAAATTTTTAGTAATTTAGTCAAATAGTAGAACCTCAATAATCATAACCAAACAAAGGTCCTAAGGTCACTAACTAAATCTGTATTAACAATCACATAATAACATTATACACACATGATACATGCATACCTTATACACCGTCATCACATCATTGCTCTTATGGGAAACACACTCTAATCCTGTATCCTTACAAGTATAACCAAGCCGTTGATCCAATGGTATTGTAATAGTAGGCAATGTTAGTGCAATCATTTTCTATTCTTTTTACAGTGATAATATTTTTATTGTGATTGCCCTACACTAAGATCCGTACTACTAAGAATCAGGGAAAATTATATGATCCCAATGCATGTGTAGTGGCTCAATAACATATTGTTAGTATCTGTATTGTGGTTCAGTTGTATCAAACCGAATAACTGACATATCTATGAAAATTACTCAATGCTCAAACTGTATATATAAAAAAATAAACACTAGGTATAGTAAAACAGATGTCTGCCATTATATTAACACGCGCATTATGGTGTATCATGTAACGGTACACTGTGGGGAATCATAATGAATAGTTTGAAATACAGTATTGTGCATTGTTGATGTTTGTTAAAATAAAGATATTCAATTCATAATAAAGGGATTAAAAGCTTAATTCATGCCTATGTTAATATTTGTCTGCAAATACACAGATAAATGGCAGCGTACCTTATCACATTAAACACCTGCACGTACAAGTTCCTCTGCAGAGATCTCTGTGGGATTGTATGTCTTACAGAGCTTAAACTTTCATTTCCCCAAATAATGATATCATTCGTTTACAGATATAGATAGGTCCTCCTTACTCAAAATATATCCCGAAATGAGTTTTCTTCTATTAACCATGAAAAAAACTAGATTAATTACCAGTGTTATACATTACAATTTGAATCTTCGTCATAGTTTAGTGAAAGAAAACAATTGTTTGCTGACTGTGCAAGACTAGTATGTATGCTCCTTTATCTGCACAGCTGCTTTGCATCATGGGAGTATGTTTCCAACTCATTTGGAACATTCTGAGACTCCAATAATTAAGAATAATTTTCATGGGTGCAAATAACCTGGGAGACAAAGCAGAAAATACAAGGAATTCTCATTAGGACATTAGCACATATACTTTATTTTCCTCTTAGCAGCTCATTAGCAGTTTACAATTTTAGATGCCTCATAGTTTGACTGGTAGTTGAAATGGGAAGGCATCCATATGTACAGGTTACAATTAGGTTACAAATAATTTCAGTTGTTGCCAGTATATTAGTTTTGGGAATGTTAGTTCCTGGGATAAAAAAATAATAATAATAAAAATAAAATTATAATAAATAATATAATAAATAATATAATAATAATAATAATAAATAAATTAAATTCCAATGTTTTCAGCAAGTTGAACTGATTGTTTATATATATATATATATATATATATATATATATATATATATATATATATATATATATATATATATATATATATATATATATATATATATATATATATATAGTATCTCACTGTATCTAAAATTTTTGTAAATATTCTATTATATCTTTTCACGTGACAACACTGAAAAAATGACACTTTGCTGCAATGTAAAGTAGTGAGTGTACAGCTTCTATAACAGTGTTGTCCCTTCAAAATAGCTCAACATACAGCCATTAATGTGTACACCGCTGGCAAAAAAAAGTGTTACAAGGTCTCAGGTGTGAATGGGGAGTAGGTGTGTTAAATTTGGTGTTATTGCTCTCACTCTCTCATACTGGTCACTGGAAGTTCAACATGGCACCTCATGGCAAAGAACTCTCTGAGGATCTAAAAAAAAAGAATTGTTGCTCTACATAAAGATGGCCTAGGCTATAAGAAGATTACCAAGACCCTGAATCTGAGCTACAACATGGTGGCCAAGACTATACAGTGTTTTAACAGGACAGGTTCCACTCAGAACAGACTTCGCCATGGTCAACCAAAGAAGTTGAGTGCACATGCTCAGCACCATATCAGGAGGTTGTCTTTGGGAAATAGACGTATGAGTGCTTCCAGCATTGCTGCAGAGGTTGAAGGGGTGGGGGGTCTACCTGTCAGTGCTCAGACCATACACTGCACACTAAATCAAATTGGTCTGCATGGTTGTCATCCCAGAAGGAAGCCACTTCTAAAGATGATGCACAAGAAAGCTTGCAAACAGTTTGCTGAAGACATGCAGACTAAGGACATGGTTTACTGAAACCATGTCCTGTGGTCTGATAAAACCAAGATAAACGTATTTGGTTCAGATGGTGTCAATCGTGTGTCGTGGTAACCAGGTGAGGAGTACAAAGACCAAGTGTGTTTTGCCTACAGTCAAGCATAGTGGTGGGAGTGTCATGGTCTGAGGATGCCGGCACTGGGGAGCTACAGTTCATTGAGTGAACCATAAATGCCAACATGTACTGTGACATACTGAAGCAGAGCATGATCCCCTCACTTCAGAGACTGGGCTGCAGAATATTCCAACATAATAATGACCCCAAACACACCTCCAATATGACCACTGCCTTGCTAAAGAAGCTGAGGGTAAAGGTGATGGATTGGCCAAGCATGTCTCCAGACCTAAACCCTATTGAGTATCTGTGGGGCATCCTCAAACAGAAGGTGGAGAAGCGCAAGGTCTCTAATATCCACCAGCTCTGTGATGTTGTCATGGAGGAGTGAAAGAGGACACCAGTAGCAACCTGTGTAGCTCTGGTGAACTCCATACCAAGGAGGGTTAAGGCAGTGCTGGAAAATAATGGTGGCCACACAAAATATTGACACTTTGGGCCCAATTTGGACATTTTCACTTAGGGGTGTACTCACTTTTGTTTCCAGTGGTTTAGACATTAATGGCTATGTGTTGAGTTATTTTGAGGGGACAGCAAATTTACACTGTTATACAAGCTGTGCACTTACTACTTTACATTGTAGCAAAGTGTTGTCACATGAAATGATAGAATAAAATATTTTCAAAAATGTGAGTGGTGTACTCACGTTTGTGAGATACTGTGTGTATGTATATATATATATATATATATATATATATATATATATATATATATATATATATATATATATATATATATATATATATCATTATCATCATATATATGAATCATGCCAGTTTGACCCACTTTTATTAAAAGAAAAAGAAAAGTTCAAAGAAGGGGGGGGTGTTCAACAATGAAACAGCCAACAGAAAATACTAAGCCACCTGGCTTCTCTTATCTTCAGCAGTTCTGCTGCTCTATTTAATTTGATCTGTTAGACCTGTTTCACCCAACACCTCTTGGCTCAGTCAGTTGGAACAGATGCAGCATCCTGCTACAGGGGCCTAGTCCCTGGCCTCCCAAAATGAGGTATCCAGGCACCTTGGGTTCTCGTACTCCTTCTGAGATTTACTGACTACCTCCAATCCCTTGGATTTGCTAGCCACCTTAGCTTTCTCAGTCTCCCTAGACTCAACACTTTTTAAAAAGTAGAAGCCAGGCAAACCATCTAACACCTACAAAAGAGAAATTTAAATAGAAACAGACATCTGAAGGTATAAATGTTTTCAGTATACTTTTTCAGTTTATTTGAAGCTGTTCCTTTTTTCTTAAATCTTTGTGATACCTGTTTTTATATACATTTATGTACAATTGTATGTTTATAGTGCTCTTTTTTGTATGTTTTGATATTTGCGGCCACCTCCTTTTTGGATCATGTGACCCTTGATTGACCATGCAATTCTACACGATTTAGGCTGTTCTGTGTCACTTATTTGTTAGCCGTGATTAAGGCCTGATGGCCGAAACGCATTGTCATTTTTTGACTGTTGTTCACAGGCTATAATAAAACGATGTTTTGGCCGACTTCCATGGAACCAGCCTTTTCCCTTTTTTACATGGATTACATGGAGAATTGCAGAAATTTCCGAGGCTGAGTGCTGTGTTCTTTTTTTAAATGCTTGCCAACCACCGGCTGTCATATGATGGCCAGGCGGTGCAGCTCTCGTTGCGGGAGGGCGTCATATGACGTCCTCCCATTTAAACAGGGAATGCACACAATTGTGTGCGCACATCCCTTTTCCTTCAGTTGTGGCGTGCCATGGAGACACCGCTCGCCACCGAGGGGGGTGAATAGCCATTGAGCATGGCTATTTACCACGTGATCAGCCTTGATGAAGTCACGGCCAATCACAGATGGTTCCACCCCACTGTGAATGGTGCATGCGTGCGATCGCGAGTTCCTGGGTACACTGCTCAACACTGATGCTGGTAAACAGCCATTGGCCGGCTGTTCAACCACGTGATCGGCTGTGATCCTTTCACAACCGATCACTAAATGTCAACAAACCACAGTAACGGGATGTTACCGGGCTCTCCTTCCCACACAACGATCGTGTGTGAGGAGGAGATTGCGGTAACATCTCGTTACCGCTTACAGTACACACCAACACACACTGATTGCACCCCAATAAAGAGGATCTGTCACCACCCATCATAGTACCTGTCAGCAGCCATCAAAGTAGCTGTCACTCAAAGTTCATCTGAGTACCTGTCACAGTCCATCTGAGTACCCAAGTACCTGTCACAGTCCATCTGAGTACCCAAGTACCTGTTACAACCCATCTGAGTACGAGTACCTGTCACAGACCATCTGACTACCCGAGTATCTGCAACAGACCATCTGAGTACCCAAGTACCTGTCACAGACCATCTGAGTATCCGAGTACTTGTCACAGTCCATCTGACTACCTGAGTACCTGTCACAGTCCATCTGAGTACCCGAGTACCTGAGTACCTGTCACAGTCCATCTGAGTACCCGAGTACCTGTCACAGTCCATATGAGTACCCGAGTACCTGTCACAGTCCATCAGAGTAACCGAGTACCTGTCACAGTCCATCTGAGTACCCAAGTACCTGTCACAGTCCATCAGAGTACCCGAGTACCTGTCACAGTCCATCTGAGTACCCGAGTACCTGTCACAGTCCATATGAATACCTGTCACAGTTCATCTGAGTGCCCGAGTACCTGAGTACCAGTCACAGTCCATCTGAGTACCTGAGTACCTATCACAGCCCATATGAGTACCTGAGTACCTGTCATAGTACATATAAGTACCTGAGTACCTGTCACAGTTCATCTGAGTGTTCGAGTACCTGTCACAGTCCATATAGGTACCCGAGTACCTGTCACAGTCCATATGAGTACCTGAGTACCTGTCACCGCTCTTCAGAGTACCCGAATACCAGTCACCAGGCCATCAGAGTACCCGAATACCAATCACCAGGCCATCAGAGTACCTGAGTACCTGTAACCAGGTCATCAGAGTACCCGAGTACCTGTCACCAGGCCATCAGATTATCCGAGTAACTGTCACCAGGCCATCAGAGTACCTGAGTACCTGTCACCAGGCCATCAAAGTAACGGGGTACCTGTCACCAGGCCATCAGAGTACCCGAGTATCTATCTGCAGCTCATCAGAGTACCCGAGTACCTATTTGCAGCCCATGCCTCATAGAGTATACATTGGGGTGTTTACTTTCTAAAATGGGGTAATTTTGTGGGTAATTCCACTGTCCTGATGCTCCAGGACGTTCAAAAGTGTGATAGGTAGGAATGAAATGAGGTGTGCAATTTATGATCCTAGAACACCTGAAGGTACTACTTCAATGTTGGTCCTCTGTATCTGGCCAGGCTGTGTAAAAGTCTCACACGTGGTATTACCATACTCGGAAAGAGTAGCAGAATGTATTTTGGGGTGTAATGTTTGCTATATACATGCTATGTGTTAGAAATATCTTATAAATGGACAACTTTGTGTAAAAAAAAATGCGTTTTCATTTTTTTCCCACATTTTCCAAAAACTTGTGGAAAGAAATGACATGTTCAAAAGTCTCATTATGCCTCATAGATTATACGTTGGGTGTTTTCTTTCCAAAATGTGGTAATTTTGTGGGCAATTCCATTGTCCTGGTGCTCCAGGGCCTTCAAAAGTGTAAAAGGTGGTTGAGAAATTAGATATTTCATTAATGCTCGTAGAACACCTGAAGGTTCTCTGTATGTGGCCAGGCTGTGTAAAAGTCTCACAAATGTGGTATCAACATACTTGAGAAGAGTAGCAGAATTTATTTTGGGGTGTAATTTGTTGTATGTATATGCTGTGTGTGAGAAATAATCTGATAATATGACAATTTTGTAAAAAAAAAAAAAAAAACGTTTTTTTTAATTTTGCAAAGAATTGTGGGAAAAAATGACAACTTAAAAAAACTTGCCATGCTACTTACTTAATACCTTGGAATGTCTACTTTCTAAAAAGAGGTAATTTGGGGGGTATTTGTATTGTCCTCACTTGTTAAGTGTCTCAAGAAATTAGATACACCTGATGTACTGAAGGCCTAATCAGTTGTGATCAATTTCAGTGATTGGCACCATAGTTTGTAGACTCTATAACTTTCACAAAGACCACATAATATACACTAATTTGGGTTATTTTTTACGAAAGATATGTAGCAGTATAAATTTTGCCCAAAATTTATGAAGAAAAATTACTAATTAGCAAAACTTTATGACAGAAACAAAGGAAAAGGCATGTTTTTCACAAAATTTACGTATTTTTTATTTATAGCACAAACATAAAAAAAACACTAGTGATTAAATACCATCAAAAGAAAGCTCTATTTGTGTGAAAAAAAGACACAAGTTTCATATGGGTACAGTGTTGCATGACTGAGTAATTGTCATTCAAACTGTGAGAGCGATGACAGCTGAAAATTGGTCTGGCAGGAAGAGGGTATAAGTGCACTCTATTGAGGTGGTCAAGCAGTATTAAAATCACTGCTCCCAAAAAAAAAAAACGTTTTTAAAACATTTTTGCATAGATACATGTCCCCTGGGGCAGGACCCATGCCCCCAAACACTTTTTACAATAACTTGCATATAAGCCTTTAAAATTAGGTTTATTCATTTTTCAAAAGGTACAAAAAGAAACCAAAAAGACTATTTCGAAGTTACATTCTCAAGTTATGGTATATATACACATTGGTGTGTATCTATAACATTCAGAGATCTATTTCACATGTGTACTAACAGAGGAGCTATAGCATGCATATACATAGTCTTGTATAGTTAGTAACCAGAAAAAAAAGGAAAAACAACGTTATGAGTTTTAGAGTTAACTTAAGCCATATGCTCTGTACACACGGTAGGACTTTGACGGAAAATGTGCGAATGGACTGTGTTGTCAGAAATTCCGTTCGTGTGTGGGCTCCATTGGACTTTTTCTGTTGGAATTTCTGTCACACAAAGTTTGAGATCTGGATCTAAAATTTTCCGACAACAAAATCGATCATTTAAATTCGGATCGTGTGTAGACAATTTGATGCACAAAGTGCCACGCATGCTCAGAATAAATTACGTGACGAAAGCTATTGGCTACTGTCCTCTTTATAGTCCCGTTGTACGTGATCTCATTCTGAACGATCGGATTTGTTGTACGTAACCTCGTTCTGAACGATCGGATTTTCCGACAACTTTGTGGGACCGTGTGTATGCAAGACAAGTTTGGGCCAAAATCCATCAGAAAAAACCAGACGGATTTTGTCGTCGGAATGTCCGACTTTGTGTACAGGGCATTAGTCTTGCTACCTATGGGGAGTAGAACCAGCAGACACTCACACTTGTAGTTTTAATTTACTACGTAATGATACTGAGTGCACAATGCTGAGACACGTGTGTTGCCTGTTTATTATTGAGGGGTAAAATGGGAGCAGAAAGAGTATTATGAATGCTTTGTGAATGAAAGGTCAGTCCCAGCTGTAAACTTCTGGGGTCATTGACCCATGAGTCCCAATTTCTGTAAAAGTTTTCAGTGGTGAGCTGGGCTTTGGAGAAGCCATGTTCTAGTTTGAAATTGTTATTTAAGATTGCTTTAAAATTACTTCCTGGATGCCAGGGGGGTGATTATTTTTCCATTTCCTTGCAAGTGCCAACCTTGCGGCAATAAGGATGTGGGTGGCCACAGTTTGAGATTTCCTGGGCCATGTGGGAATCATCAGGCCCAGGAGGAGGTCAATGGAGAATAGACTATTTGTTGTGGGGGAAAGTGAGTGGAGCATTTTTAGTATTTGATTCCAAAAGTCTTTGAGGTTTGGGCATTCCCACCGAATATGGAAGAGAGTTCCTGGGAGACCACAATTTCTCCAGTATAAGTGAGAGGTGTTGGGGTAAATCTTGGCAATCTGTTGGGGGTGTAGTACCAATGTCGGAAGAGCTTTTGTATGGATTCCCAGTGCGTGGTGCAGTGAGAGAGTTTTGACAGTAAAGCTAGAGCCTTGTACCATTGAATAGGTGGAGGGGCTGAGGGGATGTGCTTGGACCACTGCAAAATTTGGGCCTGGATTGAGTCCTTTGCAGATTGAGAGAATAGACCACAGATATATGAGCAACCCTTAAGTATGCGTTTAGTTGAAGCAAGATATTTTAGCGTGGAAGGTAGAATCTTGTCTTGTTTTATCCAATGTGTTTTGTTGAGTAGAGACCTGATCCTAAGGTATATAAAGAAAGTCCTTGGCGAAAGCGAATGTAGCTTGAAGGCGTTCAAATGACATTAAACAGGATGTAGTGAAGAGGTGTCCAATTGTATGAATACCTGCATCAATCCAAGGGTGTAGTTGGAGGTCTGGGAGAATAAGTGAGAAGGTTTGGGTTGGAATGTGTTGTATTATGGCATGAGGTACTCCCTTCAACATTTGAGGTATAGATGTCCAGACTATCAGGGAGGCCGTTATTGTGTCCAAAGGGAAGTGTTTGGGGGTGGGGGCAAGATGAGTGTTGTGTTCTTGAGGCTCACCAGGAATTGCATAGGAAGTAGTAGCTCAGATGCACCTGCTCCAAGACTTGCACAGCTGTGACAAGTTTTTCAGTCCTGCGGGCATTGGATCCCCAGCATAGTGTGCAGTCTCTTAATAGGAACAGACGTACCAGCTGGCTGGAGCACCCAGCTCTCTCCTGATGGGATTCTGTCTCCAAAATGGGAGCCCTCAGTTATGATAAGGCATGGATTATAACCAATCTGCCCACCTGTGTGTGGGCAGGGCTTGGGCTCCCTTGTGGGGGACAAGAGGAACTGCACTCACTAATACCTGTTAACTCCTTGTTCTGTATGTTGACTCCATTACACTGATGACACTGAAGCACACCTTTGCACAGAGGACACCACTTCCAGGTGTATAGCATTCAGAGGTCAGCTAAGCCTGTCCCCGACTCCACCAATCCAGCTATGCAAGTCACCTCTCTCACAGTGACCCATCCCATGGTTGCTATGAGATTCAGGTAACACTCTCTCTCCTTCTTCAACTTCCATGCTTGCTCTCTTCTCCAGGGACCCCTCTACATCTCTCCTTTGTGAAAAAATATTAGGTAAATACTGGGTGGGAACTCCCTGTATCCTACAATGATGGACTATAATGGCGACCAAGAGAAGACATGTTAAGTAAAATTACACAATTTTATTAAACAAAACGGAATACATCACCAGAGGTGAGGAATTAGTACATAGGAAATATAAAATATTAAATCAATGTATATAGTTGGAATGATACAATTCATACAATGATGTATTCTGATGTTGTCTGTACGGTCAAAGTTTTGCCTCCCTTTCATGACTCCAGGCTGGGTCCCTAGGAACTCTGTGCCATGAGTCTGATTCCAAAAAGTGGAAAAATGGAAAGTGGAGGTGGCAAGCGCTTAACCCCCTCCACTATCAGAGGAATCATCACCCCTGCCAGTCACCTGTCTCTTGGCTGATAGGCTGCCTTGTATGTGAGACAAACACTGTAGTCTTTAGCAACAACACATTAACTTCCCCTGGACAGTACTCTGTGTGTAAGCCCTTGTACACACGGTCGGACATTCTGCCAACCAAATCCGTTGGATTTTGTCGGACGGATTGTGTCCGAAACTGTTGCATACACACGGTCGGACCAAGTTGTCAGAAAATTCGATCGTTCAGAACGTGATGACGTTATTTCGTTACGACGGGACTACGTTCACGCTAGTAGCCAATAGCTTTGATGTAGGAATTTGATCTGAGCATGCGTGGCACTTTGTCCGATCAAAATTCTCTACACATGATCGGAGTATGTCCGATCGGACCAGCTTGTCAGAAAATATTTCCAACAAGTTGGAAAATTGGGTCCGACGGAAACAGTCCGATGCATACCACACACAGTCGGATTATCCGACAAAACGGTCCGATAGGACACATTCTGTCGGAATCTCCGATCGTGTGTACAGGGGCTTGGACTTATGCATTGCATGTTCCTCTAGCTCAGTCCCTTTGTTGTGTTGCAAGCCCTGTTCTTTGATACACTCTGTATGCAACCCTTTAAAACTAGGCAAAGTAAACAAACATAAATCTTTTTCTGAGGTATTTGCTGATGGCAGTACAATTCTCACAAAACAGCTTTAACACAATTTCTGTACAGAGCATTTCTAACAATCCATACAGTGTATACCATATGCAGAAGGCATGAAGGTGCTAAAAGTAGAAGCTGTCACAAGCTAATTGTTTACACTAGGAGATGTGGTCATTATACAGCTGAATCACCTTCCTGCCCATCTGATATCCAAATGGTTATTGATTGGCAGCTACTTAAGTTGTTTTAATTGTATATATGGCCCAGTTTTCAGCAGTTAAAGCCTTATCAGCTAGCTAATCGTCTTGTGTATGGGCACCATCAATTTCAATTTCCACTTTAGTAACAGATTAGCTACTTGTATTGGAGTGCAGTCAAATAGAGTTATAAATGAATTTACATTTTCAGTTTTAGTTCAGTTAACTATGAAAACATGTATTAAAGCATGTGGCAGCTGCCCAAAATTCCTTTTAGGAAAAATAATGTCAGGCCACATACACTATATTAGCAAAAGTATTGGGACACCCGCTTTTACACGCACATGATCTTTAATGGCATCCCAGTCTTAGTCCATAGGGTTCAATATTGAGTTGGCCTTCCCTTTGCAGCTATGGCAGCTTCAATTCTTCTGGGAAGGCTGTCCACATGGTTTAGGAGTGTGGCTATGGAAAATCTTGACCATTCTTAGAGAAGCGCATTTGTGAGGTCAAGCACTGATGTGGACGAGAAGGCATGGCTCACAGTCTCTACTCTAATTTATTCCAAAAGTGTTATATTGGCTTGAGGTCATGACTCAGATGAGGTCAGAACTGTGCAGGCCGGTCAAGTTCCTCCACCCCAAACTCGCTCACCCATGTCTTTATGGACCTTGCTTTGTGCACTGGTCCAAATCATTTGGTGGAGGGGAGTGATGGTGTGGGATTGTTTTTCAGGGGTTGGGCTTGGCCCCTTAGTTCCAGTGAAGGGAACGCTTAGGGAATCAGCAAACCAAGACATTTTGGACAATTTCATGCTCCCAACTTTGTGGGAACAGTTTAGGGATGGCCCCTTCCTGTTCCAACATGACTGCGCACCAGTGCACAAAGCAAGGTCCATAAAGACATGGATGAGCGAGCTTGGAGTGGAGGAACTTGACTGTCCTGCACAGAGTCCTGAACCCTACGGACTAAGACTGGGATGCCATTAAGGTTCAAGTGCATGTAAAGGTAGGCATCCCAACACTTTTGGTAATATACTGTATGTGCCAACATTTACCATTGAGTCCTTGTTCACATTGATTTGATTTGGCATGCAATTTGACATGACAAATCGCATGTCAAATCTATGGCAATTGCTGGCAATGGCACCATCCTAATTTCCAAAAGTAGTTTCTGTACTACTTTTGGTGATTTGAGAGTGCGATTTCCATTGACATCTGTGCAGAAACCTACACAGATGTCTCCGAAATCGCTCCAGAAATCGAGACTGACCTGCAGGTATGAAATAATGCGCAGCCAATATGAACCAAGGCTCAGACATATTTCAATTAAACTCTGTAATTATAATGCTAAATGTAAAGTACACACATGTTATGTCTAATATGTATATGTATAATACGCTTATGCTTAATGTATTTAAATAATAATTCAGTGAAAATCCAATCACCTAGTTATATGGTACAACATGTACCAACAGTCCTCAATGTGTGTGTATATTTCCAGGCAAAATGATGAGGAGGATCATAATAGGACATAACAGAATTAATTTTCTACATAAATATTAGATATTGTTCAGGTTTATGATCAGATGCCGAGAAACAGGAAATTGAGAATAGAAGGATTTATATTTATTTATGAAGCTAGTAGAATATACAAAACTGAATTCTCTTTCTGAATGTCTGTGACCCTAGTCCATCCTTAATTAAATTGCCAGAACCTTCAAATATAGATCTAATAATAAATCTGTTTTTAATATGATCCCAATTTATTTACTGTCTCATCAACAGAAGCAGCTGTCAATCTATTTCTTCCACAAGGAAACACAACTGTTAATAACATGATTTTCTTATAATATAATCAGGCTGTCAATGTTAAGCAGTTGTGCTACTCTAAAGAATTGTATAAATGGTAAAAAATCTAACTGATTAAAGCACTTTTTAGAATAGATTAGTAGAATTGTTTTTAATAACTTCGGCTGGCCACATTTGGGCAGATATCTAACTGGGAACGACAGGTGGAAGCAATAGAGAATCCCTTTTCCTATCCATCAGCAACACTTTAGCTCTGGATATTTGATATGCTGCTGTTACTTCTTGGAAGAAGCAAAAAGACTTCAATGTGACTTCCTAGTTCAATTTTTCTAGAGAACCTTAGGAAAGTTGCATTTAGCTTGAGCTGTAATTGTAAAATTCTTCCTCAAATGTGTTTATTGAGCTTGTTCTGGGCCATTTGCCAAGTCTGCAGGACTTGTTGTTGCCGGTTATCTGGAAGACCGCTTTAATAATATATCATTTTCATAACAAGGGCTGGATTTACCATTAGGCACGGGAGGTCTGTGCTAAGGGGTAGCAGAGCCTAAGATTTAGCTTTCATTGTCCAAAAGTCATTATGTTAAACTTTTTTGTTCCAGGAGCAATAGAAATAAATGAAAATCAGTTGATATAAGCTTTTTGAAAAAGTGATAAACTAGTCTAGACATCATAGAAAAAAAAATGCCCTGTATAGAAGAGAAGTGCCTAATACATGATGTCTGGCTTAAGAAACTAGACTTTGTATGTCTTGTAGTCTTCAGTGATCTAAATCACCATAACTGTTTGTGACTGCAAACAGTAGCTTCACTAAAACATAAGAAACATTACTTTTTCTTTACAGACAAAGTTTCCTCTTTACAGCTGTTGTCTCCAGGCTTTTGAATTTCATACCTTTTAGATCCTGGTTTTAATTGTGTTCTGCATTTATCATATCTGAATATAGCAATGCAAGGTCCAACTTGCTTTCTTTCTTTTTAAGATAAATCATTTGAAACATCAAAATTGGCTTCCCCTATCTTGCAGGCAATTGCACATTTCATCATCATATAGAAATGTTAGAACCTTTATTACTATGTGATCTTGTGTATATGTTCTCAGGAATATGTCTGTAGTTATATTACAACCACTAGAAACACAAATTATAAACGTAGACTAGGGATTTGGCGAATGGTTCAGCCCAAGCATTTCCGGCTGAACTTTGGCTGTTCAGATGTTCTCCAAACAACCGAATTATAGGGTCTTTCAACCATTTGTTTGGATCGCCGAACGACCACAATGCGCTGTGCCGCCACTCAGTGCATTGAAAGCCCTGATTGGCTGAAGCAAAGAAAGATTTGCCCAATGAGGGCACAGAGCACTGTATGAGCCATGATTGGATGCTGTCATGATGACTGTATCCAATCATGGCTCATTGCTCTTAATCCTGCCCCACACTATAAAAGTATTTGCTCCATAGCGGCCATTTGTAGTGTGATAGCTGAGTGGAGAGAGATAGAAAAGGGCTCTGTTCAGTGCTACTATACTGAAGTATATTATAGTGTATCCCCGAAGTGTGTCTGTGTAGTGAATACTGAAATTAAAGTGCACTAAACACCACTTCTAATTTATTAAAGTGCACCCACATACACATTTACACATCTTTATTACATTTTGTTAACAAGCACCACTCACTCTCCCCATCATGTCCGGGAGGACAGCAAGGAGAGGCAAAAGTTCCCATGGCACTGTAAAGGGGACAGGCAAAGGTGGACGTGATCAGTCCTCAGGCAGGGCCTCATTTCCTCAGTTTAGTGATGTTGTCCGTGCTATCCAGACACAGCATGCAGAAGAGGTGGTGGGCTGGCTTACTAAACCATCCTCCTCATCCTCTTCATCCTCTGTCACCCAAGCAAAGACTAGTGCTCAGTCCCCTGCAACTGCCAGAGTGACAAAACCTGCCTCCTTGTCCACAGCTATTCCTGCCATAGCCCCAGCATTAGGCATGGAGGAGTCAGCGGAATTATTTGAACACAACAGTCACTTGCTCCTTGACGATACACAGCAATTACTCAATTTAGACGTCAGTTCCGAAGTTGAGGAAGGCAGAAACATGAGCCTACAGAGAGGGGAGAACACTGGTACACAAATTGGCACTCATATTCCCCTAGCTGCAGCCTATTGCCAAGATGTCTCCAGTGATAATGAGGATGGAGGAGATGATGAGGTCATTGACTTAACTTGGGTGCCAGATAGAGCAGAGGAGAAAAGAAAGAAAAGAGGAGGAAAAGAGGAGAAGCACAACCCCAACGAGGCAGCCATCATGGAAGAGTAGAGAGCAGCCACCCTATTCCATCAAATTGTGGAGCTGTTATCTCCCGTAGGAGATGTGTAGGAGTCCACTCAAGAAAGTGTATCTTATATCACCAGCTTGCAATCCAAATAACCTCTAATTGAAGGGCTAATAAGCACATATAAGAGGATGGGTACTCTTACCGTAACTGGTGGACACATACGCCATAAGGCAATGTGTCATACAGGCTTGAGGGGCTAGATAGCCAATGGTGGTCTGTGCCCGACTTGATGATAACACCCAGACTGGAGCTTGGATCCACGTCAGTAGGAGTCCACCATTCCAGGCAGATAGCTCCAAAGTGGATGGGCGACCAAAATCAATCCCTCAGAATTTGATCCAGGGGTATCCATCAGATGCCGAACATGAAGGGGAAAAAAACTATGGAGACACTCCACATAGCATAGATCAACCAATGAAGGTTTATTGGAGTTAAAATACCATACAGAAAAAATGGTAAGGCATAAAAATCACGTGATATTAAAAAGTAATATGGGAAGTAGAAAATACGGGACTGACTCATTTTGACTGCTAAGTCTTCTACTGGGGCATATCCTGACCTCCCCATATTGCTAGTATACAGTGCCTTGCGAAAGTATTCGCCCCCTTGAACTTTTCAACCTTTTGCCACATTTCAGGCTTCAAACATAAAGATATAACATTTTTATTTTTTGTGAAGAATCACCAACAAGTGGGACACAATTGTGAAGTGGAACGAAATCTATTGGATTTTTGAAACTTTTTTAACTAATAAAAAAATGAAAAGTGGGGCATGCAAAATTATTCGCCCCCTTGCGTTAATACTTTGTAGAGCCACCTTTTGCTGCGATTACAGCTGCAAGTCGCTTGGGGTATATCTCTATCAGTTTTGCACATCGAGAGACTGAAATTCTTGCCCATTCTTCCTTGCAAAACAGCTCGAGCTCAGTGAGGTTGGATGGAGAGCGTTTGTGAACAGCAGTTTTCAGCTCTTTCCACAGATTCTCGATTGGATTCAGGTCTGGACTTTGACTTGGCCATTCTAACACCTGGATACGTTTATTTGTGAACCATTCCTTTGTAGATTTTGCTGTATGTTTGGGATCATTGTCTTGTTGGAAGATAAATCTCCGTCACAGTTTCATGTCTTTTGTAGACTCCAACAGGTTTTCATCCAGAATGGTCCTGTATTTGGCTGCATCAATCTTCCCCTCAATTTTAACCATCTTCCCTGTCCCTGCTGAAGAAAAGCAGGCCCAAACCATGATGCTGCCACCACCATGTTTGACAGTGGGGATGGTGTGTTGAGGGTGATGAGCTGTGTTGCTTTTACGCCAAACATATCGTTTTGCATTGTGGGCAAAAAGTTCGATTTTGGTTTCATCTGACCAGAACACCTTTTTCCACATGTTTAGTGTGTCTCCCAGGTGGCTTGTGGCAAACTTTAGACAAGACTTTTTATGGATATCTTTGAGAAATGGCTTTCTTCTTGCTACTCTTCCATAAAGGCCAGATTTGTGCAGTGTACGACTGATTGTTGTCCTATGGACAGACTCTCCCACCTCAGCTGTAGTTCTCTGTAGTTCATCCAGAGTAATCATGGGCCTCTTGGCTGCATCTCTGATCAGTCTTCTCCTTGTCTGAGCTGAAAGTTTAGATGGACGGCCAGGTCTTGGTAGATTTGCAGTGGTCTGATACTCCTTCCATTTCAAAATGATCGCTTGCACAGTGCTCCTTGGGATGTTTAAAGCTTGGGAAATCTTTTTGTATCCAAATCCGGCTTTAAACTTCTCCACAACAGTATTACAGACCTGCCTGGTGTGTTCCTTGGTCTTCATAATGCTCTCTGCGCTTTCAACAGAACCCTGAGACTATCACAGAGCAGGTGCATTTATACAGAGACTTGATTACACACAGGTGAATTCTATTTATCACCATCAGTCATTTAGGACAACATTGTATCATTCAGAGATCCTCGCTGAACTTCTGGAGTGAGTTTGCTGCACTGAAAGTAAAGGGGCCGAATAATTTTGCACGCACCACTTTTCAGTTTTTTTATTTGCTAAAAAAGTTTAAATTATCCAATAGATTTTGTTTCCACTTCACAATTGTGTCCCACTTGTTGGTGATTCTTCGCAAAAAATTAAAATGTTATATCTTTATGTTTGAAGCCTGAAATGTGGCAAAAGGTTGAAAAGTTCAAGGGGGCCGAATACTTTCGCAAGGCACTGTATATAGACTGAACAATAATTACAACATTAGAAGGAACCACCCCCATCATGGCGGACCCGGAAGTAACCTGGACATTTCCAGAATACATGATGACCTTAACATACATAATCAATCTACAATTTAATCCCACCTTAATATAAAATATAAAATATAAATTGCCATCAAAATGTGACCAAAACCATACAAAATCAATATATAAAGGCCAGGATGCACAACACAGGAACATGGCTGTTCCGTTTGCACTCCACGCCTCGTAATGAGCGACGGAAGTGACGAAAAACATCACTTCCGCTCTAACTCAAAACCATGAACGTTCTGTTTGCGCTCACAGCCTCATACTGAGCACCGGAAGTGATGGTAGACGTCACTTCCGCTCAGATTAATGCACCGCCACACCAAGCCTCACTGTAAATAGCGAAAGATGGCGGAAGACAACACACGTCACTTCCGCTTGTAATAAGGATGTACGGGCAATGAGGGCAGTGTGCAAAAAAGTGGCAATATAACGCTGTCTAAATAGTGTTTGAGAGAAATGTGAATAAAACTGTGCTTAAATGTGAGATACCCACAATAACATCAACATATTTGTACAAAAAAGCTGCACTACAATAAGTGAACGGCTATATGATATCAAGTACATACAGCATACTGTGAAAAATAAAGAAATGTGATAAGTCCTATACACAAATATTGCATACAATAGTAAATACTATCATATACAAGATCTATATACCATAACCACTAAATTTGGGGCATTGCCTTTAACCGGTTTCCGACCAGTGCACGACGATGTACGTCGGCAGAATGGCACGGGCAGGCAAATGGGCATACCTGTACGTCCCTTTAAATTTTCCGCCCTGCTCGTGTGCTGGTCGGGACCCCGTAAGTCCGGTCGTGGGTCCCGCGGACTCGGTCGCCGCGGGCATACCCGCGATCGTCTCACGGGGCGGCTGAACGGAGAGATGCCATTGTAAACAGAATCTCCCCGTTCTGCCTAGCAACTAGTGAAGCTGATCTCTGCTCCATGTGATTGGATCAGAGATCAGTGTTCACTAAATTAAAGCCCAGCCCCCAACAGTTAGTAACACACCCCTAGGAACACTTAACCCCCTACACTGCCACCCACTGGTTAACCCCTTCACTGCCAGTGTAATTTACACAGGAATCACTGCATTTATATAGCAGTGATTGCTGTATAAATGACAATGGTCCCAAAAATGTGTCACAAATGTCCGATGTGTCTGCCATAATGTCACAGTCACAATAAAAATCGCTGATCGCCGCCATTACTAGTAAAAAAAAAAAATATTAATAAAAATGCCATAAAACTATCCCCTATTTTGTAAACGCTAACTTTTGCGCAAACCAATCAATAATCGCTTATTTCGATTTTTTTTACCAAAAATATGTAGAAGAATACGTATCAGCCTGAGAGAAAATTTTTTTTTTAGATATTTTTGGGGGATATTTATTATAACAAAAAGTAAAAAATAATGAATTTTTTTCAAAATTGTCGCTCTATTTTTGTTTATAGCGCAAAAAAATAAAAACCACAGGGGTGATCAAATGCCACCAAAAGAAAGCTCTATTTGTGGGGAAAAAAGGACGTAAATTTTGTTTGGGAGCCGTGTCGCATGACCGCGCAATTGTCAGTTAAAGCGATGCAGTGCCGAATAACAAAAAGTGGTCTGGTCTTTGGCCAGCAAAATGGTCCGGGGCTGAAGTGGTTAAACACACACCCCCCAAATGTGAAAAATTGTTAGTCCCGCTGCCGATCGGTCAACCAGGGGGATTAATCAGGTTCTTATGAACCTTCGGAAGATAATAGATGATGGTAATTCTAGGTGCAGAAGGAACCAAGTACTCTTTTTTTTTTTTTTTCTGGTTCAGAATATTTAAAGAAAAACCTAATTTTGTAGCAAAAAAAATATGAATTTTACATGTAGAAGAGAAATGTCAGAATTGGCCTGGATGGGAAGTGGTTAAAGAGGAGTTTATCTAATGTTTTTCCCGACTCTGGTAGGTTACAGTGTCATGGAAAACATAGTTTTGAGGTTTCTGTTGGTCAAGAGAGGAGCGGTGCAGAAGGTGGCCGCTTAAGTGATGCATTTCTCAATTTTTTTAGTCCTCACCGCCCAGGACTGTCAGCTTCCACATCCCATTGGCAGCATCTGCCTCACATGGCGGATGATTATCTAGGGGCGAAAACAGAGATGGAGAGCTTTGCAGACAATGATCCGCTGGCTTTCTGGTTCATGAGAATAGACAGAACTTGCCCAGTATGCTATTGAGCTTCTGGGTTTCCCTGCATCCAGTGTTCTTTCCAAATGGGCATTCAGTGCTGCTGGAGGTTTTGTTACTGATCATAGAACACGTCTGTCCACAGACTCTGAGGGCCGTCTGACTTTTATCAAAATGAATCAGTCCTGGATTATAAGCAGCTCTGAAGCCCCTGATGCCGATGCCGCTGATTAAAGTGGAAGTAAACCCTCCTATCGGTTTCAGCCAAGGAAGCTGCCATCTTGGCCTCGCTTTAATCTTTAACTGCTATGAAGCTGCACATGTGATTAGTTATGACACCAGCCAATGTAACTGTTTTTTCAAACTGTTAGATCGATGGGTTTACTTCCGCTTTAAGTTTTTTTGGGATGTGGAATCTCTGCAGTACTAGGCTACCTAGTGTTGTGGGTGTTGAGTTCATCTGGAAGAATGTTTTTGGTGTATGTTTCATGGGCACAATTAACACTCAAAAAAATATTTTTATGCTCCTGTTTGACAGGTGCATATCATTAAAATTTTTGACAGCAAGGCCAAGTCTTGCTTTCATCAAGAGTACCTCTATGGGGTTATGGTGTGAAGGCACCCCCAAACCTCAAAGAACAATTTTTCTGCACCCATTACAGAAGTAGAAATCCAAAGTCTGTGGTAGAGACACCAGAATTTATCCAAAAAATCTCTGATCTTGTTCCCAGTGCACTGCATTGTGGCCTTACAGACTGGCTCCCCAAGCCGTTGCTTACAAAATAAAGAAAGCTTGCAGGGAAAATGTGATTTTTTGGGCTTTATAAATGCAATTATTGCTGCAGCAGCTTCTATACACAGTACAGATGTGCCACTTTACAGGTGGACTAAGGGGACCCCCCCCCCGGCACTATATTGAAAGGAATTTTTCATTTTTATACTTTCACCTTAATCATCAATAAATCACTGCTCATTAAAAAAATAAAAATGTTTACAAACTTTTTTTATCATTGATACATGTCCCCCAGGGCTGTACCCGGACCTCCATAACCATTGTATGCCCAATTACTTGCATATAAGCCTTAAAAATGGGCACTTTTGATTTTTCATGTTTGGGTCCCATAGACTTCAATGGGGTTCGTTATTCGGTTCCAAACTTCCATGATGTTTGAAAAGTTCTCTGGTGTGAGCCGAACAGGGGGTCGTTCGGCCCATCCCTAGCATAGACTATTATATTTAACTTATATATATATACATTGAATGTTGTAGAAATAGATTTGTACATGATACTAATTTCCAATTAATTACAAATACTATCTAAAAAGTATCTACTGGAATATCCCCACTTCCTGTGTTGCATACAACTGTTTCACCAGAAAATAGTTAAGAAAATATCAGAAATGGGGATACAGAGAGAAATAAAAATCTGACAGGGGTCTAGCCTTTTCCTTCCCTACTAAAGAAAAACATATTTGTATATCTGTCTGTGCTATCTTGCAGCTCATTATTGCTGTCTGGTAAAATGTTTTCAGTAGGACAGGATGTGCAGTAAATGGCTCTAAGCTCTAGATAGCAGTAAAAACCTAGCAAGGTTCTAACCTCTCCCTACTTTACCCAACACTTTAAGTTTTAACTTCACAGTTTATGAATTTTAATGGTTCACAAAGTCTGTTTGGCTTGTTTTTATGCTACTATTTTTTCTGACAGGGAATGTAGGAATTTTTACTCCTCTGAGTAAATAAATATGATATATGTTTAGATGGGGTTGGGTGAAGACTGATCTATCTTATTATTAAACAAATATGCCGTGCTAAGGGTATATGTGCCAATAAAGTGCCAGTGTTAAATAAATACAATATTGAATACAATAATATTATAGTGAATATTCTTATAATAGTCTAAATATACAGTTGTGCTCATAAGTTTACAAACACTGGCAGAATTTATGATTTCTTGGCCATTTTTAAGAGAATATAAATGATAATACAAAAACTTTTCTTTCACTGATGCCACGTACACACTACCGGACTTTCCAGCAGACTAGGTCCGAAGGGATTAGTCCATCGGACAGAATACTAGAAATAGAACATGTTTCAAATCTATCCGACTGACTAAAATTGGGAAAACGTTTCGTCTGTGTGCTGGTCCGACGAACCAAATACGGAATAGGGAAGCTAATAGGGAAGCTTGTTTAGTCCAGTTTACGTCATCACGTTCAAAACGAACGGAATTTTGAACGGACTTATTCCTGTCATGTGTGATCAAGTCTGTTCATTCGGAAAGTCTATCGGAACTCTGCCAAAAGTCAGTCGGGAAGAAAGTCGGACCTAGTCTGTCAGAAAGTCCGGTCGTGTGTACGCAGCATCATGGTAAGTGTTTGGCTGAAACCATTTATTATCAATCAACTTTGCTTACTCTTTTTAACTCATAATGGCAACAAAAACTACCCAAATGACCCTGATCTAAAGTTTACATACCCTGGTGATTTTGGCCTGATAACATGCCCACGCGTTGACACAAAGGGGTTTGAATGGCTATTAAAGGTAATCATACTCACCTGTGATCTGTTTGCTTGTAATTAGTGTGTGTTTATAAAGGGTCAATGAGTTTCTGGACTTCTGACAGACCCTTGCATCTTTCATCCAGTGCTGCACTGATGTTTCTGGATTCTGAGACATGGGGAAAGTAAAATAATTGGCAAAGGATCTGCGGGAAAAGGTAGTTGAACTGTATAAAACAGGAAAGGGATATAAAAAGATATCCAAGGAATGAGAATGCCAATCAGCATAGTTCAAACTCTAATCAAGAAGTGTAAAATAAGTGGATCTATTTAAACCAAACCACGGTCAGGTAGACCAACTAAAATGTCAGCCACAACTGCCAGGAAAATTGTTCGGGATGCAAAGAAAAACCCACAAACAACTTCAAGGGAAATACGGGACTCAAGATGCACAATAAGGAGGCACTTGAAGAAAGATGGGTTGCATGGTCGAGTCACAAGAAGAAAGCCATTACTATGCAAATGCCACAAAGTATCCTGCTTATAATATGCTAAACAACACAGAGACAAGCCCCAAACCTTCAGGCACAAAGTCATTTAGAGTTATGAGACCAAAATTTAGCTTTTTTGTCACAACCATAAACACTACATTTGGAGAGGAGTCAACAAGGCCTATGATGAAAGGTACACCATTCCTACTGTGAAACACGGAAGCAGATTTCTAATGTTCTGGGAATGTGTGAGCTACAAAGGCACAGGAAATTTGGTCAACATTGATGGCAAAATGAATGCAGTATGTTATCAAAAAATAATGGAGGAATAATTGCATTCATCAGCCAGGAAACTGTGCATGGGACGCACTTAGACATTCCAACATGACAATGATCCAAAACACAAGGCCAAGTCGACCTGTCATTAACTACAACAGCATAAAGTGAAGGTTCTGGAGTGGCCATCTCAGTCTCCTGACCGCAAAATTATTGAGCCACTCTGGGGAGATATCAAATGTGCAGTTCACGCAAGACAGCCCAAGAATTTACAGGAACTGGAGGCTCTTTGCCAAGAGGAATGGACAGTTTACCATCTGAGAAGATAAAGAGCCTCATCCAAGCTGTCATTGATGTTAAAGAGGGTTATACACGGTATTAAGAACTGGGTTATGTAAACTTTTGATCAGGGTCATTTGGCTAGTTTCTGTTGCCATTATGATTTAAAAAGAGTAAACACAGTTGCTTGATAATAAATGATAATAAAATAAATTCAGCCAAACACTAACCATGAGTGAAAGAAAAGTGTTTGTGTTTTTCATATTCTCTGAAAAATGGGCAAGAAATCATAAATTCTACCAGGGTATGTAAACTTATGAGCATGACTGTATATCCAGTGTTTCAGTGCAGTCAGGTGATATATGAATAGTTGTCAAATAAATGCCAAATGAACATGGGGATTGCTGAATCTTCACAAATCCTCAAAGCCTTATATAAATTCACCACAGTGCTTCCCCATTAGAAATGCACTCACCTCAAAGATTGTGACCTCACAATTAAGTTTGGTCAGAAATGGCTTTTTTAGTCACCCTGGAGTAACAAATTGTATTTTCCTCCTTCCTGCTCTGTCAGTATTCCTCCATTGTTGCTCGATATATGTGGAAAGAGAGGAGCTCCAAATAGTGCTTATATTGTTTTAAAATATAATATAATTTATTAAAATATCTACATATAACTCACATTTAATAGGTGCTCCAGTGCACCAACTGTATACAGCGTGTGCAAGTGTAAATGAAATCCTAGGTGCTGCAGCAAATTCGTGCCTCTCCTCTGGTAATGCAAAGCGTCTTGGCTTGATCTATCTTATTATATACAGTAAATGCTACTGACAGATGTATGTTTTTTTTTCTGGAGTTCCTCCCTGTATGATATATGTTAAAGCATGTGTAAAATGTTCTACAGAACCTACATTTATCTTTGGTTCTATTTTAAAACCAAGTGACCTATGCACAGTTAGGAAAAGGAAACAGTTCAAATTTAATTTTGCTTATGCCTATATTATTGCTCCAAAAGTTAAACCTCTTTCATGAGCTATTACGTTTCATTTATTAAAAGCTTTGTTTTATACATTGAGACTTTTGTTATGATAATGAGATAGCAGACATTTCCTTTTTCAAGGTTGTCTGATCATTGGTCACCATCGGCAGCTCTCAGTTGTAATCTCTCTTGGGCTCTTTTTGTCTTTCGACTTGTAATTTAGTTGGCGTCTCTATCAATTTGCCATGTCCATTAAATTAAAAGTGACTTTGAGAGGTCTCTTACTAGATCTTGACATGGATGAAATGAAACAGAAATAATGAAATACACTTCAACCTGAATACTATGAACTATAGAATGGAAAACATTTTATTTAATGACTTGCTCACATCCCACATTTTATTCAACTGTACATGCACCGTTAGTGTGTGCAAAACATATTAAAACAGCATGAAAACAAGTAGTAAAGAAAACTGCTGTGTGCCATCAATTTGTCATTTTGACCATGTATCTGGTGGAAACATGCTAACTTTTGATCATTGTTTAGAAGTCTTTAGGGCAACCTTTGAAAGAAATGCACTTTTAACTAAAAGTAGATTTCTGGTTCGGTTGAGTCATTTTTGCTATTGCTGCAACTAATCTTAAAGCATGTAGCAATAAATAGGGCAGTGGGGATAATTATATGGGATTTCATAGTCATTATACATGCTTTAAAAGCTCCATATGACCCTTTCACCTTTTATAGAGGCTTTTGTAGAAATTTCATCCCACATTTACTTTAAGTAAATTTGGTCTAGTCTACTGCAAGGGTAGGATGTAAAAACGTATGGTTTCCAAAGAAGCTTCAACTTTTTAAAATCTTTTCATAGTAGTAGAAGTCAGCTCTGAGTTAAATATTAGGGAGAATATTGAACAAATATATGAGAAGCATGATCCTTTTTGCCTTATCTTGTCTTGGCTTCATCTAGGAATAAGTTTGAATAGGTAATGTACTTGAACTTTGGGAAATATTTTTGGGGGACCTTGACTTTTTCTGGATACAGGGAAAGATTTTGTTATAACGATTCACCTTAAATTGCATGCCCAGACAAAATGTTGCTTTAGTGGGAATATAGTGGGGAACCATTAGAACCCCCCTTCTATTTTTACTGCTGTCTGAAACTTTCTTAGCCCCTGTACACACGGTCGGAGATTTCAACAACCAAATCCGTGGGATTTTGTCCGTCGGATCTTGTCCGAAACTGTTGCATACACACGGTTGGACTAAGTTGTCGAAAAATCTGATCATTCAGAACGTGATGACGTAATTTCGTTACGATGGGACTACGTTCAGGCTAGTAGCCAATAGCTTTGATGTAGGAATTTGATCTGAGCATGCATGGCACTTGGTCCGAACAAAATTCTCTACACATGATCGGAGTATGTCGGATCGAACCAGTTGGTCGGGAAATATTTCCAACAAGTTGGAAAATTGGGTCCAACGGATATTCCGACGGAATCAGTCTGATGCATACCACACACAGTCGGATTATCCGACAACACGGTCTGATAGGACACATTCCGACGGATTCTCCGACCGTGTGTACAAGGGCTTACAGAGATTTTCTCTTTCTTACTTCCATGGTGACAATAGTTTCACCAGGCAGAAAGTAAGGGGAACATTTTTAACAGCAACACAAACAGAAATAAAAATGCTTTTTAGTATGAGAGAGGGAAGAACTCCTGTCAGATGTTTTCTCTTTTTTTTTTTTGCTGTCTGTGTCCCTATTATGGAATTTCCTTCATATCCTGCTGGGTGAAACTATGACAGAAATTTGACACCAGAAATTTGTGTAAATGGGCCTCAGATGTTGCTGTGTCAAATGCTTAGTTAAATATTCCTTAAAACATTTAAAAAATAAGATTACCAAAGCAAAGCATAAGCCTAATCCTAAACTAGAAGCTACAGTAACTTTAATGCTAACCCTAATTCTAATTTCAATAACATTAATCCTAGCCTTAATGGTAATCCTAAACTCAACTCTATCTTTAAAGCACTGGCATGGTGATAACATGATGTACACCTATAAATAAGTAAAAATAGGGATTCAAATAAAAAAAAAGTGAAAAAAAAACAACAAAAAAGAAACCTCTGTAACACTCAGGAGCTATATAAAGTCCATTGCACCCTAAAACCACTTTAAAATCATGCACGCACTGACTCCAATGTATTACATCAAAATTATTTACACTGAAATATCCTGATCTTCTTTTCAGCAAAAACTAAATTTTTTCCTTAATATTGCTGACAACACCCCCTATAGAACTGATAACTACAGCGGGCATGTCCATAAAAGCCTGGTAGCTGTCAAGCAGCTTAGGGGGATGCAAGACATCAGGAAAACTAGAAAGAGAACATCTGTCAGTGAAAACATGGTAATACTCATGCAGACAGCAGTGAAGGCTGGGGGGTAGAAGAGTAAAAGGGCTACATTTTCTAACAGGTCTTCAGATATTTTGTTTCCACATAGTGTAAAACTAGGACTGGGACTTTATACAACCCCCGTTTCCACCCTTGATGGTTGCTGCTTTGATCCAGCTAGCCTGCAGACGTTGTCTACCCCTACTGGCAGTTATTTGCTATTTGTGCTGGCTATCTGTTCTGCTCTTCACCATCTTCCCAGTTTTGTAGCCCTTTGCTTACCCATATGTAAGTGTGCTTTTATGCTTTTATTAAATGATATATACTCATATTGATGTTTGCGCTGTGGCCACTTTTGTTTTCAATGAAGAAATTGATGGCTGCACACCAAGGTACTGGAAAGTCCCATTATTCTTGAGTCAATAAAACATGGAATGACACCACAGGATTGTAGCAAATACAGATGCAGGTAGACGTGTTTCACACAGTGACCCTATGCGTACTCATTACTCACTTTTGTTTTCTACATGCAAAATTTTCCAACATAAACAAAAACAAAAAACATTTTATTTTAAAATGTTCAGTCTTTTTTGGTTTAGCAAAAAAAAGAAAGCTCTATCTGCCGAGAAATGATATGTTGAATTTGGATACAGCTTTGCATGACCACACAATTGTAATTGAAAATGTGACAGCGCTGAAAGCTAAAAATTGGCCTGGGCAGAAAGGGGGTGAAAGTGCCTGGTATTGAAGTGGTTAATTAGAGCAGCATATGTGTAATATTGTGCTATAAATGTTTCATTCTTTTAAAGTAGACATATACAGATGTATTGTTTTTACTGTGTAGGAAGAAGGTGACCAGTGCGAATCCAGTTCTCAAGGTCTGCATTTTTTTCATTATACCCAAAAAAATAAAAATAAACGGACTTTACTGGTGTCACAGATGACACAGCATATATAAAATCTTTCAATATAATTGTATTCAAACTTTTAAAAAAGGTTTAAAACAGGGGGAAGAATCCCCAACTTTATTAAGTATACCTCTCTTAAAATCCTCTTATACTAAAGTACATAATAAACATATTTTTCACAACTACTTGTTAACCACTTCAGCCCCGGAAGGATTTGCCTCCTTCCTGACCAGGCTATTTTTTGCGATACGGCACTGCATCAACAATAAGCATATATTTATTGGTTTGCGCAAAAGTTATAGCGTCTACAAAATAGGGAATACATTTATGGCATTTTTATTGTTATTTTTATTTTTTTTACTAGTAATGGCAGTGATCAGCAATTTTTATCATGACTGCGACATTGCAGCGAACAGATCAGACACTTTTGACACTTTTTTGAGACCAATGACATTTATACATCGGTCATCACGTCCGCCGGGCACATGCAATGGCTCCGGGGACAATGTAAATGCCCTCACTAATTAAAAGAGGATCAAGACTTGTCATAAACCCATATAGACCTCTATAGGATCATTGTGAGGCTGCAGAGCTTGGCAGGCAAGCAGCTGTCTAAAGCAGAATACAGTCCGGAAGCTGTTGATGGTAGTACATCTATCAGGCTGGAACAAAGGCAGCTGCAGTTCTAATTAGCACCTTGGCTGGGTGATGATGACTGGAAGTGGGGGGGGGGGGGGGCATGGCTATATGTTTCAGGGCAACAGGGCCACCCCTTTATCAAATCATAGGAAAAAGATTGCAAAGCACGTGAAAGAAAAAACAAGGCAAGGCATAAGCCTACTGTTAATTAACCCTAGAGAGAATAAAAAGGCTGCACACATTGGTACAGAATATGTAAGGAAAAGATAATAGAAAAATATATATACTAAAAAAGAAGAAAAGATTGCTGCCTATTCTGTACAACTAAACCCGGCATCCTGTTATTCAAAAACCTTGAGCCAACATAACCACTCTTGGAAATTGTTTCCACCAAATAGTATGCAGCAACAGCCCTGAAGAAGGGTCAGTATATTCACGCAAAACTCATTGGCTTGATGTACATGTTGCTAATTTTTAATAAAGGTCCGTGAACCCTATTTTAGAAGTCACATTTCTCTGGACACTGGATGCTCCTTTCTTTTAATCTAAGTCTTGATTAAGAAATTGGAATGATTGTGGATCATATAAAGATATATGGCATGCCTGTAGGACACTTGGCTTTTCTTACTACTACTACTACTTTCCAGGAAGTCCCTGATGGTATACAGAGGGTGTCATATTCAGTTGACAGCCAAGTTAATGGTAGTTTTGCCTTTATTCCTTCTATTTATTGTATTTTCTTATTTTATATTATTGGACCATATTGTATCTAGTATTCAAATGAGGTGATCTGGGTCCTTGGCGACATTACCCTGTTCTCCATATACAACTAATCCATATGTGGCAGCCCGTCCATGGCTGCCACTTGATGTCATCCCCACTTGTCGCTCTGAAGTGGTATGTGGTTTTGCTTGGATTTTTTGATGATATTGTGTGTATATGTAAAAATGTGTTTTTGAACAAATATTGAAATAATTTTCATTCAATTAGGTTGTTCTCTCATTGGGTCCCAAGATAAGGTCCTGAAGAAGCTTGACATGCAAAACACCTTACATTTCTTTTAACAAGTAGTTGTGCAAAATATATTTATTATGTACCTCTGTATTCCCCCTTTTTTTAACCACTTAAGGACTGAACCTCTTTTTGAGATTTGTTGTTTACAAGTTAAAAACATTTTTTTTCCTAGAAAATTACTTAGAACCCCCAAACATGAAAACATTTTTTTTAACACCCTTGAAAATAAAATGTTGGTTGTTGCAATACTTTCTAACACACCGTATTTGCGCAATGGTCTTACAAGCGCACTTTTTTTGGAAAAAATAAGACAACAGTAAAATTAGGCCAATTTGTTTTATATTGTCAAAGATAATGTTACTCCGAGTAAATTGATACCCAACATGTCACGCTTCAAAATTGCGCCCGCTCGTGGAATGGTGACAAACTTTTACCCTTAAAAATCTCCATAGGCGATGTTTAAAAAATTCTACAGGTTGTATGTTTTGAGTTACAGAGGAGGTCTAGTGCTATAATTATTGCTCTCACTCTACCAATGGCGGTGATATCTCACATGTGTGGTTTGAATACCGTTTTCATATGCGGGCAGTACTCATGTATGCGTTTTGCTTCTGCACGCGAGCTTGGCGGGACGGGGCGTGTTCAATTTTTTTTTCTTTATTTTACCTTTTATTTTTTATTTTTACGCAGTTTTTTTAAAAAAAAAAGTCACTTTTATTCCATCCCTTGTAATAGAAAAAAAAGCAAGACAGGACCTCTTAAATATGAGATCTGGGGTCAAAAAGACCTCAGATCTCATATTTACACTAAAATGCAATAATAAAAAAAAGTTGTCATTTAATTTTTTTTTATAAAAAATGGCCCTTTAAGAGCTATGGCCGGAAGTGACGTTCTGACATTGCTTCCGTCCTGCATTGTTATGGAAGGAGGGGGGGCATCTTCCTCTCACTCCTCTCCATATCCAGCCAGGGGAAACATCCGATCGCCTCCAAATCCGGTAAGAGGCGGAGGGCACCGTAGCGCAGTGGGAGGGGGGCCCTCTCCCACTGCCAATAAAAGTCCACAAAACCACCGCAGATATCACTCTTATCTGAAAGCGGGCAACCGGCCAAAGAAGAGGATACCGCTAGCTAGCTGCTGCCATAACAACAATATTCCTCTTCAAAGTTAGGACGTACATCAGCGTGTGGTGGTACGTAAATGGTTAATCCTTTTTAAATGTTTGGATAAGATTTTGAAAGATTTTATATATGCAATGTCATCCTCTGTCCAAGTAAATTCTGTTTCTTTTGCTTTTTTTGTGATTAATAACAGGATGTGGTACACCATATAGTGGCATTTTTTTTATATAACTTAGATTTTTTTCATTAGTTAAAAAGGAATAAAGTGCCTTGTCCTCACAAAATACATATTATTAATAAAAAGTGAAAGATCTCACAAAATAGTAGGACTTATTGTAGATAGAAAGGAACTCACAAAAATGAATGAATAAATGTGCTTTTCAATTATGAGCAACGTTGTGCCAGGTGTGTGCAGTTCACATGCCTACAAACATTGATGTGAACTTTGACGCTTAGTTGAAGAGCACATTTATTTATTCTTCTTGTGAATGCCCTTATATTTACAATTTATATTAGTTTGTATGTGCCTCAGACCTCCCTGTCTTGGATGTGAGCAGTCTTTCCTCAATGTGATCTTTAAATTATCAAATAATAGTAGTGATCATTAGTGAAAAGACTTGTTAGTCTTTAGTAATTAGTAAATTAAAAGTTAATTTCAAATGAAAGCAAAAAAAAAAGTTGATTTAAAGTAAAATGTATGTCCTCTTTCAGAAGGTGAATGTTAATTTACCTTGGAGAATGAGGTGTGTTCATTTCAATCATGTGAAAGCAAATGCCATGTTTTTTTTCAATTTACCATGCACATGAGTGAACACAACTTCACTTTATCTACTAAGCTAAGTGATCCTACACTTTTACATGTTCCTTAAGTTATTTTAGTAAAGCAACCACATTATGTCAAAGAGGTCAAACGTAGTATTGAAACACCTGATTTAAATAGTTAGTATCATAGGCGTGTGCACAAGCTGTGCCAGCTGTGCCTGGGCACACCCTAATCACCCCATGTGCATTAACGTTATCCCTCTGTGTGCTGGCGGGAAGATGAGAAAGATCTCCCTCTTACCAACTTTGCCATAAGACAAGTGCTTATGCATTTCTCTTGCATTGTGGCGGCAGGGAGATCAATGTGTCGGGGCCATGTATATGTGACACACACACGTGTGTGTTTGAACTTTAGGGTGGGCAGCCTAATGCAATAGGCTGCGGACACCTATGGTTAGTATAGTGTCAAAAAAATATTTTATAAGATGACGGCAGGGAAATGATTATCAAAAATATAATGGGGTTGACATACCAAAGGAGTTGACGCAATTCAGCAAAATGAATAATAGTATATAACCTGACTTTAATAGTATATAACGTCACTTTTTTAAGGAAATCAACCCAAATATTTCAACAACACAACATAGTAAGAATAGTAAGAATTATATCAAAAAGATCTTTGTTGTCCAAGATAAGCTATTTGTTGTAAGCAGTGACATAATAAAGCACCCCTCTTTGTGGATCTCATAGCAGTTTATTTCTAGGTTAGAAAACAATCACTAAAATGGCATTTTCCTCTGCAGCAGCTCGCCTGTGTCTGGCGAAACCAGCCAGGCCCTCCTATTGTCCACTATGGTTTGGGAGACCTAACATTCAAAGACAAAAGACTAGGGTCTTCCCATACAGGAATTTAGACCTAAGATCCTACAGGTACCCGAAACTGATAAGTATATTATTATGCATGCATGCTACTTTGTGGACCTTTACAACCAATACTGATTACATTAACTATATAGACCTTGCTTGCTTGACAGTCAGGATGCTAAGCAAATTCTCACAGTGCTGGTTTGAATGTGCCTACTATATGCAACTTGGAATCTACTAGTGTGCAAGGGAGGATTCTACTGTGTTCATACACATACTCTGGCCATTCTACACAGGCATGGATCTTACCCATGCAGCCAGTATGTACATATAGCTCTTCTTGAACAGACATCCTCATCTGGACCCAGGGCCGTATTTAATATTGATTGGACCCTGGACAAACATTTTCTTGCCCCCCCATGCAGTGTCACCACATAATGCCCCCCTCCCCCATACTACCCCCTCACCACACAGGACCCCCTCCTCGAAACTACCCCATTATTACACATGACCCCTCCCCCATACTACCACCATCATTACACAGCCCACCCCTATACTACGTTGCCACTCATGAACAGTCAGCGTACTGCTGTTTCTGCAGAAAGGAGGGATATTGTTGAGGGTGGAGAGGTGGGGGGGAGGTTATTGTTGAGGGTGGAGAGGCAGGGGGTTATTGTTGAGGGTGGAGAGGCAGGGGGCGTTATTGCTGAGGGTGGAGATGCAGGGAGGGTAAATGTTGCTGAGGGTGGAGAGGTGGGAGGGGGTTATTGCTGAGGGTGGAGAATCAGGGAGGGGGGTTATTGTTGAGGATGGAGAGGCAGGGGGGATATTGATGAGGGTGGAGATGCAGGAAGGGGGTTATTGTTGAGGGAGAAGAATCAGGGAAGGGGTTATTTTTGAGGGTGGAGAGGCAGGGAAGGGGGTTATTGTTGAAGATGGAGAGGTGGGGGGATATTGCTGAGGGTGGAGAGGTGGGAGTCGGTAATTGTTGAGGGTGGAGAATCAGGGAGGGGGGTTATTGTTGAGGGTGGGGAGGCAGGGAAGGGGGTTATCGTTGAGGTTGGAGAGGCAGGGAAGGGGGTTATTGTTGAGGGTGGAGAATCAGGGAGGGGGGTTATTGTTGAGAGTGGAGAGGTGGGAGTGGGGGTTATTGTCAAAGGTAGAGAATCAAGGAGGGGGGTTATTTTTGAGGGTAGAGAATCAGGGAGGGGGGTTATTGTTGAGGGTGGAGAAGCAGAGAGGGAGGTTATTGTTGAAGATGGAGAAGCAGAGAGGTGGGTTAAGGCTGAGAGTGGACAAGCAGGGAGGGGAGTCATTGTTGACGGTGGAAAGGTGAGGGGTTATTGTTTGGGGGTGGAAAAGCAGGGAGGGGGATTATTGTTATTATTGACAGCTGTCAATTACTGTCATGCACTACAACACCCAGCAGCCCTGCTCTCCCCGTCCAATAAGTTCTGCAGCAGAAGCCAGTCACTGCCCTGCATTACAACACCCAGCCGCCCTGCCCCCCCCTGCAAAAATTTCTGCAGCAGCCAGTCACTACCTTGCACTAAAACACCCAGCAGCCCTGCCCTCCCCCCTCCAAGAAGCTCTGCAGCAGAAGCAGCCAGTCACTGCCCTGCACTACAACACCCAACAGCCCTGTCCTCCCCCCTCCAAGACGTTCTGCAGCAGCAGCCAGTCACTGCCCTGCACTACAAAACCCAGCAGCCCTGTCTTTCCCCCTCCAAGAAGTTCTGCAGCAGCAACCAGACACTACTCTGCATTACAACACTCAGAAGCCCTGTCCTTCCCCCTCCAAGAAGTTTTTCAGCAGCTGAGACTCCACTTGGGAAGCTATCAGAGGTGGTAAAAGGGGGAGCCTGGTTCAGGGCAGGACACGTTGTCTCCAAGGGAGGCAGTCTACTCACTGTGCAGGATGAATTTGTCCAGCAGTCACCCGCAGAGGAGGGATGGGAAGGTCGGAATTCAGCACGTCACCAGGGATGGGCCTCAGTCCACTCAAACTGAGCTAAGGGGGAGGGGCAGGTCCAGTAGAGGAGACACTGCAGGGATGTGACTTAACTGGGCCGAGTTGTATAGAAAGGAGGAGAAAACAAATCCACTTGACTTAGCGTGGGCTGGAGCGGCAGCTGCTTTGGGCCCTACAACAATGAATAGGCCCTGGGCAGCTGCCCCTTTTGTCCTGCCTTAAGGACGGTCCTGGTCTGGACCACAATATCCCTGGAGTTTCTACTGGAAGATAGAACTAATATAGAACAGTCAAGGACCCTCTTCATAAATACCACCGCACATTTTGGATATAAGCTCATGTATCCATCATTGGAATCCATATATAACATTCATTCCTGGGAAACCTAGGTCCAATCCATGACCCTTGATAGGATCACTAGTTCTAGTACCTCCATTACTTCACTATACATATGTTGCTATGTATATATATATATATATATATATATATATATATATATATATATATATATATATATATACACCATGGGTACGATATGCATTAATCATGTGAGCGAGGTGGCTAAATGGTTTTAGGTGTGCGTGTGTGTAGTGTGTTAGCCCTTGTACACATGGTTGGACATGGAAAATGTCTGATCGTACCGTGTTGTGGGTTAATTCGACCATGTGTGGGCTCCATCAGACTGTTTCCATCAGGAATATCCAACCGACAAAGTTTTAGAGCTGAGCTGTAAAATTTTCCGACAACATGATCCGATCGGACAAAGTGCCAGGCATGCTCAGATCAAATTCCTAGACCAAAGCTATTGGCTACTAGCCTGAATGTAGTTCCGTCATAACGAAATAACATCATCACGTTCCGAACGATCGGATTTTCCAACAACTTTGTCCGACCGTGTGTATGCAACACCAGTTTCAGACAAAATCCGATGGATTTGGTTGTCTGAATGTCCGACCGTGTGTACAAGGACTTATGGTACCATTTTAAGTATTTACATGTTTGATATAATTAATAAATAAGTCGATGATTCCATAGAGCCCACTGAGTTGGAATATACACATTTTTCTGGGGATGGTGGAGCTAAATCATGTTTTTATTCAGTTTTGTCTATTTCTAGGTTAGCTTGTGTAATCACCAACATATGTATTTACTACTCATTGGTAAACTATCAGTTTGATTTCACTTTTCTCAATGGTTATTTTTTATACCAACAAGCAATTAAAGTGTTATTTATGAGTGATAGGATTATACACAATTCATATTGAATTTTGGAGGCATAATCACAAGAAAGTGTTTCATCCTTTTTTTTTTTTTTTTTTTCCCCAATAGATTGGACAATGTTCAAAATATTTCTTTTTTCTGCAAAGCTGTTTGGCTGCCATGTTTTCTATTTAAACTGGACTGTCTGTAAATTTTAGTAAACCTTTTCTTCTCTGTTCATAAGGTTTTTTTATTATGTTACAGGCAATCACGGCACTTCAATCTGTTATTTATTATCTCTGTTCTATCCTATTTCCTCAAGGTTAAATGAAGATCTTAGTTAGAGATACATGTACGGCCCATATAATGGAATCAATCAATACATTTAGAGAATGCTTTGAGGAATAAATAGGCTCAGGAAAGGATACTCTCAATCAACACAAATTCTGACTAAACAAGCAGATCTTTAACCCTTTGTAACAAAATACTGTTTGTCAAATACTCTGTTTCTGATTGTGCGATCATTTTAACTTTTAGTTTCTTAGTTGTTTTAACTTCCCAGCATTTCTCTTTTTAAAATTGTATTACCTTTATACATATTTTAATGGTAAGTGAACTTCTTAGTACCCCCACCTCTAGTGTGCCAAAGGCCAGGTGTTCTTGATGCACAGTTGACACAGGGGCAATAAGGAATGATTTGCATGATTTGCTAAAATAATCAATATCCCCCTTTTTGGTTTATGATGGAAATGAAGCATTCAGGTGCTTTCTGCTTTAAGAATGTGCTTTGCATTGGTTTAGTGATGTGCTTTTTTGGTTCCTTTTTGTCCACCTTACCATACCTGTCTAGTTATATTACCAAATTTACTGATAGTCATAGAAAAACATGCTATTCTGATTTATTTATGGACTTTGCAGTATATGAGTGTATATTTTATGTAATACATACTGTGCAATACTATAGCTCATAACACTTTTCTGGCAGTCTTTTTTAAGGTCCATGCACATACCGTATACTGTGTGTATGCAATTTTCTTCCACTTTCAGTTCTCTTGACAGTATTATTTCTATTTTTTTTTTTAAGTAGCATTGCATTGCATGAGGTCATGCATACCAATGATTCATTTATTTAGCACAGTTTATGCCTTTTATGTCTTTAAAAACATTAATTTACAATATTTATTGGTCCTTGATCACATCAGTATAATTTTAAATGATGTACTGAACTTTAAAAAGTTGGTTGATTAAAAAAAAAAAAAAAAAAAAACAGGGTATGTATCATGCATTGTTATATGTACAATGGATATAAAAAGTCTAGTTTAGACACCCTTGTTAACATGTCAGGTTTCTATAATTTAAAAAAAGAGACAAAGATAAATCATTTCAGAACTTTTGTCCACCTTTAATGTGACCTATAAACTGTACAACTCAATAAAAAAAAAAACTGAAATCTTTTTTTTTGGGGGGGGGGGGGGGGAGTAAAAAAAATAATAATAATGTAGTTCCATAATTGTGCACACCCTCATATAACTGGGAATGTAGCTGTTTTCCGAATTAAGCAATCACATTCAAATTCATGTTCAATGTACACCTACCATCATTTAAAGTGCCTCTGATTAACCCCAAATAAAGTTCAACTGTTTTAGTAGGTCTTTCCTGACATTTTCTTAGTCACATCTTGCAGCAAAAGCCATGATCCACAGAGAGATTCCAAAGCATCAGAGGGATCTCATTGTTAAAAGGTATCAGTCAGGAGAAGGGTACAAATTAATTTCCAAGGCAATAGATGTACCATGGACACAGTGAAGACAATCATCAGCAAGAAAACTGGTCAGGGAGACTGAAAAGAGCAACATTAATGGAGCTGCAGGAATATCTGGAAAGTACTGGCTGTGTGATACATTTGACAAAAATCTCTTGTATTGTTCATGTGTCTGGACTATGGAATAGAGTGGCAAGACGGAAGCCTTTTCTTACGAAGACAAACATCCAAGCACAACTAAGTTTTGCAAATACACATCTGAAGTCTCCCAAAAGCATGTGGGAAAATGTGTTGCAGTCTAAAGACACCAAGGTTGAACTTTTTGGCTATAATTCCAAAAGATATGTTTGGCAGAAGAACAACACTGCACATCACTAAAAGAACACCATACTCACAGGGAAGCATGGTGGTGGCAGCATCCTGCTTTGGGGTTGTTTTTCTTCAGCTGATACAGGGGCCTTAATCAAGGTAGAGGGAATTATGAACAGTTCCAAATATCAGTCAACATTGGCACAAAATCTTCAGGCTTCTGCTAGAAAGATGAACATGAAGAGGAACTTCATCTTTTAGCATGGCAATGACCCAAAGCATACATCCAAATCAACAAAGGAATGGCTTCACCAGAAGAAGATTAAAGCCAGAGCTCAGATCACCCCACACCAATCTGTGAGGTGATCTGAAGAGGGCTGTGCACGGGAGATGCCCTCACAACCTGACAAATTTGGAGTGTTTTTTTTGCAAAGAAGAGTGTAATTCTTTTACATCACAGAAGCCTGACATTTTACCAGGGGTGTGCAGACCTTTTTTATCCACTGTATTTAGTTTTAAAAGTCAAACTCTGGGTTGCTGTTAAACTTAACCATGCAGTGTGGGGTTCCCACCCCTGAACTGAATTGGATAAATGCCAGTTTGGCTAAGGAGAAAGGAATGTGTACAAATGTTTACATTATTCCATGCTTCCTCAGTATTCCAACTTTCTATGTGACCAGTTCCCCCAGAACTGTTTCTCTTCACTGCCTGAGTACTTCTCTGTATAGGAGGTGGGCAAGCCTCACCTACAACCTGGAGCTTCAAAGAGCATAGGCAATCGCTGGCTACTCTGGGAGCGAAGAATAAGTTGGGTATTTGTACTTTTCCTTTTTTTCCCTAGGTAAAGCATTTAACCCATGCAGAGCAGGGGAGGGACCCCACTTCAAAAATTATCTATTTAAATATGTTTGATATTATTTTAAAGTTCATGTTTCCCCCGTCTAATGGGCCATATGTTTTTTGCTCTGCAATAAACAGTTCCATGTAATACAGTATATACTTAATATGCTTATATGCTTAATAAATGTGTGAATATTTATCCATAGAGAACAACATTTTGTTTTATGCATTTTTTGCTTGCAGAGGCTATGTTTGTTAAATCTGTGTAACCTACCCTGTAATATTGTCAGTAGCTGATGGTCCTACAAACAGATTCCAGTAAATCAGGTATTATGCTATTTCTTTTAAAATTTTAAATAAAAAATCCTTAGTATGTTTAGTTTACTGTAGCTAGTCCTTTTTACCAAAGGTCAGTGGAATATCCCAAGGATTTAAACAGTTAAACCTATTAACCTAATGCTATTATATAAACTTCTGTATTCCTTTTAATAGTTGCTTTTCTGTGATGCTATCCTTTCATCGCCTTTTAGCCAGACTTTTGAGGTCTAAAAAAAACCTTTATCAGTTTTCCGTTTGTTACATTATTTAGATTCAGAACAAAACACAGCATGCTCTCTGCAGCCTATTACTGCATTCTACTGATTCTTTTAAGCTTTTAGGCTGTATTTGGTCATCATCAGCAAAGCAGTTATTATTTTCTTATTTTTTCTAGGAATGTCATAAAAAGATGTTCTTCTTCAGCAAAGCTTCTTGTCCAAAACAGTGGTGTAAAAATCTATAAGTAAAATGTGTAAATTTCTGCTTTCCAGATCAGAGACACATTTGAACCTAAATCTAGAAGTATTTTTTCCAAACAGCATGTGTCGCTTACACACTGAGAAAGAATAATATACTAAGCTTTCTGTAAATCTCATGCTATGCTTTTGGAAAGCAAGAAAGTTTCTTTATTCTTATTGCGTCTGGAAAGACAAAATAGACTTTATCAGTCATCTAGACTATCACCTTCATTAGGATGTGATAAAATAGTAATCATGGCACCTGTATCATATATATTAAATACATTCTTTGCTGAACATTTTAACCTGAATTACTAGGTTAGTTATTTTTTAATGTCCTCGACACAAAGGTCTCTATATTGTCAAGCTGAAGGTATATAGTATGTGGTGTTATCTGTATAGGAATAAGATGAATGTCCCTAGATCGATGTCGAGGTGGGTTCACAGAAGAGGACTAATATTCAACCACTGAAGCTGAACCCCAATGAGAGCTAGAATATAAAAAATATAAAAATTCAAAAAAATAACAATGGTCATTTTCTAGGATAATAGACAAGGGACTGTGAAACAAATGGCATGGAGGGATGGGCACTGTCCTGAAGAACATGTGCCAAAGCAAAAACTTTTTTTTAAATTCTGTCTGGGACAAAGGACAACATTAAAGTACCTTTAAATAACATACCTGGGAAATGTGCTTAACATGCCTGTGAAGAGGCACATTTGTAAGATGTATACAACCTACTGCAGCAAAAGGCACATTCACAAGGAAAAAAATACACTTTACAATAAAATTTCAACTTTGGCTGGTTTACCTCTGTTTAAAAAAAAGGCCCTGAATCCCCTTCACCTATCCAGACACTTATCCTAGATGAGGTACAATACAGACGATAATTGGAGACCCCTAAAAAATGGAAACAAAATATGTGAGATCCCTCCCAAATTTTATACCAGGCATCACAGCTTTGGCTATGAATTTTAATGGGGAATCCCACACAAAAACAGAAAAAAGCATAAAAATCCACACCTAACCCTTATATTAACATGCAGTCCAGGATGGAAAAAGGGGAAAGAGTATGTTGCCTCACCTCCTGAACCAAACCATGTCCTCAATATGGGGTTACCTAACAACCTTGTTCCTAAGGGCCTCTTTCCCATAACCCTACCCAAGTTGTTGTGACAGTCTGTGGGCAGGGGGCTGACTGGAATCTGCAGGTCCCGGTTAATGATAAGGGGCCCCCGGATACTAACTTCCTTCTTATGTGAATGAGTAAGGCATACATGGTACCTCTACTCAGTCACAAAAAAAAGTGAAACGTGAATAAACATACACACACTCTGTAATAAATGACACACAAGTCCTTTAATTAAAAAAAAGAAAGAGAAGGAAGCTAATCAACAATCACATCATCCAGCGATCCATATCCACAATAATCATGGTAAACGATGCTCTCTGACTCACTAAAAGGGAATCACCTACTGACCACCAACATGTCTGCTTCTGTTGCTTCACTTGCACTGAATGATGTCTCACAGTCTCCGCCACTAAACAAAGACATTGCTAGACAACACAGTTCATGGGGGATTTACATTGTGCTTTTTTTTTTTTTTTAATTAAAGGATTATTTCTTTGTGTGTGTTTATTTAATTTCCACTTATTTTATGAATGAGTACAACAGTACCCCTTACTCATTCATATGGGGGGACCAGTATCTGAGGTGCCCCTTAATGTTAAAGGGGGCTTCCAGATTCTTATAAGCCCCTACACACAGCCCTGCACAACGACTGGTCCACTGTTGTGGGGACTATGTTTTGTCCTCATCAACATGAGGAAAAGGTGCTTTGACAAGGGGATCACCCTGGCAAGGTACCCCCCATGTTAATGTCTGGTGGCCTGGTATGGTCCAGTTGGGTGTGAACTACACACTCATTATCCACCTTTCCTGGCCCGCTAGACATGATAAGAACTTCGGGGGACCCGTGTCTTTTCTTTCTTGTTGTCCTACTTAAAATATATACTCATTGAAGGGTCTGCTATAAATATGGGGGGGGGGGGTGCATTTTATACACAATCCCTGTCCCTTTGTTTCAGTTTTACATGGCTAGTGGGAGCGGCCATATAACTTTCTGAAAACAAAATGCTAATTTTAAACATACCTTGATGGGTGTAATTCTGAGCCTTAGTAACTGAAAAAAAAAATAAGTAAAGAGGCAGGTCTTGGACAGTAATATTAAGGGGTAAAGAACCAGAAGATGCTGGATATCCTCTGAACTGATAGGATCTATTTACTGCAGCTTTGAATACACACTGTAAGAGGTTCACAGTGTTTAGTAAAATCAGAATAAACAGCTTCAGTACAGGAGAGGAGCCTGTGCAAGACTGAAGGTAAGGCTGGAGTTCAGGTTTAACTGTTATCCTGACCTAGAAAATTCTTTCTTAACGCTAACTCTAATACAGTGTCTTAAAACGGTTTCATACCCACATTTTCCCCATTTTGTCATGTTACAAACAAAAATGTAAATGTATTTTATTGGGATTTTATGTGATAGACCAACACAAAGTGGCATATAAGAGCCCTTTCACACTGTGCCTCCTAGGGCTTTGCCGGCAGTATAGCAGTGCTGCCTCATTGATTTCAATGGGGAGGAGCGGTGAGTTCACCGCTCCTTCACCGCTCCAAAGAAGCTGCTAGCAGGACTTTTTTTGACACCCTGCCAGCGCACCACTCCAGTGTGAAAGCCATCGGGCTTTCACACTGGAGTGAATGGAGTAGCTGTTTTAGGGGGGGTTGCAGGCGCTATTTTTAACGCTATAGCGCCTGCAAAACACCCCCAGTGTGAAAGGGGTCTAATTGTGAAGTGGAAGAAAAATGATGAATGGTTTTCAATTTTTTTTTTTACAAATAAATATGTGAAAAGTGTGGCATGCATTTATCTTTACTCTGATGCCCCTAACTAAAATCTAGTGGAATCAATTGCCTACAGAAGTCACCTAATTAGTAAACGGAGGGCTGTTTCTTATCGGCGCACTACAAGGTAAATATCTCCTAAAGGGCGCATGTTTATGATATATTTCCAGTATCTATAGGTAAGCCTAATTATAGGGTTACCTATAGGTACAACTTTGCACTGGGGGTATACAACCACTTTAAAAGGACGCTTTGTTTGCTAAGTTTAGGATTAGGAAATGCAGGGACGGGGAAACTTGGCAAGATTTTACTGTGCATATGATATCTGGCTTTGGTGAAAATGATGTGCTGCAAGATACAATATGGGAATCAGCACCTTGGGTCGTGTTTGGCAGGTTGTAGTGCCTAAAGAAGGCAACAGAGGGGTTTAATTCCTGCCTTGGCTGTGCCATGTGTACACCCCTGTCTGCTGCCTTTGCAGTTCAAGGGGGAGAGATTTAATCATGTTTATATGGCTGGGTACTGCATGTTTTGAAGGGCTCTTGAGAGTATGTATTTTACGCTAGTTTCCATAACTGCTCTACCCACGCCTTATTTATATTAATTTAATTACTATGGGTTTGAGTTTTCTAGAAATATAATTGTATCCTATTTACTATGTATTTTAATAGATTAGTATAATTATATAACATTCTGATAATTATATTATATTCTGAGAATTGATACAGTACCTGGCCTTCTGAACTAACCTTTTTATATTTTCATTTAAAATGAATTTTACTCTTACTGTGATATATATCTTAGACAAGTGTAATGTAGGTTCATCTGCTGTATCCTCAAAGAATTAATGATCCCTCAAGTAGGGATGAGCCAAATGTACTTGTGCTTGGTTCGAGGTGAGTTCAGCAAACTTTTTTAAAGTTCAAATGCCAATTCTGCACCCAACTGAAAAAAAAATAGTAATATTAATTTTCTAGGGTAATAGATAATGAATTTTCATTTCAAACAAATGGCATAGGGGTTGGGCACGGTCCTGGAGGCATGTACCAAAGCAAAGGACCTTTTACCTACAACCCTGGCTCAATAGTTATGGGGATCTGTAGGCAGCTGTAAGAAAACATTAAATCAGACCGAGACAGAAGTGCAGTTAAATCACACTGATTTAATAATAAAAATAAAAAGAACAAACATAGTCAACACAGCCAAATTTCAGTAACCTGAATGCATAGTCAGCCAAGCCAGAAGTCAGGGATCGATGTAGTGGAGCAAGCAGGATCTGGAGCCAGAAGGGATGTCAGAAAAGCCAGTCTTTAAACAGGAACACAGGAGATAGTTTCTTGTGATGTGCGCAAGGCAAAGGCAATGCTCCTCTGGACAGGACGGCTTAAGAAGGTAGGACTGACAAGCAGGATCATCAACAGGTGAGTAACTGTGGAGAGAGATGAGAGCTGGCAATTAGCAGACAGCTGAGCGGCCAGCTCAGAGAAGGAAGGGCTGAGCCTAGCCCTAACAGCAGTAGTTGGGCGAACAGTTCTAGCCGAGCAAAAGTTCAGCCAACACCTGAATTTGCGAGGCACTCGGCGGGATTTTCGTCTGACGAATGTACAATAATGCAATGCACAGTGCATTCTAAGGGCACAGTGAAAAGCTGATTGTTAAGGAGAAGGCCAGGAAGCCGGCCGCTGTGTGCTTAACAACGGATGAGTCATCACTGTCAACGGGCTGCCCCCCTGACAGATGAAAGAAATAAAAGCATTGCCAGGCAATATAAAAAAAGTTTAAAAAATGGCGTGGGGATGTCCAGGCACTGGTTTTTAATGGGAACTCCACTCCAATATTTAAAAAAAAATCCATACCAGACCCCTATCCAAACATGCAGCCTGGCAGGTAAGGAAAGGGTGGGACGAGCGAGTGCCCCCCTCCTGAACCACCATCACAAGGGAATGTCACTGACTGGACCCCACAACCACAGCTCAGGGTGGTTGGAAAGAAGCATTTGTCCCCATCAACATGGGGACAAGGTTCTTTGGGGTAGGGGGCAGAGCCATCCACCCCAACGCACCCCTCATGTTGAGGATATGTGGCCCAGTATGGTTCAGGAGGGGGGAGGCTGCCTCTTCTTTTATATATCTTAGCCTTGCTGCAGAAGGTTCTATACATGATACAGATGAGCTACTTTATGGGCAGAATAAGGGGACCCCCCCCCCCCCAGTCACTATGTTTTTTCACTTTTATTGTTTCATTTTAAGCATCATTAACATCACTGTTCCTATGAAAACAATCTTTTTAAAAAATCCTGTCTTCTCTGATCCTCCCACCGTCCCCTGATATTTTCCTGATAACACAGAGTCTACAGGGTCAGGCTGCACATGCTCAGTTTGGTGTGTATTGCTATAGAGGTTTTATTTTCTTGGGAGAGTGCATGGGATCAGCATGGGACCAGTCAGCACTGTCCAGACAGGGGGTCTGTCACATACCTGGTTTAGGCCGAGCTGACGGGAGGGTTTTTTTTACACCTTCTGTCCTGTTTCTCCTGAAGGTGGTGACAGGCTATAACAGGGCACAGAGTGGCATGGGTTCCTGGTGCCTGGTAGGAGATCTTGGAGAGAAGATACTTGCAGCGAGTGCCAAGTAGTAGGCAGGTTGGTGGACTGGCCGATGTGGATACACGCCAACAGGTGCGGAACAGCAGGCAGACTGGTAGACTGGCAGATGCAGGTACACAACAGCAGGTGCAGGACAGAAGACAGCAGCCAAGCTGGAGAGCATGTGAATGCAGGGTTTCGATAAAAATCGGTAAGGACCAAGCAGTGGAGGTACTGAGAGGAGTCAGGGCAGACCAGGGTCATATCAAGCGAGCAGAGAAGGTACTGGAACAGTAGGCAGAAGGCAGAGTTGGGTCACATGCCGGGTCAGCAATCAGGTATTAGGAATTAGGAACAAGCAGAGTGAAACAGGCTGGGTATATACAGCAACAAGCACAGGATTAGGTCACAGATGATAGAAGCTGACAACCACTCAGCAATCTTCTGATCTGTGGAGCCAGTATAATTAGGCAAGAGAACGGCAAGTACTCACACACGTTCACGCTAATATGCATGCGCATGTGTGAAGAATAAGTTAGCAAGTCAGGAATGTCTAGTTACTCGCAAATTCCTATGCACATGCATGCAGGTTACGGAACCTCTAGCTGTCACATAATTCCTATTAGCAAGTACACATCTTCTTGCATGTCTTTGTGTACACAATTTCCCTGACAGGGTCAGGGGTCTTGCAGTCTCATCAAACAGTGAGAAAACTCCTCCTGCAAGCTTTAACCAGTGCTTGGCTAAACACTGATAGAAGTCACAATACTGCTCTACCTGCTGACGAGAAAAGGCATTTAGCAGTTTATATTTACTAAAATAATTGGACTTCCATGCTCTGTGTACTGTGGGAGACCAGATATAGTGAATGCAGGGTCCTGGGTTTAGTAACACTTTAACATCCCCTCCATTGGTGATCAGTAACAGTGTTTTAATCCACCTCACTGGAGGTCATTAGCAGTGAAATTTAACCCTGCCCCCACATTGGTGATCCGTGGCAGTGGTATTTAAGGCTGGGACTTCACTTCAATGTTCAGTGGGGATAACTCCATCTGACAGTGCATTCTATTCAGGGCACGTGCTACCCAAAGGCAAGGTAGGCGCTGGCCTAGAGCGTACATCAGTCAGGGGTGCTGCTATGGGGGTGTGGGCATACCTCTCAACCGCCATCTGTTGCAGCATTAGGTATTTTTTTCAGCTGGTGGCAGCACTGCACATTTCTCCCTGCAGCTACCTGCTGACGCTCAGTGCTGGTGACTCCGCCTCCCCTCATTGTCACTCTGTGGCCCAGGGGCAGACTGACCAATCAGTTGCTGCCCCAGGCAAGCATGTAGCATCAGTTGGCAGCAGGTGGGAGGAGCGGGAAAGCACCTGGCTCTAGGAGTCAGCGGGGACAAAGACCAGGGAGGGCGGCCAGGATTGGTTGCCCTGGAGGAAGAAGAGTTCCCGAAGACCTCCCTAGAACTGATGGACAGACTGATCAGGGGTGGAGAACAAGGACAGGTGGAAAGTGCAGGCAGCCAGGGACAGCTACATCTGAAAGTAAACCGATCCTCTGGAAGAAACAGCTTCATGTCCTCACCCAAATAAAAGAACTGGCCCTGCCCACTGCTGGAATTGAAGGTACTGTGTCACACACACCATCCCACAGACAGGGACTGTAGACTGGGTTAGGGATCTCTCTCTTCCCTCCTCCCTCTCTTCTCCCCCCTCTCCCCTCTCTCCCCCTCTGCCCCCCCTCCTCTCCTCAATCCTGCACTCAGTATGTAGCGCACCCCGCAACCCCACACTCAGTACGTAGCGCAACCCTGCATTCAGTATGTAGCACACCCCTGCACTCAGTACTTAGTGCACCCCGCAACCCTGCACTCTGTACATAGTGCACTCCACAACCCTGCACTCAGTACGTAGTGCATCCGACAAACCTGCACTCCGTATGTAGAGCACCCCGCAACCCTGCACTCAATATGTAGTTGTCAGAAAACAGTGAATCAGACCAAGACAGAAGTATAATTAAATCACACTTGTTTATTAAATAAAAATAAAAAGGTCAATAGAAAAAGCATAGTCAAAGCATAGCCAGAGTCCAGTAATCGTATCGAGTAGTCAGCCAGGCCAAAGTTCAATAACCAGATTGGGTAATCAATCAGGCCAGAAGTCAGGGATCCAAGTAGAGCAACAGCAAGCAGGATAAGGAGCCAGAAGGGATGTCAGCAAGCCAGTCTTTAAACAGAACCGTATGAGATGGTTTCTTGTGATGTGACCAAGGCAAGGGCAGAGGTGAAGTGAGCTGGACATCTTTAAGGCGGCAGGTCAGACGAGAATGATCAGGAACAGCTGGTAACTGTAGAGATAGATGAGAGCTGGCAATTAGCTGACAGCTAAGCAGCCAGCCCAGAGAAGGAAGGGCTAAGCCAGCCCTGACAGTACCACCTCCTCAATGACCCCTCTCCCTCAGAGGGCCACTGGGCTTGAGGGGAAACCATCTATGGAACTCGTGGAGGAGGACAGGGGCATGTACGTCCGAGGATAAAACCCAGGAGCGTTCCTCCGGACTGTACCCCTTCCAATGCACCAGGTACTGTATGCTCCCACGGAACCTATGGGAGTCAACAATGGATTGTACCTCATACTCCTCATGGCTCTCAACCTGAATAGGTTGAGGGCGTGGCACAGAGGTGGTAAATCAGTTACAGACCAACAGTTTCAATAAGGAGACATGAAACACATTTGAGATGCACATACTAGGAGGAAGGTCCAACTCGTAAGCCACTGGGTTAATCCTGCGAAGGATATGGAAAGGCCCAATAAACCAAGGTGCAAACTTCAGTGAGGGAACACGAAGGCGGAGGTTGGGAGATGACAGCCAGACCCTGTCCCCAACCTGGTAGGAAGGCGCAGGTAGGCTTCTGTGGTCAGCATGGAGTCTGTACCTATCATTAGCATGACGCAAAGCCTCCTGGAATTGTACCCAAGTGGAACGAAGACCACAGAGATGCTCCTCTAATGCAGGAATACTCTGCGGAACAAACGAGTCAGGCAACATGGAAGGTAGGAAAACATAATTCGTCATAAATGGAGACAATCGGGAGGCAGAATTCAAGGCACTGTTGTGAGCAAACTCTGCCCATGGTAATAGGTCTGACCAGTTGTTATGATGGTCAGAAATATAGAAACGTAGGAATTGCTCCGAGGACTGATTGGCTCGCTCTGCGGCCCCATTAGACTGCGGGTGATACGCAGAAGAGAACGCAAGCTGGATTCCCAACTGTGCACAAAAGGCTTGCCAGAACCGGGAGACAAACTGACTGCCCCTGTCCGAGACAATCACCTTGGGTAGACCATGTAAGCGAAAGATCTCCCGAGCAAAAATGGAAGCCAGTTCCTTAGAGGCAGGCAACTTCTTAAGTGGAATACAATGACACATCTTTGAGAACCGGTAAACCAACATAAGGATAACAGTTTTGCCTTGGGAGTTGGGCAACTCCACAATGAAATCCATTGACAAGTGAGTCCAGGGTCTCTCTCCATTGGGTATGGGTTGTAGGAGGCCCACTGGAAGGTGTCGTGGAGTCTTACTCTGAGCACACACGGGACAAGCAGGTACGAAGGCAGTAACATCAGCCCCGTAGACTAGGCCACCAGAATTGTTGGGAAATGGCACAAATGAGTTCATTCTTCCCAGGATGGCCAGCTGCCTTGGGAGAATGGTAAGTCTGGAGCACAGCAGTAAGGAGACTCTCTGGGACAAAGCAGCGGTCACAAGGTTTCTCAGGAGGATCATGGCCCTGAGCAGCATGAATTTTGTCACCCAAATGAGAAGTAAGACTGGTGCGAACCGTAGCCTATATATGATCAGGAGGAATCATAGGAACTGGAACCGACTCCGACTTGGAAGTGGAGGAAAATTGTCATGACAAGGCATCAGCCCTTACATTCTTAGTGCCGGGTAAAAATGAGACAATGTAATTAAAGCTCGACAAGAAAAGAGCCCATTGTGCCCTTCTGGGAGAGAGTCACTTAGCCTCAGACAAGAATGTAAGATTCTTATGGTCAGTAAGAATTAGAACAGGCACAGTGGTACCTTCAAGGAGATGTCTCCATTCTTTCAGGGCTAAAATGATCGCCAACAGCTCTCTGTCACCAATCTCATAATTGCACTCAGCAGGTGACAATTTCTTGGAAAAGTAGCCACACGGATGCATAGCGCTCTCAGAGTTAGAACGTTGAGACAGAAGGGCGCCAACTCCAGTCTCAGAAGCATCAACTTCTAGGATAAAAGACAATGTAGGATCAGGATGTGCCAACACAGGAGCAGAAACAAAGGCAGCCTTGAGAGTCTCAAAGGCCTTAATGGACTCCGGAGACCAACTCTGTGGATTACCGTCCTTTCTGGTCATATCAGTCAGGGCCTTTACTAGAGACGAGAAGTTACGAATAAACTTCCGATAGTAATTGGCAAAACTCAGGAAACGCTGCAGAGGACGTAAACCCATGGGTTGAGGCCACTGTAGGACTGACGAAAGTTTCTCTGGGTCCATCGAAAAACATGCAGGGGAAATAACATAGCCCTGGAATGTAACCTGTTCACGATGTAACTCGCACTTCTCCAGTTTACAAATATTGATTGTTCTCTCTTAGTTTCGGAACACACGACAGACATCTGTGTGGTGGCTCTCCAGGGACTTGGAAAATATGAGGATATCATCAAGATAAACCACCACACATAACTGCAACAAATCTCGGAGGACATAATTAATAAATTCCTGAAAAACTGCCGGGGCGTTATAAAGGCCAAAAGGCATTACCAGGTATTCATAATGGCCTGTTCTGGTATTAAAAGCAGTTTTCCACTCGTCGCCCTCCTTAATGCGCACGAGATTGTATGCCCCTCTCAAGTCAAGCTTTGTGTAAACCGTTGTTCCCAATGGAATCGGGTAGGCATTCTTAATCGTGACACAATTGAGACCCCTATAATCTATACAAGGTCTCAGTTCACCGCTCTTCTTCTTCACAAAGAAGAAACCAGCACCAGCAGGAGACGAGGATTTGTGGATGAAACCTTGAGAAAGTGCGTCAGCAACATACTTCTCCATGGCCTTATCCTCCAAGACAAAGGGTAAACCCGGCCACGAGGAGGTATGGAACCAGGTTGAAGGTCAATTGTGCAATCATAAGATCGGTGTGGAGGCAAACTACCGGCTTGACCTTAATCAAAAACATCACTAAAATTGCGGTACTCCTCCGGCAGGGAGAGGAGTGAAGAGGTGCACAGGACCTTGGATACCTTCAGGAAGCATGTCTCACTGCATTGTGGTGACCAGGAGAGAACCTCAGCATGGAGCCAATCAAAAGCGGGGTTGTGCCTCTGTAACCAAGGATAACCAATAACCAGCGGAAACCTGGGTGAGGAAATAACTTGGAATTGGATTATCTCATGGTGAAGAGCCCCTACGGCCATGGACAATGGAACCGTTTCATGAGTCACATGGGGAGGCTGTAAAGGTCTCCCATCAAGAGCCTCAATGGCAAGTGGAGTGTAATTAAGCTGCAGTGGAATCGAGTGCTGCGAAACAAATGCAGCATCAATGAACAGGCCTGCAGCCCCAGAGTCAATTAGAGCCTGTATCTCGATGGATGACTCAGCCCAAGAAAGGGTGACCGAAAGCAGAGGCTTATCCTTCTGGATAACTGGGGACGAAACAACACCACCTAAGGTCTGTCCATGACAGGACCTCAAGGTTCGGGCGTTCCCTGGACGGGTAGGACAAGACTTCAAAAAGTGACCTGACTGGCCACAATAAAGGCACAATCTCTCCCTCCTCCTAAAGGCTCTCTCATCTGCAGAGAGACGCGTGAAGCCCAGGTGCATGGGTTCATCTTCACCGACTGACTCGGTACCAGGAGGCATGGGAGGTGAGTGAGGCATGTGTGGGACTACAAAGCTCGGAGGCAAACGTACAGGAGGCTTTCGCAATCGCGCTCCTTAAGAGAAAGTCTTTCTTTGAGTCTGGAGTCAATGAGGATGGCAAACAAGATCAAGCTCTCCAGCTCAGTGGGTATATCTTGGGCTGCTATCTCTTCCTTGATGGACTCTGAGAGACCATGAGAAAAAGCAACCACGAGGGCCTCATTGTTCCAAGCAACCTCTGCTGCCAGAGTATGGAATTCAATGGCGCAGTCGGCAACAGTTCTCGTACTCTTTTTGATGGACATGAGGCACTTGGCAGCAGAACTGGAGCATACGGGAACGTCAGATACCCTCTTAAAGGAGACCACAAACTGAGGGTAACTCAAGACAACAAGCCCTGACAGTAGTGCAACACTGCACTCAATACATAGCACAACCCTGCACTCAGTACGTAGCGCACCCCGCAACCCTGCACTCAATATGTAGTGCACCCGCAACCCTGCACTCAGTACATAGCGTACCCCTACACTCAGTACATAGTGCACCCGCAACCTCTCACTCAGTACATAGCGCACCCCGCAAACCTGCACTCAGTACCTAGCGCAAACCTGCACTCAATACATAGCACAACCTTGCACACAATACAAAGCACAACCCTGCACTCAGTACGCAGTGCACCCCCCAACCCTACATTTAGTATGTAGCACACCCAGCAACCCTACACTTAGTATGTAGTGCACACCGCAGCCCTGTACTCAGTACGTAGCACACCCACAGCCCTGCACTCAGTACATAGCGCAACCCTACACTAAGTCCATAGTGCACCCGCAACCCTGCACTCAGTACATAGCACACCCCGCAACCCTGCACTCAGTACGTAGCACAAACCTGCACTCAGTACGTAGCACAACCCTGCACTCAATAGCGCAATCCTGAACTCAGTACACAGTGCACCCCGCAACCCTGCATTCAGTATGTAGTGCACCCCACAACCCTGCACTCAGTATGTAGCACACCCCGCAACACCTGTACTCAGAATGTAGTGCACCCCACAATCCCTGCACTCAGTATGTAGCACACCCTGCAACCTCTGCAATCTGTGCATTGCAAACTCCTGACCCCTGCCATCTCCATCATATACATGGGCAGGGCAAATAGGGTGGAATCGGGGTGGAGCCAATGGGGGGGCGACAAAATTAGGTTTCACCTAGGGCAGGGGTGTCCAAACTTTTTTCAAAGATGGCCAGATTTGATGAAGTGAACATACATGAGGGCTGACCATTTTGCCTGACATTCTTTGAACCATTAAAATTCAGTCTAATTGTGTTCATCCGAGCACTAATACACTGCCCAACAAGAATCCTCTTGCCTTTGTGGCTGTGTGTGGTAAAGAGATGATCTTGGGGGTGTTATTTGGAGATATAATATATTTTGTGGCCTCCAACGAATCCCCGAGCACTGCTCACGACTAAGGATGAGCTTGGGCATGTTATTTGGATATATCATATTTATCGGCATGTAACAAGCACAGACATATAACACACACAGGCGTATAGCATGCACCTTCACTTTTAAGAGGGGAGTTTCAGGAAAAAAAACTTACATTTTAAATAAAGAACTTTGAATCAAAATAAGGCACACAGTCCATAAATGCAGCCTGATCAGCAACCTCTCCATTGCCCATCAGCAGCCTCCCCATTGCAAATGACTGCAGCCTGCACAGTGCCCATCAGCAACCCCTCCATTGCAAATGAATGCAGCCTGCACAGTGCCCATCAGTAGCCCATCCATTACAACTGAATGCAGCCTGCATAGTGCTCATCAGCAGCCCCTCCATTAAAATGTAATGCAGCCTGCACAGTGCCCATCAGCAGCCTCTCCATTGCAATTTAATGCAGTCTACACAGTGCCCATCAGCAGCCTCTCCATTGTAAATCAAATCCTGCTTGCACATCCTTGCTCATCTGCAGCCTCGTCAGTATTGGCTTATACAGCACCGTGATCTCCTGTGTACTGGGCGATCAGTCACACACAGTTCCACCTGTGATAGACAGAACAGTGGTCCAATCCTTGGCTAGGAGGCAGGACTGTGCGTGACTGATCGCTGAGTACACATGAGATCGCCACTCTGCAACTCATCGGTGCCCACCCCCTCCTTCCACTCAGAGAATGCAGGAATCGGTATATATATCTTTTGTGGCTCCCGCGGCACTGGGAGATTCATTGGGGCCACAAAAGATATTACCAGTGGGGCTGTTTGAAACTGGAACGTGGGCCATTGGCTGGACTTTGGACATGCCATACCTAGGGTGTCAAAAATCCTTGCACCAGCCCTGATTCTATTTCAGGGCTGGTAGAGAGCATTTTAGTGTTCTTCACTCTGCTGTCACTCTGTTGCTCTCTGGTGCCCAACAAGTGGCAGACCCAGCCCAACACATGGGGGCCAAATACAGTCCATGGGCCATGTGCTGAGCACTAGACAATATTGGTGCCAACTAAGCATTGCTGCTGAAAAAAAAACACATTTTATAAAATAGTAGCTATGACATTCACTAAACATTCACTGTACATGGAGCTGATGATGAATGTCAAATTATCTGCTTTATAAAATACTTCATAACACCATTAACCTCTATGTAAGTAAAGTGCATTGTTCTCTGCTTTCCTCAACCCTAAAACCCTTTTAAAGCCCATAGTGGAAAAAAAATCTTGATTCATGGAAATCAAAGAATTAAAAGAGGTAACGCGGAGGAGAAGATCATTTTTCTTATTGTGCTTTTAAAAGCCCTGTGAGCATTGTGTTTCTTTCTAATTAGTTTGCTACAGGAATGAACAGCAACCTCATATGCTCAAAATACAGAACTCTGACTACCACCATATGTTATAGCTATATGACCCATCATATTTGTCACTGTGTTCCGGGGAGCCTCGGAATGTAGAGACATGAAAGTATTCTAAGTCTATTAATCATTAGAGATAAATGTTCAGCACAGCGTGATATTCAAATACCTTGCTGAGCAGGGGAAAATAATTACATTTGGAATTTCTGAACTACTAAATTTATTGTGTATTACTTCAAAAGAAATACAGGAGCAGCATAATCTGGCTATACTTTTTAAAGTATTGAATTGAAGTATGCACACACACAAGCACAAACACACACACTCAGAAAAAATGAAACCTAATTAATTATTTCAAAAAAAGCAGCTCAGGGTTTAACTCCTGGGTAGCTAGCACAGCATGTTTTCCCGTTTGAGATCGAGATGTAGCAGTGACCTTGTCTCCTTTATGCCTCAAGCCTGCTGAGAGTTGAAGGATGCTCTCAATACAAAAAAGATAATCATTTATAGAATGCCTTGCTTTTAGTATTGGGGGGGGGGGGGGAGCAATGCACAGGCATGATATGCATACCGGAAAATGTATACCTATATGATATAGTATATTAAACAGTGATTTAGTGATTTCTAACATTCTGAACATGCAATATTTTCAAAAAGAAAAAGTTCAAAAGAGTTCAAATGTTTTTAAATGCTAAACTGCCAAATTCCCCATTTTCACACAGATTTTCACTTTTCATAATAAATAGAAGCTTTTTATAATGCCTTTTCTGTCCAAACCATCCCAATGTGTTTGTCTCTAGCTTACCTAATTCATGGCAGCCTTAATCAGCAGCATCTCCGTTGTAAATCCATTGTAAATCAAAAAGATGCATCTTAATCCTGACTTCCTGAAGCATCATGTGACCATCCAGGAAACCTCATATCCCATCATGCACTGCCTTGCTGCATCACAGAATAGGGTGTGTTTTACTTTTCTGGACCACATCTCCTTCATTTATGCACCACCACTTTTTTAATTCCAGCCTTTTTTCCTAATTCTTCCTTTATGCAAGCACATAGGAACTAAAGAGTGGAGACACCAAGCTGTCATTGTTCTTGTAATCCAGCTCAGGGAGAGCGAGGGGAAGGGTGTATACACACTGATTTAATTTTCACTGTAGTCCATCCACCTAAGACAGTACTGTGTTCTTTCAGGCTCACCATACTACACACATAAGGCTACATACTACATTACACAAGGCTACACAATCTGATGGTACAATCTTCATTTGACATTTTTCTCCATCTGAAAAAAAAGGCCCGATGAGGACCCACTTAATCTATACAATTTGTATCCAACCAGACAAGGCCCTACATTACATAGCTGTCAGTAGAGCTAGTGATTATACAATCAGATTGCAAAGCATGGGGAGCTTTTAAATTTATCATGAAACGTTAGCAACATCATTATTCACCATTAAGAGTTTTTTTCTCATAAGAAATGCTCTCTTTGCTTTCTTGGCAGTATCACTAAGAAATCAATTTTCATTGTTGACAATTGGACTTCTACTCAAACCAAAATGTGTTTGCATTTTTGGTAATATACGCAATGAACCCACTGTGCATCCAGAGGGAGAAAGAGCTGTACACTGGGAGGAAAACAGGACCATGAGGCAATACAAATGGAACAAATGCCATGCAGCAGAGATCGGGGTTAGCACAACTTGACAGCTGTGGTAAAATTTATGAGGGCAGGAGTGATGGATGGGAACAGACACTGCCTGAATGACCTCAGGCTAGAGACCTGTTATGGAGCAGTAGGGGAGACAAATATCTTTCAGCAGTGCTGGCATTCTACACACAATGACACTGTTGGGTGTCTTTTTATGCAGTCAGGATCATAGAGTAAAATACATCAGCACTGGAGCATTGGACAGAGACTGTAGAGGTGGGCAGGAGCTATCTCTTGGAATGGTAGGTGAGTTTTCTGGAGCAGGAGAGCAGCAGAAGGATGGGGGGGGGGGGGGGGGGTGTTTGAACACAGGTGCTAAGGATGCAGAGAACTTTCTCAATCTACTAACAAATTTCGTATCCTGCAAAATGGATGTCAGAAAGTCATGACAGAGTTTTTCTATGGATAAAACTGAATGATGAGATGAGGCCTGCCCTGGGTCTTAGGGAAAGCTTTAAATTTCTGCAAAGCAGGTATATTATTAATATATTTGTACCTAGGCAAGCTGCACTTTATATATATATATATAAAAAAGTGAACTTAGCCTTTAAAGTAATATTTGCAGTTTTATGTTAGTGAAAATTATATGAGCAAAATATTAGGAACCATCTGTGGTGGAACTATTAGTAGACTATATATCTCAGGTAAGTCAATTATAGGACCCTCATTGCTAAGCCTTGCTTAAAGTCTGCTAAAAAATGTTGTTGAGAGGAAAAGGGGACCCCATTAAGAACCTCCTTTTGCAAATACTAGTAGCCTAGCTATCTCTAAGTTTTGTACTTATGAGTCAACAAGCATGCAGATTAGAAAATTAGAGTGACATCAGAATTTTTTTATTTACCACATATTAGTGTCATCTGTCATCACTGCCACATCAGTGTCACGTGTCATCAGTGCCACATAATAGTGCCATCTGTCATCAGTGCCACATCAGTGTCATGTGTCATCAGTGCCAAGTATTAGTACCACCTGTCATCAGTGTCACATGCCATCAGTGCCACATATTAGTGCCATCTGTCATCAGTGCCACATCAGTGTCACGTGTCAACAGTGCCACGTATTAGTGCCATCTGTCATTGCCCTGGTGCTCCAGGGCCTTCAAAAGTGTAATATGTAGTCAAGAAGTTAGATGTGTAATTTATGCTCCTAGAACACCTGATGGTGCTCCCTGCATGTTGGGCCTCTCTATGTGGCTAGGCTGTGAAAAAGTCCTGCACATGTGTTATCGCCTTACTCAGGAGGAGTAGCAGAACAAATAACCTATTACAATGACAATTTTGTGAAAAAAAATCTTAATTTTTGCAAAGAATTGTGGGAAAAATTACAGCATCAAAAACCTCACTATGCATCTTACTAATGAGATAGGCCACCAATATCATATGTGATCAATTTTTTATGATTTACACCACAGCTTGTAGACTCTCTAACTTTCACACAGACCAAATAATATCCACTAATTTGGGTTATTTTTACTAAAGATATGTAGCAGTTTTTTTTCAAAATTTTTGGTATTTTTTCATTTATAGTGCAAAAAATAAAAAACCCAGAGGTGATCAAATACCACCAAAAGAAAGCTCTATTTTTATGAAATAAAGGACAAAAAATGTATTTGGGTACAGTATTACATGGCTGAGTAATTGTCATTCAAAATGTGATTGCGCTGAAAGCTGAAAATTGGTCTGGGCAGGAGGGGGTTTAAGTGCCTAGTAGGCAAGTAGCTAAAGCAGTTGTTGATTTACTTAAAGAGATAAAAAGGAAATTAGAGAGTCAACTCAGGTTTAGACTTTAAAATGATATTTCCTGTAGGAATGTTATCAGTAATGTGAGGGGTTAGCTCGGCAGCGGGTGTGTGTGACCCCCTGGATGGGTTCACAACACAAAATCAGGCACAGCAGACAGCATTGTAGGTGCAAAAAACAAAAGATGCGGTTTATTTATGCTACATGCATTGATACATATAACAGCCAAACAAAAATAAAACATGAAAATAAATCCTGGTCAGCTTGACCTCTAACTACACACTTAGATTCCCTGTCTAACAACTGAGTGCAGCCTTGTGCTGCACCAGTCCCTGTCTCTGTTGTAGAGGTTTGCCACACAGGCGTTAACTCACCGCACAGAACAGATATCACACTCCCCAGTCTATACAACACAAAACTGGTTCCAGGATGGAGCATCTCCCTAAGCATGCTGGGGTTTTTTGTAGAGGTCTTAATGAGCCCACTTACTTCAGCTGGGCTCATTAACTCTTCCCCTCTAATTGTAAAGGTCTGCATAAAGCCTGAATCTAGGGCACACATATTTCCCATCCTGGATACAACCAGGTGACTTTACCTGCGTGCTGCCACATACCCCCCCTCTTGTTTCAACCTTGGGGTTGTAACACAAGCAGTCAGACACGCATGTATCCGAGACAAAGCATCCACATTCCCCATTTTAACACCAGGGCGATGCTTAACTGTAAAGTTAAATTCTTGTAGGGCCAGGAACCACCTATTTACCCTTCTATTGGTCTCATTGTTCTGAGCCATCCACTTTAAAGGAGCGTGATCAGTCACCAGGTCAAAGTGCCTACCTAGCAGATAGTACCGAAGGGAATCTAGAGCCCACTTCACTGCTAAACATTCCTTCTCAATCATGGCGTAATTTACCTCATGGGACTTCAACTTCCTGCTGAGGTAAATCTTCCCCGTTCCAGACCTGGGATAACACCACTCCTAACCCAACGTCTGATGCATCAGTTTGTACAACAAAGTCCTTAGAGAAGTCTGGTGAGTACAACACTGGCTGGCTACATAAGGCTGTTTTTAAGGACTGAAATGCTTCTTCAGCCTCTGGGGACCATTTAACCATGACAGACTCTTTCCCTTTTGTCAGGTTGGTGAGGGGCACAGCCTGAGAAGCAAAATGGGAAATGAATCGTCGATAATAGCCAGCGATTCCCAGAAAGGCTCGTACCTGTTTCTTGCTGTTGGGACGTGGCCAACTCTGTATGGCCTCGACTTTATTGACTTGGGGTTTTATCACCCCCCTCCCAATAGTGTACCCAAGATATTTGGCCTCCTCCTGTCCAATGGTACACTTCTTTGGATTGGCCGTAAACCCAGCTTCCCGGATAGAGTCTAGGACTGCTTGTACTTTCGGCAAATGTGAGACCCAGTCTGTGCTATGGATAATCACATCATCCAGGTAAGCTGCAGCATATTTCTGATGGGGCCTCAGAATCTTATCCATTTTCCGCTGGAATGTTGCCGATGCATTCTGTAACCCAAACGGCATTCTCTTATATTGGAATGCCCCATCTGGGGTTACAAACGCAGTTTTCTCCTTGGCCGACTCGGCCAGGGGAATTTGCCAATAGCCTTTGGTGAGATCAAGAGTTGTCATATATCGGGCTGTTCCCAGCCAGTCAATCAACTCATCTATATGCGGCATGGGGTAGGTGTCAAATTTTGTAACTTTATTTAATTGACGAAAATCGTTACAAAACCGCCAGCTCCCATCAGGTTTGGGCACTAGTACGATAGGACTGGACCAGTCACTCTGGGACTCCTCTATCACACCCAATTCCAACATCCTTTGAACCTCCCCACGTATTGCCTCCCGTCGGGCCTCTGGTATTCTATAAGGTTTTAGTTTTACCCTTTCTCCTGGCGGGGAGATAATGTCATGCTCTACGCCAGATGTTTGTCCCGGAAGCTCAGAGAAAATCTCTTTGTTACGAAGTACAAACTCTTTAACCTCCTGTTGTTGGGGTTTCGATAAGGTGTCTGCTATTCCAACCTCAGGAACTAAGCAATCAGGCTGTACTTGTGACAAAGTCTCTGCGACTAGGGATTCCCTATCCCTCCAGGCTTTCAGCAGATTGACGTGATAGATCTGCTCCGGCTTTCGCCTTCCTGGCTGTCTAACCCTGTAGTTCACCTCACTAATTTTTTCAATTACTTCATATGGACCTTGCCATTTGGCCAGAAATTTGCTTTCAACCGTAGGGACTAGCACCAAGACCCTATCCCCCGGGGAAAAAGTACGGGTCTTGGCCCCACGGTTGTACACTCTCTGCTGTGCTAACTGCGCTTGGGTTAAATGTTCCTTTACAATTGGCATTATCTGTGCAATTCTATCTCTTGCATCAGGGCGACATGCTCAATCACGCTCCTGTGAGGAGAACTCTCATTTTCCCAAGTTTCCTTTGCGATATCCAGCAGCCCTCTTGGGTGTCTCCCATAGAGCAACTCGAAGAGTGAGAAACCCGTAGAGGATTGGGGTACCTCCCTAATGGCAAACATTAGATAGGGTATTAGACAGTCCCAATTCTTTCCATCTCTATCCACCACCTTCTTTAACATTTGTTTAAGGGTTTTGTTGAATCTTTCAACCAACCCATCTGTTTGGGGGTGATACACAGATGTACGCAATTGCGTCACTTTGTACAACTTGCATAATTCTTTCATAACCCGGGACATAAAGGGGGTACCTTGGTCCGTAAGCAGTTCCTTACAAATACCCACACGGCTAAAAACAAGAGATAGCTCTTTGGCTATGGTTTTGGCCGAGGTATTTCGGAGAGGAATTGCTTCCGGATAACGGGTGGCATAGTCCAATATAACCAAAATGTACTGATGCCCCCTGGCGGACTTCATTATCCGACCTACCAAATCCATTGCGATCCTTTCAAAGGGGACCTCAATGATAAGAAGAGGTACCAGCGGGTTACGGAAATGTGGCATAGGTGCCGACTTCTGACACACAGGGCAGGAGGAACAATAATTTTCTATTTCCTTCATGACCCCAGGCCAATAGAATCTCTGCAATACCCTCTCTCTGGTTTTCTCTGTCCCCAGATGACCTCCCAGAATGTGCCCATGAGCCAATTCTAACACCAACTTCCTGTAAGGTTTGGGCACTACAAGTTGCTCAATGGTTTCTTCTGCCCTTTGAGCCACTCGATACAGCAGGTCCCTTTCCATAGTGAAGTAAGGATAAGGGCAAGTCTTATCTGGGTTCACTAACTCGCCATCTATTTTCACCACATTTTCCCGTGCCTTTATTAGGGTGGGGTCTTTTAACTGTTCTGTGGCAAAAATTTTCCCTGTGAACCTCAAGATCCGAAAACTCCACAGACGGCATGTTTTCATCTGAGGATGTTGGCTCCTCCCCAGTTTCTCGAGTTTCCCCCGCCAATACCGACAAGGGAAATTCAGGAGAGTCCTCACCACTCCCAGAGGAATTCTGGTCATCTTCCTGGTTTATAGGAGCACCAGTGGGGGGCTCAGGACAATCCCAGAGTTCCCAGAATTTTGGAAAATCCCTTCCCACAATAGCATCATGTGGTAAGTGAGACACTAACCCCACCTGATGAGAGAGGTTACCTTTGGGGGTCTCAAAAAACACTGAAGTTACAGGATACTCTCGGGTGTCCCCATGCACACAAATAACAGCCACCCTGTTCTTCCCAGAGACCTCTGTAGTAACTAATTCAGCTTTTATCAATGTTACCAGGCTACCTGAATCTAGCAACACATCAACATGTCTACCATTAATACACATTTTACATAAATGTTTCTCAGGTCCCCGAATGGCAGTGCATGCAACTGTCGCAAACAGCGACTGACGTCTCTCCCTTATAAAGTCACATTGCATAGGCTCATCCACAACGGGGCAATTGGCTGCAATATGTCCCTCTTGCCGGCAGCGGTAGCAAATAATCTTTTTCGCTGTCTCTTGCAGCATGGGCTTCCTGGGCTGCTCCCGCCAGACCTTAGGTAGAACTCCCACCCTCTCACTCTCTCCACCCTCACCCCTTGGAGTCATCTTACCCGCCACTGGGAATGATCTGGTCTTAGGGTGGAAAGTCCGTGAGTCCCTGGAAGAGGTGGTCAGGTTCTCTGTAGCCAAGTACCTCTCAACCAGATCCACAAGTTTATCTGCATTTTCTGGGTCTCCATGGCTTACCCATTTTTGGATGGCAGTAGGAAGAGCTCTCAGGAAACAATCCATAACAACACGTTCCACAATGTTTGGTGCGGTCAAAGTCTCTGGCTGCAGCCACTTCCTGCTCAGGTGAATGAGATCATACATTTGAGATCTGGGGGGTTTTCCAACCTGAAAAGTCCAATTATGCACACGCTGAGCCCGGACGGCCAGGGTGACACCCAGCCGTGCCAATATTTCTGTTTTTAGCACCACATAGTCTTTTGCTTGGTCAGGCTCTAGGTCATAATAAGCTTTCTGCGATTCCCCAGTTAACAGAGGGGCCACCAGTCCATCCCATTGCTCCTTAGGCCACTTTTCCCTTTCAGCAGTCCTTTCAAATGTGGTCAAAAACACCTCCGGATCATCCTCTCCAGTCATTTTTGTCAATAAACGGCTCACACCAAAGGATGCGTTATTATTGTAACCACTTGCCTCATTGGTCTGCAGATGTTGCTGTATTAATGTCTCTATTTTCTGTTGAAAATTCTGCTCTTGCTTCTGCAACAGGTCTATGAAGCGGGCTTCAGATTGCTGCTGGGCTTGTTGCTGAGCTTCCAGACTCTGCAGGTGAGCTTTCTGCTGAGCTGCAAGGCTCTTTTGTAAAGCCGCATTTGTTTGCTGCTGATTTGCATTTGCTAGAGCCAGCTGTCTCAGTATCTCCTCCATGCTGGCCTTTAAAAAAATTGAAAAAAAACTGCCAAAATTCTCCACCAACTGTGAGGGGTTAGCTCGGCAGCGGGTGTGTGTGACCCCCTGGATGGGTTCACAACACAAAATCAGGCACAGCAGACAGCATTGTAGGTGCAAAAAACAAAAGATGCGGTTTATTTATGCTACATGCATTGATACATATAACAGCCAAACAAAAATAAAACATGAAAATAAATCCTGGTCAGCTTGACCTCTAACTACACACTTAGATTCCCTGTCTAACAACTGAGTGCAGCCTTGTGCTGCACCAGTCCCTGTCTCTGTTGTAGAGGTTTGCCACACAGGCGTTAACTCACCGCACAGAACAGATATCACACTCCCCAGTCTATACAACACAAAACTGGTTCCAGGGTGGAGCATCTCCATAAGCATGCTGGGGTTTTTTGTAGAGGTCTTAATGAGCCCACTTACTTCAGCTGGGCTCATTAACTCTTCCCCTCTAATTGTAAAGGTCTGCATAAAGCCTGAATCTAGGGCACACATATTTCCCATCCTGGATACAACCAGGTGACTTTACCTGCGTGCTGCCACAGTAACTAAATGACAATCTAGAATTTATACCAATATAATGCTGTGCTATCCAAATGTAATCAAATGATAATCATACAAAATCCTAATATTACTGACGGCAGTTAAATATTGGTGGTGAGATATTCCATTCCTATGTAAAAAATCTAGTGAACATAATGATGAAATCATATGCAATTAAAATTGCGATCATAAACAATTAAAAATTGGAATCCTTTGCGATACTCCCAATGTCACCCTGTCTATCTACACATGTTGCATTGATATGCAACAGAGAAATATGCAACCCTGTGCGATAATTGCGATAAATGCGATAATTGCAGTGACAAGCTGCAATTTACATAAATCTATATAAAAGTGCATCAATATACAATAATCAATATAGAAATAAAGTGAACCATGTTTAAAGTGCTCTTGTGCCAAACTAATTCAGGCATTAACCACTTGGGGACCGCCCAACGGGGATGTACGTGATTTTTTTGAAGAGGGATATCTCGGTAACGGCAGCAGCTGCTGCCACAACCGAGATGTCCATCTCTTCAGGCGGCGGTCCTCTGTACGATAACGGTGGTCTCCGCGGCGGATTCGCCGCGAGATCACCGCTATCGGCGGCGGGAGAGGTGCTCCCCCCCTCCCGCCGCCCTCCCGCACCTTCCGCCGCTTACCGGAGCCGTCGGTAGCGGCGGAGGCGATCGGGTCCTTCCATCTGCTGGGCATAGAGACAAGTGAGGCTAAGATGGCCCCCACTCGTCTCTATACCATAGCAGGGCGGAAGCGACGTCAAAACGTCACTTCCGCCCATACCTCTTAAAGGTATATTTTTTTTTAAATGTCAGATTTTCTTTTTTTTTTTTTTTTGCATTTTAGCCCAAATATGAGATCTGAGGACTTTTTGACCCCAGATCTCATATTTAAGAGGACCTGTCATGCTTTTTTCTATTAGAAGGGATGTTTACATTCCTTGTAATAGGAATAAAAGTGATCCATTTTTTTTTTTTTAAAAACAGTGTAAAAATAAATAAAATCAATTAAAATAAATAAGAAGAAAAAAAATTTTTTTTTTTAAAAAACACCCCGTCACGACGAGCTTGTACACAGAAGCGGGCGCATACGTGAGTAGCGCCCGCATATGAAAACGGTGGTCAAACCACACATGTGAGGTATTGCCGTGATTGGTAGAGCGAGAGCAATAATTCTAGCCTGAGACCTCCTCTGTAACGCAAAAAATGCAACCTGTAGAATTTTTTAAATGTCGCTTATGGAGATTTTTGAGGCTAAAAGTTTGACGCCATTCCACGAGCGGGCGCAATTTTGAAGCGTGACATGTTGGGTATCAATTTACTTGGCATACCATTATCTTTCACAATATAAAAAAAATTGGGCTAATTTTACTGTTGTCTTATTTTTTTATTCAAAAAAGTGCATTTTTTCAAAAAAAAGTGCGCTTGTAAGACCGCTGCGCAAATACGGTGTAAAAAAAAGTATTTCAATGACCGCCATTTTATTCTCTAGGGTGTTAGAAAAAAAACAATATAAAATGTTTGGGAGTTCTAAGTAATTTTCTAGCAAAAAAAACAGTTTTAAACATGAAAACACCAAATCTGAAAAAGAGGCCTGGTCCTTAATTAATCTGTGTCCACAAAATTGCAACATAAAGTCCATTCATAACTACTCCATTCTTCTGGTACTCATTGCAGATGATAAAACAGGTGTTAAAACAGCAAAGTACTCATGTCCACTCTTGTGTTCCACTTTTGGTGTATGTGCTCATCTTAGAGCGTGTGACCTTGCACCTAAGCTGGGTCAAAACACGCATTTAAACCACCTCTGGGTTTATGGTCAGCATTCAGATCCTTGGAAGGCTGCTTGCAACAATATTCATGTGGAAAACAGAGAAAAACGGAAAGTGTATTACCGTTTTAAAAGTTTTATTCAAAATGGCAATATTCCCTATATTAGGGTACTCACATTTAATAGGTGCTATGAGTGCACCACTCTGTAACAAGCCAATCAAATATAAAGACGCTGTATTGGTATGTCCTCTCCCACTCTGAGAACACTCACAAACCGTCCTGTCACCTCCTCAACATGGGTCGATACTAAGAAATAACGTATCTTCCTCGTGAATTCCCCCTGAGGAAGATACGTTATTTTGTGGTATCGATACATGTTAGGGAGGGGACAGGACGGTTGTTTATGATCACAATTTTAATCGCTTAAAAATGTATTATGTTCACTAGATTTTTTACATAGGAATGGAATATCTTTCCACGAATATTTAACTGCAGTCAGTAATATTAGGATTTAGTACGATTATCATTTGATTACATTTGGATAGAGCAGCATTATATTGGTATCAATTCTTATTTGGCAAGAGCATATGAGATGTGGTCAATGCTATCAGCTGTCCTTTAAGCATCTCTAATTATCATTTGGATTTTCACATGGTAGCTAGCAAGAGTTTGTTTGTTTTTTAAACTAAATGACAATCACCTATCAGATTTAAACATTTAACAATGAATACTATATTTTTTGTACACAATAAAGCTCATTCAATGCCTATGTGATCAGGCTACAGTAGAGCAGAGGTATTGCCCTTATGTGTGTCAGACCCCTCTCTACTGCTCCTACACACATGAATGCAGAACAGTAAATAAGTTATAACTTTTAGCAATGAGAAACTGTATTATAATTCTAACTGCCCTTTCAGAGAATTATTGGTGCATTATAGCTCTAGGAGCCCAGTAAAAAAAATCCCTGAAGTGGGGAAGGAGGTGAAAAGTAGTCCTGTGTTGCTGTGTGGCAGTGCAGTTGATCTTCAGTTAGCCCTTGATGTTTAAGTGCATGCAAGGAGTTTTTGAATAACAAAGCTGTGAATGAATCAGTAAACAATCTTCCTGTCTAAAGCAAATTGTAACTGGATTCACAGTGATCACTGGCTCAAAGCTGTTTCTCTCTGTGGAACTAGCAGCAGGGCATTAGGAAGTGAAGATGTCTGTATATAGTGTCTTTGATTGGTCTGAACCCTTGGCACTAAAGATGATAAATTATGCAGGAGACAGTAATGTCTATATACAGTGTTTATAAGGTTGGGCTATCACCCACTCACCATACTGGAACAAAAGACGACGATGATAATGAAGATGAGGATGGCTGTCCCTCAGGAATGTGGCTCAGGGGATAGTGTCTGGCCTGCACCGCACTGCGCTACAGCTCACCCAAATCTGATATTACTGCAGAATAAATGGACAGGAGCAGCCTCCAGGCTGCTGCCGGACAGCCAAGGGGAGCTGCCCATAGATGTCCCTTTGGATATCCGCCCAAAAGTTCTGCTGGTGCAGGCCACGACTCAGCTGTAGCTCACACTATCACAGAACCCCTGCACACAGCTCCACACTGGGTGCCAAGAGAGCTAGGCCTCAATCCATCCCTCTTATAGTCTCTCCCAGCGGTCTGTTCTTCTCTTTCAGGCAGCTGATAGTTGTAGTTCCTGATGATTCAGTCAAAGGGCAAATCCCATCCATATGGACTACATATACCAAGATGCTTTGCTCTGATTTGTCTATGAATAAGCAGGTAACAGGTCAGCATCACACGCAACACTAGAGGGAAATGGCTCCCCCTGCAGCAACACTACACAGTGTCTCCTGATTGCAGGAATATGTAAATATCCAGCTCCTGGCTACAATCATTAATGTACTTCTTTTGCAGAAATAAAAAAGCTTTCTATTTATCCTACACAGCCATTATCTCAGTGTCAGTGCTTGTTAGATAAAAAAAAGTCTTCATTACTTCCTGGGTGGACCTTAGGACCTGAAAACTGTTAAGACACAGGAAGGACTTCACCAGCTGACCTGATTAGCACACACACTGCACCTGCCTTCCCCTTCCAGGAGATTGCTCCCACCCACCTCCTCAGGTGCATGGTTTTCCAATGCAATCCATGATCAAGGGTGGTACCAGACGTGACGTCACCCCGCACATCGGCCGCTGGCTGGGATTTACTGTATCGCCATTGTTGGGCAGTTGCTGCAGCATTCTTACCCATGGAGATGCCTGTTTTTATCTTCAAATATGTGAATGCACTTTATGCTTTTAAATAAAGAAGTTACCATTCAGCATTATTATTATTATTATTATTCAGGATTTATATAGCGCCAGCAATTTACACAGTGCTTTACAATATAAAAAGGAGACAATACAGTTACAATACAATAAAATACAAGAGGATTAAGAGGGCCCTGCTCAGAAGAGCTTACAATCTAATAGGGTGGGGCAGGTGGTACAAAAGGTTATAACTGTTGGGAATGAGCTGATGGAAGTGGTAGGAGATTAGTTGGAGACCTGATAGGCTTCCCTGAATAGATGAGTTTTCAGGGATGGCCTGAAGGTAGCAAGAGTAGGGGATAGCCGGACCAGTGGAGGTAGCGAGTTCCAGAGGATTGGAGAGGCTCTGGAGAAATCCTGGAGATGAGCATGGGAGGAGGAGACGAGAGAGCTTGAGAGTAGGAGGTCTTGAGAAGAACGGAGGGGACGATTTGGGTGATATTTGGAGACAAGATTGGTGATGTAGCTTGGGGGAATGTTGTGAATGGCTTTGTATGTTGTGGTTAGTATTTTGAATCTAATTTTCTGGGTGATTGGGAGCCAGTTTAGGGATTGGGGGAGAGGGTTGGCAGACACTGAGCGGTTGGTAAGGTGGATAAGTCTGGCAGCAGCATTCATGATAGACTGAAGAGGAGATAGCGTATGGAGAGGCAGGCCAATGAGAAGGGAGTTGCAATAGTCAAGGCGAGATATAAGGGAGTGAATGAGGAGCTTGGTGGTTTCATTTGTTAAAAAGGGGTGAATTTTAGAGATGTTACAGAGGTGAAATCTACAAACTTTTGAAAACGATTGGACTTGGGGTTGAAATGACAAGTCAGAGTCTAGGATTACACCTAGTACCCTGGCGTGAGGGGAGGGCCTGATGGTTGCATTGCTGATTTTGATGGAAAACTCATGGAGGAGGGCATGTGCAGGGGGGATTAATAATAGCTCAGTTTTAGAGAGGTTTAGTTTAAGGAAGTGGTGTGACATCCATGCTGATATGTCAGTTAGTATCACACTATGAGCATTTGTGTTTCACATGCCTTTGATACCGGGAATGTAATCCTGAAGTTTAGGGCTCCAGGATAACCATTATACATACAGATAGTTTTGGGGACTAATCCCTGAGGCATTATTTGCCTCTCCATTGGTTTGGAAGCCAATTTTTTCTGGTAAGCAGCCACCTCTCACTGATTGGTTCTATTCACGGAGGATTTGGGAAGCTGGTTCTCTTTACGCTTGCATTGGACTTGATTTCACTCATGTATATTTTTTTTATGTTGTAGCATCTGCATAAAGTATTTGAGGAATTGATTGAATGTTTATAAGTATACATAAGATCATTTACATTTCTTGTCACTTGTATTAATAACCAATGCACTTTTTGTTTGTATATACACTGTTTAGGTTTTCATCTATTAGCCTGCCAGAAGCTTTCACTGTTGTATATCATGTATTTAGTGCAGATTTTACACAGTTGTTTTTAATCAATGATCAACGTTCTCGCTAAATAATTATACATCATTTTTTTTCTATGAATTAACAATAGTGGGCACCTACTCATTTTCAATTGTATAGTTCAACTTGTATTATAATTAACAGTGGTTATTTTAAATGTAGCTCCCCCCTAAAGTCTATCACCACTTTTGAAATGCATGAAAACCAAAATAAGGTCGGGTGCTCCCATATTGAAATCATGCAAACATATTCAGATCCCATAAAATAATTCATGATAAAAAAACATATTCCAGTTAAATAATAAATGCCCCACTCCACAATGTGAAAAAAGTTCTCCCATCACAAATAAGTCTCTCTCCCCTTCTTCTTATTCCACCAGTGCTCAACCACATGTGATAATCCAATGCACTCACCACAACTTTATAACCCCCCCCCCCCCCAAAAAAAAAAAAAGTCATAAGCACTTGGTTCAAGGGCTCACACAAGCACATTCCAACTGCTTGGGCAAGCTGGGGGTGATCTATGTTCACAGACACTTCTTCCCCAATCGCAAAGTCTCTGTTCCTCTCAAAGGATGCCAAAATGCAGTAAAATGGCAGAAATATTATCAAAGTTCAAAGTATTTTTTTAGAAATTAAAAATAGCCATAAAACACAAAATATATACACTCACATTTTATGCTGCCCTGCCCCTTGGCACCAATACACACAGCCTGTATTCCGTACCTCCGCATCTACTTAGTGATGTCTACATCTGGTTTATGTTGTGATGTCTACATCAGGTCTGTGTGGTGACGTCACATCTGGTTCCAGCATTTGGAACATCAGGTCTGTGTGGTGACATCACACCTGGCTCCAGTAAGCGGAGTGGCATGTGTTCTTATAAGAGAAGGTATTTAGGCATCCTCATTTCAAGTACAACACTTAACAATCTCAGTCTTTGTTTATGGGTAGGGGAGCAGGGTCATGCTAATTTTTACTTGAGCCTTCAGTGCATCATCCAGAACCATTAGTATATGGAAAAGATTTAGGGGATTATTTACGAAAGGCAAATCCACTTTGCACTGCAAGTGCACTTTAAAGTGCACTGAAATTGCACTTATAAGTGCAGTCGCTCTCAATCTAAGGGGTAGATCTGAAATGAGTGGAAGCTCTGCTGATTTTATCATCCAATCATGTGCAAGCTAAAATGCTGCTTTTTATTTTCCTTACATGTCCCCCTCGATTCTACATCGATTTTACTTCCAAGTGCACTTTCAGTGCACAGTGGATTTTCCTTTAGTAAATAACCCCTTTAGCTTTGGTATTACCAATTTACATCCAGCTATTTCAGGCTTTTGAGCCCTCATCAGTGCAAGGCATGACTTTCCTGACTCCATGGTCTAGGATTTATGAGTTCAAGGGAACAATATAGCCATTAAGGTCATGAGGTAGTACAAAAGAAACCAAAAAGCCCACCATTTAAAGTACTCTGGGAGATAGCCTTGCCTTCTTTTAACAGAAAGTAATTACCTGTCCTCACTTTCACCACAAAACCCAAATAACAAGGATCTCAGTCTTTGCTTATGTCATGTAACATGTAGGAGCCTAAACGACAAGGTTGGCGTCTCTTTTTTATCTCCAGCCCAGGCCCCACAGAGAGTGGAACAGATGGTGCCAAGGGACATGAGTGACTGTAGGTGTTGATTGCAGAGCTTGTGGCAGGAATTGTAGACTTGGTGATTCAGGCAGAACATCAGGTCAGAAACTGTGATGATGCAGGGTAGATTAGCCAAGGTTAAAGGGGCACTACACCAAGCTTGCAGGTTCAGGATACAAGGTTTGCTGGGGTTCCACGCAGTCTTGAGACAGGAGCACACTGTGTCCACTGGAGCTGGGATGAGTAGCAGCCAGCACAGGCACAGGATTTAAGCAGGGCACAAGGAAACAACTGAAGACCAGTCAGAACACCCTTTAAATAGGCCATCTGCCATCAATGGAGACTGTGGATGTGCTCCTGTGAGTGTGCGCATTGGCGCACTTACAAATTATTGTTAGCCTGTGCACAATTCTATTAGCCATAGTGCATGCATGCACACGTACATATACCCGATGTGTCACAGCAGTTCTCTTACAGCTTATGAGTAAATCTGTGTAGTAATGAAAATCATTCATATTGGCTCCATAAAATTATGGCTATAGCTCTGCTAATCAAATCTTCTGACTAAAATGAGCACAAAGGATTTATTTTCATGACTCTACCCACATACTTTTTGTGCTACCCAACCTCGACTTTAATGTATGTACTGTTCTCTTTGAATGGAACCATAAAGGAAACCTATATAGAGATGGGAAAGATATTGGTGTAGAGAGGCAGGGGATAACCAAATGAGATAGTGTATTAAAGGATAGTAAAGTGCCTCAAGTAGCAGTATGAGGAAGAAAATCTAGGGGTTAATCATGACTTGAAATCATTACCTTATGATGGAAAGTAGGAGTTCAGAAATTCATTGGTGTTACCAGGGAATCTGTGTCTTGTAAGAGAGAGATTGATACAGTATACATTATATTATATATTTATATATATTCCTAAATATGTGATAGACAAATGTAGTAGTGGTTAAGGTTGACTCCTGTGGAGAAACTTGAGGTAAGCAGTATTAAGGCCAATTACAGATTTGTTAGAGATTTAGAACTGGAAATGTGCCAGAAAAAGGCTAAGACAATGATAAGGCTTACCTCTATTGAACGACCTGTCCATAATAAAATGTGGGAGAACCATACACAGACCTGTATTTTACAAAAAAAAGTTAGTAAAAATAAGAGTGCCACATAAAAACATTACTTTCTGGTACAATGTACATGTTACAATATTATTTCAAAATGTGTACTCAATGAAAATACTTTATATTTTTATCATTAAACTGTAGGTGTTTTGATATTATGACCATGAAACGCTCTTCCTGTCATATTTAGGCTAACAATATTTAAATTTGAAACCTTCACTTTTCCTGTAAAAAGTGGTCAAAGGATTGGTATAATGTGGAATTTTAATTGAATAGTAAATATGTTTACACCAGGAAGAGAAGCTGATCTTGGCTTGTGTTTGCCAACGCAATAAAGTTGTCAAGACAACCAAAAGCCATAAAGAGGATGTTACCATCAGCATTAAACAGAAGCTTTCAATTATTTCACCATGCAACCCTCTGTTGTACCCTGTACAGTTTATTTTGATGATAGGCATGCCCTTCTGACTACATAGAGAATGCCTGCCCTATTAAGATAGTACATGCTATTTACTAAAGTACACTTATCTGTTTGAAAAATATAATAGGGAATGAGGTAAAAAGTGGAAGACACTTAGTTTTGTTACCATTTAGTGGCTGAATGTTAATGCTCCAGGGTAGTCTTTCTGGATATCTTACTAAAAGAATTGATCATTTCTATTATTAATTTAGACCATAACAGCTTGTACACTCTCTTATTCAGTATCATTTTAATATGTTTTTATTTGCTTTGATGTTAATCTACATAATATTGAAGATTACGGCAAATGGACATGTTCAAGGCTATTTCTTTGTAACAAACAAATGGCTTATTATTTTGCTGCATCCATTCTAAATAAGATAATTGAATTGTATTTTAAATGGGAAGGAATCAAAACCACCACATGATTTTTATTTTTATTTTTTTTATATAGCAATAAACTAAACACAAAGTACAGCTATGCAACCTCATATTAACCACTTGACCACTGGGCACTTAAACACCCTTAATAACCAGACCAATTTTCAGCTTTCGGTGCTCTCGCATTTTGAATGACAATTACTCAGTCATGCAACACTGGACCTATATGAAATTTTTGTCCTTTTTTTCACACAAATAGAGCTTTCTTTTGGTGGTATTTAATCACCGCTGGGTTTTTTTTTTTTTGTGCTATAAAAGAAAAAATACCGAAAATTCTGTAAAAAAACGAATTTTTCTTTGTTTCTGTTAGAAAATTTAGCAGATTAGAAATTTTTTCTTCATAAATTTTGGCCAAAATTTATACTACTACATATCTTTGGTAAAAATAAGTACAAATTGGTGGATATTATTTGGTCTTTGTGAAAGTTATAGAGTCCACAAGCTATGGTGCCAATATCTGAAAATTGATCACACCTGAAGGACTGACGGCCTATTTCAATTCTTGAGACCCTAACATGCCAGAAAAGTACAAATACCCCCCAAATGACCCCTTTTTGGAAAGAAGACATTCCAAGGTATTTAGTAAGAGGCATGATGAGTTTTTTGAAGTTGTAATTTTTTCCCACAATTCTTTGCAAAATCAAGATTCTTTTTACTTTTTTTTTTTTTTTCACAAAATTGTCATATTATCAGGTTATTTCTCACACACAGCATATGCATACCACAAATTACACCCCAAAACACATTCTGCTATTACTCCCGAGTATGGTGATACCACATGTGTGAGACTTTTACACAGCGTGGCCACATACAGAGGCCCAACATGCAGGGAGCGCCATCAGGCGTTCTGGAGCACCCAGGACAATTCTGACATTTCTCTCCTACATGTAAAAATCATCATTTATTTGCTAGAAAATTACATAGAACTCCAAAACATTATATATGTTTTTTTAGCAAACACCCTGGAGAATACAATGGTGGTCTTTGCAACTTTTTATCTCGCACGGTATTTGCGCAGTAATTTTTCGAATGCTTTTTTTTGGAAAAAAAACAGTTTTGTGCTTAAAAAAAAAAAAAACACAGTAAAGTTAGCCCAATTTTTGCATAATGTGAAAGATGAAGTTACGCTGAGTAAATAGATACCTAATATGTCACTCTTCAAAATTGCACACGCTCGTGGAATGGCGGCAAACGTCGCTACTTAAAAATCCCCATAGGCGACGATTTACATTTTTTTTACTGGTTATATGTTTTGAGTTACAGAGGAGGTCTAGGGCTAGAATTATTTCTCTCGCTCTAACGTTCGCAGCGATACCTCACATGTGTGGTTTGAACACCGTTTTCATATGTGGGCGGGACTTACGCATGCGTTCGCTTCTGCATGCGAGCACATGGGGACAGGGGCGCTTTAAAAAAAACATTTTTTTTTTATTGTTCATTTTACTTTATTTATTTTAGTTTGACATTTTTTTCCCCAAAAATAATTTTTTTGATCACTTTTATTCCTATTACAAGGAATGTAAACATCCCTTGTAATAGGAATATGGCATGACAGGTCCTCTTTACAGTGAGATGTGGGGTCAATAAGACCCACATCTCACCTCTAAGCTGGGAAGCCTGAAAAAAAAAAAGATTCTGGCTTTGATCGTATTAGCGATTCGGTAGAAGCACCGGAGGGCGGAGGGCGGCGGGAGATGTCTATGGCTGGGTATTGCAGGGTATCACCGACTATGGCTGGGTATCTCAGAGCATGGTGTTGCAGAGTACTGCATTGCAGAGCATTGCAGGGTATTGGCGGGTGTTGCAGAGCATTGCAGAGTGTTGCAGGGTATTGGCGGGTGTTGCAGAGCATTGCAGAGTGTTGCAGGGTATCGGCGGGGGTTGCAGAGCATTGCAGAGTGTTGCAGGGTATCGGCGGGGGTTGCAGAGCATTGCAGAGTGTTGCAGGGTATCGGCGGGGGTTGCAGAGCATTGCAGAGTGTTGCAGGGTATTGGCGGGTGTTGCAGAGTGTTGCAGGGTATTGCAGAGCGTTGCGGAGTGTTGCAGGGCATTGCGGAGTGTTGCAGGGCATTGCAGAGTGTTGCAGGGCATTGCGGAGTGTTGCAGGGCATTGCGGAGTGTTGCAGGGCATTGCGGAGTGTTGCAGGGCATTGCGGAGTGTTGCAGGGCAATGCGGAGTGTTGCAGGGCAATGCAGAGTGTTGCAGGGCATTGCAGAGTATTTGCAGGGAATTGCAGAGTATTTGCAGGGAATTGCAGAGTAATGCAGAGTATTTGCAGGGAATTGCAGAGTAATGCAGAGTATTTGCAGGGAATTGCAGAGTAATGCAGAGTATTTGCAGGGAATTGCAGAGTAATGCAGAGTATTTGCAGGGAATTGCAGAGTATTTGCAGGGATTTGAGGGGTTAATTTTCGGTGAGCAGCGATGTGGGCACTGCAGATGCAGCCCACATCGCTGCTGACACCGATCTCTTCCCCCTCCGCTGTACCGATCGGTACAGAGAGGGGGAGGGAGGAACCGGCGTCATAACATGACGCCGGCTTGTTTACAAGTGATCACTCCGTCATTTGACGGAGCAATCACGTGGTAAACGGCCGCGATGAGCGGCCGTTTACCGTGATTCGTGATGCGCCGGGTCCACTGGACCCAGCGGTCACGGATGCTCTCGTGTGCGCGCCCCAGGGGGCGCGCGAGAGCAGAATTCTAGGAGGCCGTTAATTAACGGCCTCTTAGAGTTAAACAACCGCCCTGATGCCGTTAATCGGCAATGGGCGGTTGTTAAGTGGTTAAGAAACCCATGTGCAGAAAGTTCTCTAAATACAGCAAAACAAAAATGAAATTATTGTTAACTTCACTAAAGATGAAACATAAGCACATGGATGCAGATCTTTTTCCTTACTGAATGGTTGGATGCATAGATGATTAGGCTTAATGTACATGGGACGTTTTTACAACCTCTCCTGAACTATTTAACTTGACAGATATTAACCCATGTTTAAAACGTCCGTTTTGCCTCATTTACATACTGCTTTTAGCTGCGTTTTGCTGTGTTTTGCCGCATTTGTGTTTAGAAGCGTTAAAAAAAAAAAAATATATATATATATATATATATATATATATATATATATATTTTTTTTTTTTTTTTTTTTTTTTTTTTTTTTTTCAAAATAACCAAATACATATTAAAAAAATAAATAAAACAAAATTGAAGACGCCTGCAAATGCTTCTAAACACGGTCAATCGCAGTAACTCGTGCTTCACCACTTTTAGCCACATTTAAAAGCATTTGGTGCTTCAAATGCCTATAAACTCAGCATCTGAACTCATTTTTTTGCTTTACACAAAAGGCCTCTAAACTCAACTGCCAAGAAACAACTATAAACGACCCTGTGTACATATACTGATAAGATAACATAGAGGAGAGTTCAGGAGCAGTTTTAAAAAAAGCCCAACTGCTCCCAAATGTCTGTTTAGCAGCAGCAGTGTACATGAGGCCTAATGGTGTCTGGATTGCTGCAGGAAAGCTTTTTTTTTAAATGAAGGTACAACATATTTAAGTTATGCACTATACTAAATATTTCATAACTTAAAAACTTTACTCACATACTTCCTTTAGAGATTAATAAAAATTGTATTGATGAACATTTTTCCCAAAGTATATCTAAACCCAATAACAAAACTTTGATATTTTGCAATTCACCATATGTCGTGGCTGCATTTGTTTTCTTTTTTCAGCTTTTATTTCTCTATTTTAACCTAGTGAAGAACAATTGTTCATTCACTGCGCTTTATCTATATAGGAGCAGCATTGTCACCTTAAAATGGTAATAAACCGACCAAAAAAACTGTAATGTATTTCGAATTACCAATCTATAGACATGGCGATAAATATATTTGTTTTTTTTACATTGTTTTAATGTTTTATAGCAGAAAGTAAAAATTATTATTAGGGGCGTGGCTTGGCGCGCAACGGAGATGGCAGCCTAGAAGGAGAGCTCCATCGGAAAGCGGCTCCAGCACGTCTGTTACAGCGGCAAACGGCACAATAATGAGCAAGCAGGCCAGGCTCCAGCATCAGACCCATCCTCGCCGCTCAACAGCAGTTAATCCCGGCCGGGATATCTCCGATATCTTTAAAAATCAAGCCTCAGCATTACAGGCCCCGGGGGAGGACAAGATGGCGCCGGTCCATGCGGCCGAGGAATACAGCGAGGACTCGCAATCGGCTACCGAGGACAATGGCAGGCATGGCTACCGTTCCACACACCCACTTACCTACGAGGACATGTCCGGCTTCGCAGCAGATATTAAGGCCTCGTTCTCCGCAGCGATCACGGACTTAAAGACCAGTTTCCTGGTCATGCAGGAAAAAATGGCGGCTGCAGAGACGGCGAGTAAGATGAGAGACAGATCCATACATAGACTTGACGAGGTTGTCACGGCCCACTCCCTACATTTCATAGAAATGAACAGACATTTGGAGGATCTGGATAACAGGGGGAGACAAAATAATATCAGGGTACGCGGCATACCGGAGTCCGTTGCGCCCGACCAAATCACCTCAGTCTTACAAAGGGTTTTTAATACTCTACTCGAACGTCCGGAGGACTCGGTTATTGACTTCGTTAGAGCGCACAGAGCACTCAGAGCGAGGGGCCCTGATACCCTACCCCCACGCGATATCATTTGTTGCTTACAGAGCTTTACACTTAAGGAGGATGTAATGACCAAGGCCCGTAGGAACAACCAAATAGTGTTCAACGGGGAGAATATAAAACTTTTCCAGGACTTGTCCCAAATAACTTTGAGAAACCGAAGGGCTCTACGTCCTCTGCTTGAAAAGTTGAGGGAAAAAGATATGCGTTACTTGTGGCGCTTTCCCTTCGCTCTGCTGGTTACACACGGAGGCAAGCAACATATCCTACGAACGCCTGTGGACCTCCCGGAATTTTGCGCAGCTCTCCAGCTTGATCCGATCGTTCTGCCCGACTGGTATCAGGAGTTCTCCATGCCAACTAAGGACAGAAGTCCACCAGCTTCACCGTTCGCCTCACCGGAAAAACACCTCTCCAAACGACAGAGGCCAGGACGAGGAGATTTCTCACCAAGGGGTACACCACGAAGTCGCCCACACTCCTCCAGGAATCTGATGGAAGCTTAAGATTTATGAAGCGTTCGTACCTACCTACCTTCCAGACGCTACAACGTCGCTCTTTTACCACCTGACCACCGCCTAGCCATCGGGGATTCCATGCTCCGCCAGCGCCAACAGTAGATCATTTCTAATTACATGCTTCAATATCGTAGAAACGACTCCCTGTGAAACCACGATCCGTTCGATTCCATCCTGTTTCTTAGGTGTTTCTTCGGAAATACCACGTCAGTATTACACATTTGCATTTATAGGGTATAAAGGCTGCAGGAAACGGCTGACTTTCTGAATAACACAGCCCTGGCAGGGCGATAGTGATGGAGGATCCGTGTTCAAGGGGCGAAGATGCCTATCCAGGGCAATAATAGCCCCCCCAGATTGTAATGAGCGGGTGGCGGGAGGGGTACGGTTCATTGGAGGGTAGGAGGTACCTTAATTTCTCATTAATTGCCATTTGCTAGGCCTGCTTGTTCTATTCTTGTTCTATTCTCGCTTTTGTTTTATTTTGATTCTGGTTTATGTTTATTGCTTTTCCGTTTTATTAATCAGATACCAGTTTGCATTATATGTATGTTTGCTGCTGTGACAGACCAATTAGCACCTTTCATACGCTTTATAGGGCCGCTCACGACGGTTCCTTGCACTTATAGTTGAATTACCACCGTGATAGACAACGGTACGGTGCCTTCAAATACATACCTTCTCAGGGCGGACACTGGGCTAATTGGCCTGAGGTGCCCTGCATGGTGAAGGTTGTTATCTCCGGGGAGGGCCTTCCCGAACCCCACAATAGTGCATCAGGCAGGTCACTTTGGGGCCTGTCTCACGTACTAATTTTGACCTCCTTGAGACGGTTATTTACTCTTAAGGGGGTGTGACCTACGACTCCGTCCTCATCTCACTTCATCTTCTCCTTTCTCTTCACTGCTTTCTTTCTCTTTATTTCGCCTTGCCACGACACAAACGACAGTGTTTATATATACTGTATATTACTGACTATTGTATACATCATAACTTTTTGCTATCTTGTTGAGATTGTTCCTACAGGTGTCGGATCCCGCACCTCCCTGAGCCCGAACCATGGCGTATTCTGATTTGGGACGTAACCCAACGGTAGTCTCTCATAATGTCAAAGGGCTTAACATCCCCGAAAAACGAACCACTTTACTAAGAGAACTCAAAAAAGGTAGGCCCCACTTTGTATTTTTACAGGAGACTCACTTTAAGACCGGACATACACCAAGACTGACTGACTCATACTTTGTAGAAGCTTACCATGCCACCAGTCCTGGGACGAAATCAAAAGGGGTCTCGATACTGGTGAGTAGGGATGCTGACTTAGAGGTCACAGGCAAGCTGGTCGACCCTGAAGGGAGGTTCCTTTTACTCAAGGGGACCTGCAGAGGGACTCCCCTGACTCTGGCAAACGTATACTTCCCCAACTCGGCTCAACTCACTTTTTGTCGGAAACTGATTGATGAACTGAAATGCTTCAGTTCGGGCAGACTTATTTTGGGTGGAGACTTCAACGTACCCCTTATACCGACTGAAGACACTTCCAATGGCAAAACCGCCATCCCTTATAGGGCTCTTAAGAATATTAAGAAGCTCCTGCATTCTCTGAATATGGTAGACTCATGGCGTCACCTGAACCCTGAGGGCAGGGACTTCTCCTTTTTCTCTATCCCTCATAACCGCCACTCACGAATAGACTATATCTTCGTTTCTCAGAGAGATTTGTCGCAGCTGAGTGCTGCCCACATTGGGATACAATCAATCTCCGACCATGCTCCCATATCCGTGACATTAGATTGGACAAATACCCGGGCCAGACCCACTACATGGAGACTGAACTCGTCATTACTAACTGACCCAGCACTACTACCAGACTTGACTTCCTCTTTGACTGAATTCTTCAAGCTAAATGACACCCCTGGGATGAACCCCCTGGCGATCTGGGAAGCCCACAAATGTTTTATTAGGGGCGAGCTGATACGCATGGGTACACGTAAAAAACGGGAGAGAGATAAAATGATCAATGAGTTGACCGCGAAAATAAGATCCCTTGAATCACAGCATAAACGCTCCCTCACAGTACACTCAGCAGAATCTCTACTTGAGACACGGAAAGCTCTTAAACAGCTCTTAGACAACACTACCAGGAGGTTCTTATTTTTTAGACGGAAAGTTTACTATGAACATGGGGACAAAACAGGTAAGGTCCTGGCGAGGGCCCTGAACACCCGTATAACACACAACCACATCAGGGGTATCAATGGCAAGGATGGGAAGACAGATTTAGAAACTGAGAAGATTGCCCAACACTTTCAAAACTACTACACAAATTTATACAACCTCCCGAATCAGCAGAGACCGCCGGATCTGGGGGGTGACAGGACCCAGGCGATACAGCATTACTTAGACGCAGTTAATCTACCCAGACTTAATGAAGAGGACAGTAACCAGTTGGACAGACCCTTTGACGATTCCGAAATTAAGACAGCCATAAGAGATTTGAAGACGGGCAAGAGTCCGGGGCCAGATGGGTTTGGTGCCATTTATTATAAGACATTTACAGAGGTTATACTCAACCCTTTTAGAAAAGCAATGAATTCCTTGACAAGCCAGAGACCAAACTCAAATGACTTCCTATCAGCCTTTATCACTGTTCTCCCCAAGGAAGGGAAGGATCCACTTAACTGCTCTAGCTACAGGCCCATATCTCTTCTAAATACAGACGTGAAACTGGTAGCAAAGATCTTAGCCAACAGGCTGAAACCCCTACTCCATGAATTGATTGGACCCGAACAGGCCGGATTCATGCCAGGCAGGGAGGCAAAAGACAATGTGACGAAGTCCCTGAACCTGATTCGTGTGGCACACCAGCGAAAGATCGAGGGCTTTCTCCTGTCAACTGACGCGGAGAAGGCCTTCGATCGAGTAGCTTGGGATTATATGTTCGAGGCGTGCAGGCGTGCTGGCTTGGGCCCCGGCATGATGGCCTGGATTTCGGCACTATATTGGAACCCTTCAGCTAGGCTTAAAGTGAATGGTTCCCTCTCAGAGACAGTGCTTATCAAGAATGGCACAAGGCAGGGGTGCCCTTTGTCACCCCTGCTTTTTATTATTGCTCTAGAGCCATTCATAAGACACACCATCATGAACCCATCGATTAGGGGATTCCAACTTAAAGAGAGAACTTTTAAAATTGCGGCTTACGCCGATGACTTGCTGTTCTATTTAACAGAACCACACACTTCTATTCCTTCGCTTTTGAAGGAATTCACAAAATTTGGATATATCTCCAATTTCAAAATAAACTATTCTAAATCGATGGCCATGAATGTGTCTCTTCCCGAGGCCCGATTGTCGGTGGCCAGAGTCGGTACCCCCTTCACATGGACAGCCTCAGCTATTAAATACTTAGGAGTTTGGCTGACCCCCAGACTTGCACTGACGTACGCGCGGAATTTTCCCCCCCTACTTAAAAGCATTACACAGGTCCTTCTGAGATGGGGATCGGGCTATTTCTCATGGTTTGGCAGGGCGGCCATCTGTAAGATGACTGTACTGCCAAAGGTACTTTACTTGCTCCGAACCTTGCCCATCAAGATACCCATGAGCTTTTTTAAAGCGCTACACTCCCTTCAGACAAGTTTTATTTGGGCCCGCAGGCCCCCTAGGTTGAAAAAGTCTCTCTTAACCAAACCCAAAGAAAGGGGTGGCTTGGGTATACCCGACTACCAACTTTACTATTATGCTGCGCATGTTGCACGTATCATAGATTGGCACTGTCACTCCCAGATTAAAGATTGGGTCTTGTTGGAGGAGGAAGCAAGTGTGATTAACCTCCAGTTCTCTCCCTGGATCCCAAGGCTTAGATACCCCAGATCCATGCTTTCGCACCCCACTGTAGGCACTACTCTTCACATTTTTCATACACTGACCAAACACTCTGAGTTCTCCACCTCTCTGAGCCCTTTAACCCCTATTCGAGATAACCCGGACTTTGTGCCGGGCTTACAGAACCCACTACTTAAAATACAGAGACCGAAAAGACCGCTCTTAGCACTAGACTGTTTTAACGGTAGCTTGATGAAAGACTTCACTGACTTTAAAGTAGACAATGATTTACCAAGACTACCACTCTGGACATATTTTCAACTGAGGAGCTACTGTAATGATGTAACACGTAGACCACACTTGACGCGAGCAGTGACGGATCTAGAATCAGTTTGCTTGAAAGGTGAACCCACCCCAAAAACTACTTCGCTTACATATGCATGGTTGAGATCACCAGGTCCACGAGAGGATCACGGGCTCAGGGAGAAGTGGGTTCGGGCTTTGGGTTCCCCGATCTCTGACGATCAGTGGGATAGGGCATGTATTCTATCACACAAATGCTCCCTAAGCACGAAAATGCAAGAAACGTCCTACAAACTGTTGACCCATTGGTATGCTACCCCAGAAAGAATTCACAAATGGTATCCTCACTCTTCGGATAGATGCTGGAGGTGTGAACGGGAGGAGGGCACTCTATTCCACATTTGGTGGCAATGCCACCAATTACAGCGTTATTGGTCGGGGGTGAAGGAGCTGATTGGGCAGATCACGGAGACCAGTCTGAGGTTGGACGCGGCAAGTTGTTTGCTCCACATTGCCAACACCTCATTCAAAAGATATAAAAAGTCGCTCACCAGACATATGATAAATGCAGCCAACTCTCTAATTCCACTATACTGGAAATCCAAAACTACACCTACCATAAGAGAATGGCTGCTTAAACTTGCTTCTATCTGTGAGATGGAAGACACGGCAGCCCAATCGAATGAGCGTGTAGAGGGTTATCACAGAACATGGTCTCCGTGGTTTGCCTTTAAATACTCCAAATCCTTTGGGGACATCATGGGCAGCGGCCTGATGGCCTGAAGAGTGGTGGGGTCCAGACAACTAGTCAATCACTAATTTATACCATACAAACACAGCTCTTGACCATGAGCTAGAGCATCCGGAACAAGGCAAATTTCTCCTCCCTTTCTCCCCGTTTGTCTTTACTCTCTATTTCTAACCTTATATATTTCTATACTTGACTTCTTTACTAAATTAATAGTTCTTTTGATATGTTCTCTAGATGTACATTGAGCTTGATGGGTTCCTGAGGGAATCTGGGGTTGGATAATGAATCACCCTTCTAAGTCCGGTAGGGCTCGCAATGGAAGGATCTGATGTTTTGATGATACCCCTATTATAGCCAACTAGAAATGTTATTGACACAAATTCAATCTTGTTAAGCATAATTGTTTTTTGCAGTGTCTTTTTGCATACTCTTGTAATATGTGCTTTTATTTGCTAATAAAACTTTCTTGAATGAAAAAAAATTATTATTAATTTTTTCAAAATTGTCACTCTTCTTTTGTTTATAGCGCAAAAAATGAAAAACAGCAGAGGTGATCAAATACCACCAAAAGAAATCCTTATTTGTGGGAAAAAAGGACTTAAATTTTGTTTGGGTACAACATCGCACGACCACGCGATTGTCAGCTGTATCGCAAAAAATAGCCTGGGTCATTAAGAGGGTAAATCATTCTGGCTAGATTACCAGGTGAACACAAGCAAGTAAATTCACGAATGCTCTTTCTCATATGAAAGCCCATGATTTGCAACAGAAGTTTCAAAGTCAAAATGTAAAGCTTGGCTATTCAGTGACTGTGGATGGGTACTTTTTAAAGTTGGACGATTTTGGCAAAAGGTGCTAGTGGTTTTAAAGAGTGAGGGCTACAAAACTCCTTTCAACTATTTTGGACGTATCCTTGTGGCAAAAAGGGGCCTCCATTATTTATGTATTTATTAAAAAAACAAAAACAGAGACATAAGCATTCTAAAGCAACAGTACATAATTAATGATTAATTATATGATGATTAATTGTGAGAATAGTATTTTAAGCCCTGGTTCACAGGGATTTGGCATAAATCGGCTATTGCAGGTAATGTCACCGTCCAAATCAATGCAACACCACATTTGCGGCACCACACCGATTCCCAAAAGTAGTTTCTGTACTACTTTTGGTAACTTTGGGTGCAATTTCCACAGACATCTGTGCAGGAACCCACACAGATGTCCCTGAAATTGCCCCCAAAGTCAGGACTGACATGCAGGAATGAAATTGCTGAACTTGCACGATTTCATTCCCGCTGTCATTGTGAGAGTGTAGAGGAGAGGCAGGATATGCTTCCCTGAAAAAATGAGCATTCTGCGATAGCCTAAAGGCAGAAAGAGTAGGAGATAGCCGTATAGGTTAAGATAGGAAGTTCTAGAGGAGAGAAGAGGTTGTGAAGAAGTCTTTGTGGTGAGAATGGGAGGAGGTGATAAGGGAGAGCAGGTCTTTGGAAGAGTGAGCAGGATGATTTCTTTTAAATTTTAAAATGAGTTTGGTTATGCAGCTGGGGGCAGAGTTTAGAGGGCTTATGTTGTTGTTAATATTTTAAATCTTATACATTGTGTGATCAGGAACCAATGTAGGGATAGGGTTGGCGGAAATTCAGCCATTGGTAAGGTGGATGAGTCTGGCAGCAGCATTCCTGATAAACTGAAGGGGGATTGCATGTGTAGCGGTAGGCCAACGAGGAGGGATATGGGATAGTTAAGTGTAGCGCACCCCCCTAGGAGGCACAAGTAGAATATGATCCCCCACCCTGCACAGCCTGGCACACCGAATTTCCAAAGTCACTCCAGAGTCAGAGACTATGGATTTTTTTTTGTTTATTGAGCAATTTAACTTGGCTAGGAATGCAAGATTATGGGATGCCCACTTGACTTCAAAACAAACTTCAGAGGCAACTCCTATGTACAGTCTCCATATACATCTCCTCTTCTTTCTCCAGCACACACTTGCTTGCAGAACCCAGCTATGTTACCCTGCAGTAATTTGGTAGTAAAGGCCCATTACAGGCAGGGACCTATACCTGAACGACAGATAGGGTGACACAACTAACACTTTCCCCGAAAATCCTCTCTGTGGTCACTGATCTCAGCCCCGCCTCTTCAGGCCCTGCCAGCCCACCTGGCTGCAGCTGCCATTCTCACTAGCCCTCCAAGCTAATACTCACAAGTCCCCCTAACTGACACTCACCAGCCCACCCGGCTGACTCATCTCTTCCTGCTCTTGTGCATCCAGGAAGGGCTTCCTCCATGTGTTGTAGGGGGAAATATTCCAGCGCCTGAGCCCCAGGCCCAGGGTCACCCCTCAGATTAGGGGGCACCCTCAAGGGCCCCGACAGCTTCATCACCACTCAATTTCCATATTCCACCTGACTGCCCCTGCTGGCATGGCCCATGTCTTATTTTGAGAAGGCCTGCCCCCTTCCAGCCCCTTTTTGTTGGGGATTGGTCGAGGACCTCATAAATATGGATGGCATTTCCAGGGAAAAGTGTGAGAGAGAGTTACCAGATGAGTCATCCAGCCCCTGAGTCACTAAACCTTGCCCAGATTCCAAGCTCAGGCTTGGCCCTGAGTCAAACATACATTTTCCTACACTAACAACTAAACCTACTTACACCTAGCACATTAGCTAAAGGGAGCTACACAAGTCAAGAGATAAAAAGTGAGTAGCTTGGCATTGTCATTGGTTAATAAAAAAGTTTTGGGTTACAGATATCATGGCAAAAAGATCAGGACAATTATTAGATGTGGGGCGAAAAGTAGAGGTCATAGTCCGAATTTCACCTAGCATCTTGGCATGAGGGGAATGGAAATGATGCTTGTGCTATTCATCCCAATGCAAAAATCTGGGGAGGGAACACAGAGGGATGAAATATCATAAGTTGTCACACTCACCTCTTTTACGCTCAGACACCCCTGTATTAGGCCTTTGGCATGCAGCCTTTGGTGCTTTAGCTAATCTGTAGCCAGACTTTGTCTTAAAGGGTCATCACACATGTTGAGGCAGCAATGCATCCTAATGGACATCCGTGTTTCCTCTGACTTGACGTGTCTCTCAGTGCCTTATGGTGTCTGCTCTATATCTCCAGTGTTACCAGAGTTGTCTCCCAGTGCCCTACAGTGTGATCTTTGTATCTTTCTTGTTCTTGTGTCATCCAGATTATCCCAAGGGACTCTCTGTGTGTTCCTTCTTGCAACTCAAATCCCAGCTTCTGTTATATCCTCTGAGCACTCCAGTGAACCTGTACCTCTTACTTCCCTGTGAACCTCAGCCAGCTTCCATCCTTTCTGCACCTCGCTAATTCCGTAATTCGTTACCAGTACCTGTGTACTTCAAGTCTACAATCTGCTTTAGTGTTTATCTACGCACTTCTAGTCTGCTTCTTACTTTGTGCCACCATGCACTCCAGTCTATTTCCAGTGACCCCTTGTGACTTTGTGCACTCCTACCCACTCTCATTATCTCTGTGTGTTTCAATGCACTCCTGCCAGCTTGGGCTGTACTACTTACTGATTTGTGAATCCCAGTATCTCAACACTGCAAAGGACCGGCATATAAAGATATCAACACAATTCCCAGTAGCTGCCTGCTCAGACTGGCAAATGTCTCCCACTTGTGCAGACAAGGCAGCTATTTAGACTTTGTGCCTCAGACCGTTTAAAGGCTCTGGCACAGAAATATTGTATACATATGTTCATGTGTGCTCAGTCAGCTCAACTAGAGCTCTGGCCTTTCTGTAAGTGTGAGCATGCTGGACACTCCCACAGGTGGCAATGGGTATCTTTCCTATCCAAGACTCCTTATAGCTCTCTGTGTCTCTTTGGTGGACAACACAACTGCCTAACCCCTGCTGCTACAACTCCTGGTAAACCCCCTCCCTAGCAAGAGCAGACTCCACACCACCTGCTTTAACCCTTTGGATCTCGTGAAAGCACCCATTTTTACTTAAATGGATCATGATTGATGGGGGTACAGGGAGTATAATTCCTACTACAGCTGCAAAAGCAAGCATCACATCTGAAGTATGTGTACACCCCAGCCGCTGAATTTGTATGTAAAGGGGTTAGTGGCTGAGGGGTAGTAAAATCACAAGTTTTTATTGTCCCCAACCTCTTGTGTTAATGATCCCTAATAGTGCAATCAATCACAGTGTCTCTGATCACCACTACACCAGTCACGGTTTCATCCGACCAGTGCAGCTAGAATCAGTGTTCCTTATTGCCACCAAACAAAACCAGTGCACATAGCAACAGTTGTAAAAAAGTATGCATCTAAATAATCACAATTGCCCCACTAATTCCAGGGGAGCAAAACAAAAAACCCACAATGTGCAAGGTATGAACCCATCATTATTATGTCCTCTATGTATGAATAGCTTTGAGTTGATTCCCACTTTGAGGAGCATTGTCTCCCAAGGCATTAATAACCCCCAATCAATATAGCAAGAGCTGATGGGCAGGACGATCTCTCCAGTGACAGTAACCACCAGAAAACTAAACTAAATTTAAAAAAAATGTGTAATCCAATAAAAAACCCCAGCAGGACTGAATACTTACAAGTTGGCATGTGGTAGGGAGTGCCACCTTACAAACTCTCCTTCCATACTCAAAAGGCAAATGAATCATCTCTTTAGATAAAGTTCCAACCAGGTGTGGCCGACACCGGCCGAAGCTGGTGGATGATCTCTCCATTGTGCATGCATGGGAAATATGCACATGCCCAGTGCCTAATTCGAGGCCACTGCCATTCAAGGTGGATATTCTGTGGCACAGTCCTATAGAGATGAGGAGGCAGAGCTGGGAACAGGGAATTCCCACCGGCACCGCCCCCTCTCACTGGGAGAGTGCATTCCCCCTGAGGGAAAAACCAAACCACCAGCCAGAGAACAGCTTGAACCGTGATCTCTCTTGCAATGAAGGGAGGCCCCAGGACTACAACCATCGGAACCAAAAACCAAATGACAATTGTTAATATACCCAGATATTCTAAACACAGTTAAGATTTATGGTCTATTCTATCTAAACATTGGCATATACTTACAAAAATTCACACTCTTGTGAAGTATGTCAAAACCTCCCTGGAGTTATTTTTTTGCCAGGCAACTTCTTAACATGATCATATCATGTCAAGCCATTATTCGCTAGGTTCGGGTGCAGCTAACAAGCCCCAGGGCACTTTAAGTTGTCAGATTCCTCTGAGTTCGAAAGGGCACCCATTTCCTTACACAAAATGATATATCTCAACATTTTTTGCTGATTGTACAACAAAGGGTATCATCTAGCTTATGATGTGTACATTTCAAGATTTCTACTGTATGTAGGGAAAACAGTTCACTAATTCTATTATCAAACTGGGGATCATGTATATTATTATACAACCAAAAGTGGAACTTCCTCTTATTTGGGAGACAGGGCCATGGTGAAATACATCAGCAACTTGGCCCCCTCCTCCTCTCTCCCCTTCTGCTGGGCTAGTGAGAGAGTGCAGCGAGCTTCATGCATGCGCAGTAGAGACCCAGCCGTGAAGCCGAAAGGCTACATTGCCAGGTTCCCTTACCAACAATGGTGGCAGCAGCACCCGACCAGCCAATGTAAACATTGGCTGTGGTGCTGGACTCTAGGACAGGTAAGTGTCCTAATGTTAAAAGTCAGCAGCTACAGTATGTGTAGCTGCTGACTTTTAATTTTTAAAGGGGTGGGCAGAACTCCTCTTTAATAGAATGGGAATAATTTAACCGGGTGAGCCGACACATTGGCTTACATCACAGATATGATACCTTGATGGTCAGATTTATTGTTCTGGAGGTTCTTCCACAAGATCGGCGAGGTAGGAACTGAGACAGATGGATTCCTTAGCGGGAGACAGTCTGGGTTTAGCATCTCAATGCCACTGTATCACCTGCCTTGAATGAGATGGTCTCCTCAAAGCCCTTGTAGGAGCCCTCCCAAGTGGAGGAATATTCTCAGCAGAGTGCCTCCCTCTAAGTTCCCCTGCCTTTGTTCCCCTATACCCTTTCATTGGCTTTTATTGCCTTCGTTTTTTTTTCCGCCCATTGAATCTACATTCTGCACTTATAACATACTCCATACATATCTTTTATATACAGGTCATGTCTTTGTGTGTCGTATTGTGGTTCTATAGTGAGCAATGATTAAGCACTTTGTGTGAAACGCATCTGCTGAACGGTGTGGATCCCTTGTGTGTCATGTTTTTTAACCTCTGATTCTACAATAAACCAAAACATTTTCTTCATCTCCGGATGTGCCGCTTGTTCTATTTGTTGCATGGTTCTATAGTATGCCATCACTATACGAAGACTATGACACTTGAGACACTGTTGCTTATATTGTGTTTTGTGTGTATTTTCTTAATCAGATCAATTGTATTCTTTAATTTTATTTATATAAAAAAATGTTTTTTGTTTTTGATTTATATTATAAGGTGATGGTGGTTCTGGGGCCTCCCCTCATTGGGGAAAGTATTGTGTTCCCTGGCTAGTGGTTGGACTTTAGGAAGAAAAAGACTGACGTTGCACCACTTCAAATAAAAAAGAGAATTGGTAGAGCAAGTCCCTGTTTTTAAGTTTTTAGGTGTCTATATCACCGAAAACTTAACTTGGTCAACAAGCGTCAAAGCTATTACTTAAAAGTGTCAGTGACGTTTACATTTTTTTGCAACTCCTTAGGAAAAATGGTTTAGGCAAAAACATCCCATAGTCTTTTTATTGGTCCTCTATTGAGAGTATGCTGACTTACTGTATATTAACCTGGTATTCTACTGTAACTGTACGTTAGCAGAAAAGGCTGTTAATCAGAAAATGATAAACATTTCACAGAGAGCTTGTGCTAGCAAAGCTGAAAGGATAGTGAGCGATTTGTCCCATCCTGGTGATCATCTTTTTGAATTACTGCTGTCTGACAGACATTTTAGATGTATTAGGGTAAGGACAAATCGTTTTCCAAGAGCTATTAAGTCCATGAATTAAGTTTTTAAAAAGACAATCAGTAGTGGTGACTAGGCACCTATTGTGACAGCTGCTCTTAGTGTTCTTATTGCAGGGGTAGGGGTATGATTCTTTGTGTTGTAGTTTTTTTTATTTTTATATTTAAAAGAGTGAGTCGTTTTTTTACAAAGAAATTTCATTGTGAATTGTTGCAATGACAATAATGTACTGATATTATCTTCCCTTAATGGGCATGCACTCTCCTGGTGGGGGGTGGTGGCACCAGATGGGAATTAATTCTTTAAATACATTTTGATGTGTTTTTTTTTTATACCTGGTTTCTCCTCTTTATTTGGGGTACCTAGAAAATCCATGACCTCCTATGATGCCTTTGTGTCTGACCATTACAATACATAGTTTTTTATACAATTGTTTGATTTATTGTTATACACAAAATACAATAGGCATCTTTACCAAGTAGTTGGTTATTAAGAAGCAGGTGGCCACCGGTGCACTTAACAATCAGTAACTGTTATGGTTGTTAAGAAGCGGGTAGCTCGCCACATCTTTAACAACTGATGAGTCATCAACTGTCACCAACATTTAAGAAAAAACTGTATGGGCCCCCCAAAATCCATACTAAACCCTTATCCAAGCATGCAGTCTGGCAGGCCAGGAAAGGGAAAAGATGAGAGCACCCCCTCTAATAAACCATTCCAGGCCATATGCCCTCAACATGGGGGGTGCTTTGTTGCAGGGCTTTACCCAACCCAAAGCACCTTTTCCCTATGTTGATGGGAACAAGGGCCTCTTCCCCACAACCTTGGCCAATGGTTGTGAGGGTTATCGTACCCCTACATAGTCACCATAAAAAGTGTTATGTTTAATAAAGACATTAGACAGTTTTTGACAAGTCCTTAAATACTAAAGGGTGGGGCTACCTGATGATTAGGGGTGAGCCGAACACCCCCCAGTTTGGTTTGCAGCAGAACATGCGAACAGGCAAAAAATTTGTTCGAACATGCGAACACCATTAAAGTCTATGGGACACAAACATGAATAATCAAAAGTGCTAATTTTAAAGGCTTATATGCAAGTTATTGTCATAGAAAGTGTTTGGGGACCTGGGTCCTGCCCCAAGGGACAAGTATCAATGTAAATTTTTTTTTTTTAAACTGATGTTTTTTCGGGAGCAGTTGATTTTAATAATGCTTAAAGTGAAAAAATAAAAGCGAAATATTCCTTTTAATTTCGTACCTGGGGTTGTCTATAGTGTGTCTGTAAAGTGGCGCATGTTTCCTGTGTTTAGAACAGTCTGAGAGCAAAATTACATTTCTAAAGGAAAAAAAGTAATTTAAAAGTACTCGTGGCTATAATGTCCCAGCAATACACATAAAAGTCATTGCAAAAAAAAAACAGCATGGGATTCCCCCACAGTCCATTACCAGACCCTTTGAGTCTGGTATGAATAGTAAGGGGAACCCCGAACCAAAATTGTAAAAAAATGACGTGGGGGTCCCCCCAAATTCCATACCAGGCCCTTCAGGTCTGTGTGGATATTAAGGGGAACCCCGCACCAAAATTTTTTAAAAAATGGTGTGGGGGTCCCCCAAAAATCCATACCAGACCCTAATCCGAGCACACAACCTGGCAGGCCACAGGAAAAGAGGGGGGACGAGAGAGCACCCCCTCTCTCCTGAACCGTACCAGGCCACATGCCTTCAACATGGGGAGGGTGCTTTGGGGTAGCCCTCCAAAGCACTGTGTCCTCATGTTGATGGGGACAAGGGTCTCATCCCCACAACCCTTGCCGGTGGTTGTGAGGGTCTGCGGGTGGGGGGCTTATCGGAATCTGGAAGCCCCTTTAACAAGGGGACCCCCAGATCCCAGCCTCCCCCTGTGTGAAATAGTAATGGGGTGTAAATGTACCCCTACCATTTCACAAAAAAAGTGTGAAAATGGTAAAAATGACATGACACAGCTTGGAAAAAGTCCTTTATTAACCACTTAAGTACCGGGCCTCTTTTTCAGACTCTGTGTTTACAGGTTAAAAACTGTTTTTTTGCTAGAAAATGATTTAGAACCCCTAACCATTATAAAAAAAAATTCTAACACCTTAGATAATAAAATGGCGGTCGTTGCAATACTTTCTGTCACACCGTATTTGTGCAGCGGTCTTACAAGCACACTTTTTTTTTTTTTAAATACACTTTTTTGAATTAAAAAATAAGACAATAGTAAAGTTAGCCCAATTGTGAAAGATAATGTTACTGCACGTAAATTAATACCCACCTCACGCTTCAAAATTGCGCCCGCTCGTGGAATGGCAACAAACTTTTATCCTTAAAAATCTCCATAGCTGAAGTTTAAAAAATTCTACCAATTGCATGTCTTGCATTCAGTGGCGTAACTAGAACCTTCAGGGCCCCGGTGCAAGAAACCATGGAGGGCACCCCTGACCTCCAGCCAGGGCTCTTCCCACTGATCCCAGGGGCAGCAGGACCTGGATAGGAGGGGGAACAAATCCCCTCCATTTTCCTCCTGCAGTCACTTAATGCCTATCAGAGGGACAGGAGGAGAAGCAGACTTTTAGTGGCCGCAGTAGAAAAATTGAGGGGATTTTTTCCTCTAAATGCCCCCCTCCCCCATCCAGGTGTTCAGGGGCAATTGTGACCCCTGTAGTTATGCCCCTGGGATGAGTGGCAGTGGTGGTAGTGGGGGATGGGATTATTGACAGCAGTGGTGGTTGAGGAGGGATAGGATCAGTGGCATCCGTGGTGGGGATGGGATGAGTGGCAGTGGTGAGGGAGAGATGGGATGAGTAGCAGTGGTGGGGAGGATGGGATCAGTGGCAGCAGTGGTGGTTTGGTGGGGATGGGATCAGTAGTAGCGGTGGTGGTGGGGGAATGGGATGAGTGTCAGTGGTGAGGGGGGATGGGATCAGTGGCAAAGGTTGTGGTTGGGGAGGGTGGGATCAGTGATATGGGGATTGAATGGGATGAGTGGCAGATATGGTGGTGGGATTGGGATCAGTGGAAAGGGTGATGGTTGGAGGGGGATGGAGGGGGGTGGAATGGGATGAGTGGTGGTGGGAGGATGGGATCTGTGGTGAGGGTGGTGGTTGGGGGGGTGGGATTGGATGAGTGGTGGGGAGGGGAATGATATCAGTGGCAAGGCTGGTGGTTGCAGGATGGGATCAGTGGCAGCAGCGGTCATGGTGGGGTGGATCAGTGGCAGTAGGGGTCATTGTGGAGTGGATCAGTGGTTGTGGTGGTTTGGGGGGTATTAGTGGTGGGGGTGGGGGAGGGGGAATCAGAGGCAGTAGTGGTGGTGTGGGGGTATCAGTGGCATTAGTGGTGGGGGTATCAGTGGCAGTAGTGATAGTGTAGGGGTATTAGTGGCAGTAGTAGTGGTGTGGGGTATCATTGGCAGTTGTGGTGGTCTGGGGGTATCAGTGACAATTGTGTTGGTGTGGGGGTATCAGTGACAGTTGTGGTGTTGTGGGGGTATCAGTGACAGTTGTTGTGGTGTGGGGCTATCAGTGACAGTTGTGGTGGTGTGGGGGGTATCAGTGGCAGTTGTGGTGGTGTGTGGGGGGTATCAGTGGCAGTTGTGGTGGTGTGAGGGGTATCAGGGGCAGTAGTGGTGGTGTGTGGGGGTATCAGTGGCAGTAGTGCTGGTGTGTGGGGGGTATCAGTGGTGTGGGGGGTATCAGTGGCAGTAGTGGTGGTGAGGGGTTATCAGTGGCAGTAGTGGTGGTGCGGGGGGTATCAGTGACAGTTGTGGTGGTGTGGGGGTATCAGTGACAGTTGTGGTGGTGTGGGGGGTATCAGTGGCAGTTGTGGTGGTGTGTGAGGGGTATCAGTGGCAGTTGTGGTGGTGTGTGGGGGATATCTATCAGTGGCAGTTGTGGTGGTGTGGGGGGTATCAGTGGCAATTGTGGTGGTGTGGGAGGGGGGGTATCAGTGGCAGTAGTGGTGGTGTGTGGGGGGTATCGGTGGTGTGGGGGGTATCATTGGCAGTAGTGGTGGTGTGGGGGTATCAGTGGCAGTAGTGGTGGTGTGGGGGGTATCAGTGGCAGCAGTGGTCGTGCGGGGGGTATCAGTGGCAGCAGTGGAGGAGGTATCAGTGGCAGTAGTGGTGTGGAGGGGGTATCAGTGGCAGTAGTGGTGATGTGTGGGGGGTATCAGTGGTGGTGTGGGGGGTATCGGTGGCAGTAGTGGTGGTGTGTGGGTGGTATCAGTGGTGGTGTGGGGGTATCAGTGGCAGTAGTGGTGGTGTGGGGGTATCAGTGGCAGTAGAGGTGGTGTGGGGGGTTTCAGTAGCAGCAGTGTTGGTGCGGGGGGTATCAGTGGCAGCAGTGGAGAAGGTATTAGTGGCAGTAGTGGTGTGGGGTATCAGTGGCAGTGTTGTTATTAAGCGATGGGTGCCACTCACTTGCAGATCACTTCGTTCCTCCTCCTTGCTCGGTCTTGCTTGGGCGAGCAGAGAGGCTGGGCAGAGCCTGTGAGTGAAGGTGTGGCCGGAGAAGATGGGTGGAGCGGGCGGGGACAGAGAAGATGGGCGAAGACTGTGTGGGCAGAGAGGATGGACGAAGCGGACGGGGACTGTCCCCGTGGTGCGGGAGCAGAGGATGGGTGGAGAGGATGGGAGGGGAGGATGGGCGGAGCAGCTGGAAAGGGTGGACGGAGCTTACCGGGACTCCGTGTAAATTACTATCTCCTGGGCGGCGGCAGGCACCCCTACAGTGGCGGAACTCAATGGCCCAGTCGCAAATGCGACTGGTGCGACCCTGATAATTCCGCCACTGCTTGCATTACAGAGGAGATGTAGGGCTAGAATTGCTCTCACTCTAACCTCACATGTGGGGTTTACACCGTTTTCATATGCGGGCGCTACTCACATATGCGTTTGCTTCTGCACGCGAGCTCATCGGAACAGGGCGAGTTTAAAAAATAAATAAATACATTCTTATTTATTTTACTTTTTATTTTTTATTTTTACACTGTTTAAAAAAAAAATAATTGTGTCACTTTTATTCCTATTACAAGGAATGCAAACATCCCTTGTAATAGAAAAAAGCATGATAGGGCCTCTTAAATATGAGATCTGGGGTCAAAAAGACCTCAGATCCCATATTTGGACTTAAATGCAAAAAAAAAATATATTGTCATTTTGAAAAAATGACTTTAAAAAAATGTGCCTTTAAGATGTATGGGCGAAAGTGAAGTTTTGACGTCACTTCCGCCCTGCTATGGTATAGAAACGGGTGGCGGCCATCTTCCCCTCACTCGTCTCCATACCTAGCAAGGAGACAGACGAGATTGCACTGGATTGTGGCGGGAGGGGGGCCCCTCTCCCTCCAGCGATAAAATTGATCTTGTGTCGAATCGGTATGCGGTGGTCGGCAAGTGGTTAAAAAAATGTAAAAAGTAAAAATCTCCCACAAAGTCTTTGTCAGGGTTTCTCCCGCACGAAACGGGCGGATGCGCAGGTGCGCGTACGCGATGTGCGCGTACGCGCGCACGGTGCTCGTGTACGCGATCGCGATGCTCGCGGTGTTCGCTTGCACGCGCGTGGCGCGCGATTCGCGCGTGCGTGTCGTGCGTGTGCGCGTTAGCGCGGTTTGGCGCCAGTGGGCCTATTTAAAGAAGGCTGCTGCATCTACTCGGTGCTGTTTGTCTGCAGCTCTGTACCCGAACTACTTGCTATCTGCCTGCTGTTGTGATATCTGACCCGGCTACCGTCTGACCTCGCTGACCTCTCCTGCTCTGACCCCGGCCTGCCTGACCTTGCTTTGGACTGTACCTTGTTGCCGAACCTCTGCCTGCCTGCACTTCTCTTCTGCCTGCTGTACTTACCTGCCTGCTTATCCATTGTGACCCGGCCCGCCTGACTATTCTTCTGCTGTTCAAGTGTGCTGCACCCAGTCCTTGCTGCCACTGCCTTGCCTGCTGATCGCTGCCTGCCTGTCTACCAACTTCTCTGCAGTTCCAGCATCCAGAAGAACCAGCCGCTGCTTCCAGTCAGACACTCCTACCCCACTGCGCTCACGGGGCCACTGTCTCCATTCCAGTGGTCCCTGAACCAGAGCTGTAAGAGAAGTCTTCTTCCATCAAGTCGGGCTCATCACCAGGAAACCTAACAGTACAAACAGCCCCATGACTGAGCCTGCGGGAGAAGCTTCTGCCATGAAGGAGATCTGCACCCACTTAGCGGCCCTTAAACAGGCTGTGAAGTCGCTCCAAGAGGGATATACCAGACTGGAAGAGCAAGTTCAACACCTTTCCGGTACCAGTCCTTTCACCTCAGCATCACCTCCTCTTCATACTCAGCCTGCTACCCAGCCTGCAGTGGTGATGCTCCCTCCTGAACCGAGAGTACCTGTTCCAGAAAGGTTCTCAGGAGACCGATCCAAGTTCCGGGCCTTTCGTAATGCCTGTCAGCTATACTTTGCCCTCCAACCCAGGACTTTTTCACTTGAAGCTACCAAGGTGGGGTTTGTGATATCGCTACTACAGGGAGAACCCCAGACGTGGGCCCACCGTCTCCTGGAGGGTGACAGTGCTATTACCCATTCCCTTTCTTCATTCTTTGAGGCTATGGCACAGCTTTATGAAGATCCTCAGCGAACTGCCAGAGCCGAATCTGCTCTGTCTGCGCTCCAGCAGGACGGCCGTGCGGCCGAGGACTATGTTACTGACTTTTGGCGCTGGAGCGCAGACACCCAATGGAATGACTCTGCTCTAAGACATCAGTTCCGCATGGGCCTCTCTGAGGGACTGAAAGATGAACTGGCCCGTGTCGGCATCCCGGACACTTTGGAGGAGTTGATCACCTTGGCCATACAAATTGACCGTCGACTTCGGGAACGGCGGGCCGAGCGCTCAACTCAGCCCCAGTGCTCGAATTGGATGACTGCAAGGGTTCCTATTCCCGCCTTCTGTCCTCAGCCTGCTCTGCAAAGGGACCCTGCCAGTCCTGCTTCTGACACTCCTGAGCCAATGCAGCTGGGATTGATGCGTCCCACCTTGTCTCCAGAGGAACGTGCCCATCGTCGCCAGCTGAATTTGTGCCTTTACTGCGGGGGGTCCAGACATTATGTTAACAACTGCCCTGTTAAGACACGTAAGTGCCTTTCCTCTGTGTCTCCTGTTCCTGTTTCCCTGCCAGCCAGCATAACCCACCTTGCTCTCCCTCTCTCATTGCAGTTCCAGGGAAGGACGGTCTCCACCAGCGCCATCATTGATTCTGGGGCTTGCAGTTGTTTTGTCGATGCCACCTTCGCCAGTCTGCAAGCCTTGCCCCTTCAGAAGAAAACCCACGGACTGCCTGTGTTCTTGGCTGATGGGTCCCGCATCAAATCGGGGCAAGTAACCCAAGAGACGCTACCCTTGATGGCTTGTACCCCTTCCCAGCACAAGGAGCTCCTCACCCTTGATGTGATTTCTTCCCCTCTATTTCCTGTGATCCTGGGCATCCCCTGGCTTCAGGCCCATAATCCCTGCATCAACTGGGCTACAGGGGAGATCAAGTTCCAGTCCAGCTACTGCCAAGAGCACTGTCTTCGTGTGAATTCTGTTGTGCCCTCTACCCTTCTTTGCCTTGATTCTGATCAGGACTTATGCCAGCTGGTGCCTGAACCATACCATGAATTTTTAGATGTTTTCAGCAAGCGAGGAGCAGACACACTTCCACCTCACCGCCCCTATGACTGCCCTATTGAACTTCTTCCAGGAGCTGAGATTCCGTTTGGGCGTATCTTCCCCCTGTCTGAAAAGGAGCAGGAGGCCTTAAAGGTTTATATTACAGAAAACTTGGAGAAGGGGTTCATTCGTCATTCCACCTCCCCAGCAGGCGCTGGAATATTTTTGGTGACCAAAAAAGACCAGTCGCTCCGGCCCTGCGTGGACTATCGTGAGCTTAATAAGATCACGGTCAAGAACCGTTACCCTCTTCCTCTGATGCCGGAGCTCTTTCAGAAACTGAGATCAGCCACGATTTTCTCCAAATTGGACTTAAGGGGGGCTTACAACCTGGTTCGCATTCGGGCTGGGGACGAGTGGAAGACAGCATTCAGGACCCGTTTCGGGCATTACGAATACCTGGTCATGCCCTTTGGCCTTTGTAATGCTCCTGCCACCTTCCAGCATCTTATTAATGATGTGTTCAAGGACTTCCTGGACATTTTTGTGATTGTCTACTTGGACGACATTTTGATTTTTTCGGGGTCTCTCGAACAGCATCGGGGTCACGTGGGCAGGGTGCTACTCCGGCTCCGTCAGCATGGACTGTATGCTAAGGCTGAGAAGTGTAGCTTTGAGCAACGGAACATCCAATTCCTCGGGCTTGAGATCTCCCCGGCTGGCATCAAGATGGATCCTCAGAAGGTTTCCGCTGTTCTGGACTGGCCTGCACCTACGGATAAAAAGGGGGTACAACGTTTTGTGGGCTTTGCAAATTTTTACAGAAAATTTATTAAGGGATTTTCCGCCATAATTGCCCCCATTACCCAGTTGACAAAACAGTGTGTACGCTTCCACTGGGGGTCGGAAGCCCAGGAGGCCTTTGAGAGACTCAAAAGACTGTTCACCTCTGCCCCCATCCTCAGCCACCCAGATCCTTCCCTACCATATATTCTTGAAGTGGACGCTTCCGAAGTAGCTGTGGGGGCAGTGGTGTCCCAGAAGCAAGGCGGCAACGATTTGATGCACCCCGTAGGGTTCTTCTCCCGAAAGCTTTCCCCTGCCGAGAGGAATTATGATGTCGGTGACCGTGAATTACTCGCTATCAAATCTGCCTTGGAGGAATGGAGGTACTTGTTGGAAGGTGCAGTTCATCCAGTGCTGATCTACACCGACCACAAGAACCTCGAATACCTGAGGACTGCCAAGCGTCTGAAGCCCCGACAGGCCCGTTGGGCCCTGTTTTTCTCACGTTTCTGTTTCCACATTACTTACCGTCCCGGATCTAAAAATGTGAAACCAGACGCGCTCTCGCGTATGTACGATTGCCCCAAAGACCTTGCTGCTCCGGACACTATACTACCTGCGAGTACCTTTCTACTTGTGCAACCAGACTTGCTGGCGCAGATCAGGGAGGCATCCACTAATTCACCTGCACCACCAGAGGTCACACTGATTTCCAGAGGGGGTCTTCTATGGAAGGAGAGCCAAGTTTTTGTGCCTGAAAGCATCCGGACTAAAGTTCTAGCCCTCCTCCATGATCACCCATTAGCAGGACACTTTGGGCCCCGTAAGACCTTGGAATTGGTACAGCGTACCTTCTGGTGGCCCGGCCTGAAGGATTTCTGCAAGAAGTATGTTGACTCCTGTCCTGTGTGCATCCGGAGCAAGGCAACAAGGAATCGGGCCTGGGGACTTCTCAAGCCTCTTCCTGCACCTGATCAGCCTTGGAGGATGATCACGATGGACTTTATTGTCGAGCTTCCCTGCTCTGAAGGTTGCACGGCCATTTTTGTGGTTGTAGATAGACTGACTAAGATGGCCCATTTCTTGCCCTTGAAAGGGACTCCATCTGCTCCAGAGACGGCCCGTGTCTTCATAAAGGAGATAGTCAGACTGCATGGAGTACCTGCTAACATCGTGTCTGACAGGGGGGTCCAATTCACCTCCCGGTTCTGGAGGGCCCTGTGTGAGTGTTTGAAGATCGAGCTGGCTCTGTCATCTGCCTACCACCCCCAGACCAATGGACAGACTGAGCGTACCAACCAGACCCTGGAGCAGTACATTAGATGTTTCACGTCCTTTGTCCAGGATGATTGGGTATCTCTGCTGCCCCTTGCGGAGTTTGCCTACAACAACGCTAGTCACTCAGCCACAGGGCAGTCCCCGTTTTTTGCTAATTACGGGTTTCACTTAACCTTTCTGCCTGACTTTCTTCCAGAGTCACCAGTTCCAGCGGTTCAGGACACAGTGACCTTCCTTAGTCATAACAATCGGGTGTTACAAGAGGCGGTATCCAAAGCTCAAGCAGACAGCAAGAAGGCCTTTGATCGTAAGAGAAGAGGGGAATTGAACCTGCAGGTCGGAGATCAGGTATGGCTTTCCACGAACAATCTTAAATTAGCCTGTCCTTCTAAGAAACTTGCGCCCAAATTTTTGGGACCTTTTCCTGTAAAGAGAAGGATTAATGAGGTGTCGTATGAGTTGGTCTTGCCTGATTCAATGAAAATCCACCCGGTCTTTCATGTGTCCTTGCTGAAGCCCTCGGTGCCCGATCCCTTCCCGGGTAGAAGTTCCAGACCACCTCAACCCATTTTTATCGATGGTAGCGAAGAGTATGAGGTGGAGGCTATCCTTGATTGTAGAAGGAGACAAGGTCAGAGACAGTTTTTGGTTAAGTGGAAGGGGTACAGTCCAGAAAGTAATTCATGGGAACCCGATGGTAATTTGCATGCCAACAGACTGGTCCGTGCCTTTTTCTCTGCTCATCCGGAAAAGAGGCACCTTGTGGGCACCCGGAGGTTGCCCCTTGTGGGGGGGGGGCAATGTCAGGGTTTCTCCCGCACGAAATGGGCGGATGCGCAGGTGCGCGTACGCGATGTGCACGTACGCTCGCGGTGCTCGTGTACGCGATCGCGACGTTCGCGGTGTTCGCTTGCACGCGTGCGCGCCGTGCACGTGCGCGTTAGCGCGGTTTGGCACCAGTGGGCCTATTTAAAGAAGGCTGCTGCATCTACTCGGTGCTGTTTGTCTGCAGCTCTGTACCCGAACTACTTGCTATCTGCCTGCTGTTGTGATATCTGACCCGGCTACCGTCTGACCTCGCTGACCTCTCCTGCTCTGACCCTGGCCTGCCTGACCTTGCTTTGGACTGTACCTTGTTGCCGAACCTCTGCCTGCCTGCACTTCTCTTCTGCCTGCTGTACTTACCTGCCTGCTTATCCATTGTGACCCGGCCCGCCTGACTATTCTTCTGCTGTTCAAGTGTGCTGCACCCAGTCCTTGCTGCCACTGCCTTGCCTGCTGATCGCTGCCTGCCTGTCTACCAACTTCTCTGCAGTTCCAGCATCCAGAAGAACCAGCCGCTGCTTCCAGTCAGACACTCCTACCCCACTGCGCTCACAGGGCCATTGTCTCCATTCCAGTGGTCCCTGAACCAGAGCTGTAAGAGAAGTCTTCTTCCATCAAGTCGGGCTCATCATCAGGAAACCTAACAGTCTTCTTCTTCTTCTCTTGCTCCGCCGATGGACCGGAAAACAAACCCGTGACCGGCCCGCCTCCATGGGAGGCACCTGCCATATGACGCGTGTTCGCTTTGACAGTTCTTTTATAACTGAGTGCGGGGCCACACCGTGATGTTCCCGGGTGACCCCGTCCCCTCTGATGCACGGGGAGTTCTCTATGGCTTCCCCGTAGTCAGAGGTGGAGGGTCCACCTGGTTACGTAAACGGGTGGCTCCTCCCCCTCTGACGCCCCGGGGAAGCCATTGGGAAGTCCCAATGCATCAAACAGGATGAGGTCACCCGGGAACGTCACGTTGTGGCCCTGCCCTCAGTTATAAAAGAACTGTTAAAGCGAAGACGCATCAAATGGCGGTTGCCTCCCATGGAGGTGGATCAGTCGCTTTTTTTTTCTTTTTTCGGTCCATCAGCGGAGCAAGAGAAGAAGAAGACTTTGTGTGATTTTATTTTATTTTTTTAATAAAGGACTTGTCCCAAGCCGTGTCATGTCATTTTTACCCTTTTCACCAGTTTTTTTTTTGACGGTTCAGGAGAGGGCTCTCTCACCACCCCCCCCCCTCTTTTCCTGTGGCCTGACAGGTTGCGTGCTCAGATAAAGGTCTGGTATGGATTTTTGGGGGGACCCCACGCCTTTTTTGGTTCGGGGGTCCCCTTAAAATCCATACCATACCAGTACCATACCATACTGGTAATGGACTGTGGGGGACTTCCATGCTGTTTTTTTAATGGCTTTTATGTGTATTGCAGGGACTGACAATTCATTATAGCCACTAGTACTACAAGTATTTTTAAATTACTTTTTTTCCTTTGCAAATGTCATTTTGCTCTCGGACCATTCTAAACACGGGAAACATACACCACTTTACAGGCATACTATAGACACCCCCAGGTACGAAATTTAAAGGAATATTTCACTTTTATTGTTTCACTTTAAACATTTTTAAAATCACTGCTCCCAAAAAAACGGCGGTTAAAAACAAAAAACAAATTTGCATTGATACTTGTCCCCTGGGGCAGGACACAGGTCCCCAAACACTTTCTATGACAATAACTTGCATATAAGCCTTTAAAATTAGCACTTTTGATTATTCATGTTTGTGTCCCATAGACTTTAATGATGTTTAAACTAATTTTTTGCCTGTTTGCATGTCCTCCTGCAAACCGAACTGGGGGGTGTTCGGCTCACCCCTAATCATCGGGTAGCCGCACCCTTTAGTATTTAAGGACTTGGCAAAAACTGTCTAATGTCTTTATTAAGCCCAACACTTTTTTGGTGACTATGTAGGGGTACTATAACCCTCACAACCATTGGCCAGGGTTGTGGAGAAGAGGCCCTTGTTCCCATCAACATAGAGACAAGGTGCTTTGGGTGGGGTAAAGCCCTGCCACAAAGCACACACCCATGTTGAGGGCACATGGCCTGGTATGGTTTATTAGAGGAGGGGTGCTCTCATCTTTTGCCTTTCCTGACCTGCCAGGCTGCATGCTTGGATAAGGGTTTTTGCATTGATACATGTCCCTTGGGACAGGACCCAGGTCCCCAATCACTTTTTATGACAATATCATGCATATAAGCCTTAAAAATTAGCACTTTCGATTTCTCCCATATACTTTTAAAGGGTGTTCCGTGGCTTTCGAATTTGCTGCAAACACTCCAAATTGTTCGCTGTTCTGCAAACAGTCAAACAACTTACATTCGACTCAAACATCAGGCTCATCCTGATACCACTGGGTGACCCCTGCCCCTTAGTTATTTAAGAACTGTCAGATGGCTGGAGCCTTTACAGGTGTTTGTGGGTGTTTGAACTGTCCTGGTGCTCCAGAACCTCCAAAACACCTGAAGGTGCTCTTTAGATTTTGTGACTCTCTATGTGGCTAGGCTGTAAGCTGTGAAAAAGTTTCACACATGTGGTATTGCCATGCTTGGGAAAAGTAGCTGAAAGTGTTTTGGGGTGTAATTTTAAGTATGCCTATGATGTGTGTTAGAAATAGCTTGACAACTTTGTGTAAAAAAAAAAAATGTATTTTATTTCTTCGTTTTTCAAAAACTTTTTAAAAGGCTCACTATGCTTTTCAAAACATACTTTTGGGTGTTTTCTTTCTAAAATGTGATCATTTTGTGAGTGTTTCTTGTCCTGGCACTTCAAGGACACAAAAAATATGACAGGTGGTCAGGAAATTAGCAAAGCTATTTATGTCCCTTCACAGCTCAGATGTGCAGGAGGTACAGCAGTGGGGTAGAAGAGAAAGGAGGTTACAGTGGTGGGGCAGATGAGCAGATAAGTTCAGTGTTAGGACAGATGAGAAGACTGCCCAGTGGTGGAGCAGATGTGCATGGAGGTACAGTGGTGGGGCAGATGAGATAGGGGGAACATTAGTGCAGCAGATGTACAGGGGGTTACAGTGGTGGGACAGATGTATAGTGGTAGGGCAGATGTGCAGGGGGTACAGTGGTGGGGCAGATGTACAGTGGAGGGGCAGATGTGCAGGGGGTACCATGGTGGGGCAGATGTACAGTGGTGGGCAGATGTGCGGGGGGGGTACCATGGTTGGCAGATGTACAGTGGAGGGGCAGATGTGCAGGGGGGTACAGTGGTGGGGCAGATATGAAGGGGGTACATTGGTGGGGCAGATATGAAGGGGGTACAGTGGTGGGGCAGATGTATAGTGATGGGGCAGATGTGCAGGGTTTTACAGTGGTGGGGCAGCTGTAATGTACAGTGGTGGGGCAGATGTGCAGGGGGTACAGTGGTGGGGCAGATGTACAGTGGAGGGGCAGATGTGTAGGGGGGTACAGTGGTGCGGCAGATGTACAGTGGAGGGGCAGATGTGCAGGGGGGTACTGTAGTGGGGCAGATGTAGAGTGGTGGGCAGATGTGCAGGGGGTACCATGGTGGGACAGTGATCTGAGGTGTGAAGGTGCATGACTTGGGGCTGATCTGAGTCGTGAGAGTGTAGGATGTTAATATCTCACTACTAAAGTATTTTACAGTATTTACTTAGAAAAAAATTCCTTTTCGTGACTGAGAGTATGAAGTTGACATGAGGTGGTGGAGCGCAAGGTCTCTGACATCCACCATCTCCGTGATGTTGTCATGGAGGAGTGGAAGAGGACTCCAGTGGCAACCTGTGATGCTCTGGTGAACTCCATGCCCAAAAGGGTTAAGGCAGTGCTGGAAAATAATGGTGGCCACACAAAATATTTACACTTTGGGCCCAATTTGGACATTTTCACTTAGGGTTTTACCAGCAGTTTAGACATTAATGGCTGTGTGTTGAGCAATTTTGAGGGGACAGCAAATTTACACTGTTATACAAGCTGTGCACTCACTACTTTACATTGTAGAAAAGTGTAATTAATTTCTTCAGTGTTGTTACATGAAAAGATATAGATTTTTTACAAAAATGTGACGGGTGTACTCACTCTTGTGAGATACTGTGTATATATCAGGACAACAATACAGAAGTTGACCAAAGGTGGCGGTAAAGAGCAGAAAAACCACATGATTTGGTAAAAGTTGGCTGAAAAAGTCCTGCTGTGTGTATGCAATACAAGTTAATGGCCGACACTCTTTGTACAAAAATCCAAGGGAAAGTTTGTACAAAGTCCTATCGTGTGTATGAGGCTTGAGACTTTGTACAAACTTTCCTTGGATTTTTGTACAAAGGGCGTCGGCCCTGAACTTGTATTGCATACACACAGCAGGACTTTTTCAGCCAACTTTCACCAAATCACGTGGTTTTTCTGCTCTTTACTGCTCTATACTTTGGTATACATGCAGGATTTGTGTGCTTCAGTACATTTCCGAAAACATAGTTGTAATCAATTTGAATTGTAATTTTAAGTTGTAATTAAACCTAGCAGTATTAAGCCTCATACACACGATAGGACTTTGTACAAACTTTCCCTTGGATTTTTGTACAAAGGGTGTCGGCCCAGAACTTGTATTGCATACACACAGCAGGACTTTTTCAGCCAACTTTCCTTTGGTCAACTTCTGTATTGTTGTCTGATCTTTTGCATTGGTTCTGAGCATGCCTGTTTGTACTTTGTACAAAAGTCCTATGGTTTTCTGTACACACGATCAGACTTTGCTCCATCGGACTTTTGTTGCCAGAAAGTTTGGCCGCTAGCACAGCCAACAAAAGTCCGATGAAAACCAAAAAAGTTTGTCCGATGGAGCGTACACACGGTCGGATGTTGCTCCAAAACAGCTAAGTTGCATGTTTGTTGTCAAAAAGTCTGATCGTGTGTATGGGCCTTTACTCTTATATGTGGTGGCTGCATTCGTTTTTGTTTTTTTCGGCTTTCTTTTTTTTATCTTAGCCTGTATCTTTAAAGGAACAAAACTATTCCTGTAACTGCTTAAAAAGTGTTAGCTGGAGTTTGGCTTCAATCTGTTAGTGTATTTAAATCTGCTAGTACATCTTTACAAGAGGGTATTCAGAGGGCTTTTTGTCTGTGGCAGGCTGCCCAAGTGTGAGGTGTCACACTTGGGCATTGGTGGCAGGGGTTTCAGGCTTTTGAAGGTGGGCATGGTCAAAATTGTCTGTGGAGAATGATGGGTTGAGCCCATCTTTGGTATGTATCTGGGGCTGTATCGGGTGGTAATGTGGTAACTAATTGTCCCTGAGTTGGTGTAAAGCCCCATACAAACGGTCGGACTTGTACAAACTTTTCCGTGGACTTTTGTACAAAGTGTGTTGTCCACAAGTTTGTATTGCATACACACGGTCGGACTTTTTGACAACAAACACGAACGTAATGACGTCACAACGTACTGACGCCGCTTCAAAAGAGGACGTTCAATGACTCCAGCGCCACCTTTGGTCAACTTCTGTATTGTAGTCTGATCGTTTGCAATGGTTCTGAGCATGCGTGTTTGTACCTTGTACAAAAGTCCGATGCTTTGCATACACACGGTCGGACTTTGCTCCATCGGACTTCTGTTGTCAAAAAGTTTGTCCGTTCGCAGAGCCAACAAAAGTCCGATGAAAACAGAAAAAGTTTGTCCGATGGAGCGTACACACAGTCGGATGTTGCTCCAAAACAGCTAATTTGCATGTTTGTTGTCAAAAAGTCCGACCGTGTGTACGGGCCTTAATTGTGGCTGGGGGCTGTGGTAAAGACCTTAGTGCTTGATACAGCCAATTCGGTAGACCATGCTTGCCTCCAAATACCTGTATTTAAAGTGTTTGTAAACCCTCCCCCACAACTTTGTCCCATGTAAATCAGCATAAAAAACCCTAATGAACACTGCTTGTAGATATCTCCTTACTTGCTTAGTATTGTTGTAATCCTTGTTGTTCTGTAGAATGAAGTCACTGTGCATGCCCAGATCTCCCCTGATTTAAGGCACACTCTCTATGTCTTATCTATCTGTTATCAGGACTTCCTATGGCACAACACTGAACTCCGCTAATCACTCAGAGCTTCCTCCTACACACCATGTGACCATGTGACCTCACATACAGTCTAAACTTGGCCATTACTGCAGTCTTATCAGCTGAAGCTGATAAGTCTGACAAAGGGAAACATTAGACATCGGCACAAGTAAATACTATGAAATAAACAAGTAAGCTATGAACAGGGAAGCAGGGTTGCCATAGAAAGATTGGATTGAGAAGGAGGCTTGGTTAACAGTACAGGAAGTGCTCAATGTAAGGGCGGAAATACACTCCACTGTGGACTCAGAAAACAATACTTAAGATGGTGCTGCCTAACCCCTGGAAACAAGTTTTTTAAAGTTTCTTTAACCACTTGCTTACTGGGCACTTAAACCCCCCTCAGTCCCAGACCAATTTTCAGCTTTCAGCTCTGATGCACTTTGAATGACAATTGCGCGGGCATACAACACTGTACCCAAATGAAATTTTTATCATTTTTTTCCCACAAATAGAGATTTCTTTTGGTGGTATTTAATTACAGCTGGGAGTTTTATCTTTTGCTAAACAAACAAAAAAAGATGCAAAAAAAAAAAAATCATGTTTAATAGTTTGTTATAAAATTTTGAAAACAGGTCATTTTTCTCCTTCATTGAAGTGCACTTATGAGGCGGCACTGTTAGGCTGCACTTGTGGGCACTGATAGGCTGCATTGGTGGGCACTGATAGGCTGCACTGGTGGGCACTGATAGGCATAGTTAAGGCGGCACTAATAGGCACAGATAAGGCGGTACCGATGGGCACAGATAAGGCGGCACTGATGGGCAAAGATGGGCACGGATGGGTGGCACAGATAGGTGGCATGGATGGGTGGCACTAAGGGGCACTGATAGGTACCACTGATAGATGGGACTGATGGGCACTGATAGGTGGCTCTGATAGGTGGCACTGCTGGGCACTGATGGGCGGCACTGCTGGGCACTGATGGGCACTGATGGGCGGCACTGCTGGGCACGGATATGGGGCACTGGGGTACAGCACCTTTGTTGAGGCAGATTGTGGGCACTGCTGGGTGGCACTGTGGGCACTGCTGGGTGGCACTGTGGGCACTGCTGGGTGGCACTATGGGCACTGCTGGGTGGCACTGACAGGGGGGACACATTTTTTATTTATGTGGCAAAGCAGGGGGCAGGTGGGCACTGGCAGGGGGCAGGTGGGCACTGGCAGGGCTGATCAGTCCCGATCACGGCCGTCGGTGATCGGCTCTTTTTTTTTCTCCTCGTGCTGTCAGCGCGAGGAGGAATAATAGCCGATTACCGGCTCTGTTATATCACATGATCAGCTGTCATTGGCTGACAGCTGATCACGTGATAAGGGGTCGGGATCGACCCCTTGCTCGGATCGGTGATCAGGCGAGTCTCATAGACTCGCCGATCACAGAGCGCGCCGCACACGCCCCTCAGGGGGCGCGCAGGCTGCTCGTACACGGGACTACGTCAATAGACGTAGTCCCGGCAAAGGAGATCCGCGCTGTAGCCGTCATTCGGCTATAGCGCGGGTCTCAACTGGTTAAACAGTAAGTAATAGGGCAGCACAGGGGTGTAGTGGTTAGCACTCTCACCTAGCAGTAAGAAGGGTCGCTGGTTCAGATCCCAACCACGACACTACCTGCCTGGAGTATGCATGTTCTCCCTGTGTCTGCGTGGGTTTCCTCTGGGTACTCCAGTTTCCTCCCACAATCCAAATACATGCAGGTAGGTTAATTGGCTTCTGTCCAAAATTGTCCCTAATATATAAATGGGGACCTTGGATTGTGGGCTCCTTGAGGGTAGGGACCAATGTGAGTGTGCAATGTACAGGGATAGAGACAATTGTAGACACTCACTCAGGTTGAACTAGATGGACTGGTGTCTTTATTCAACCTTACTAACTATGAAACTATGAAACTAGGAATATGCGATTTGGGCTGGATTACAGTGGCTATAGTCTGATAATTACTTATTATAATGGACTAAATGAAAAGAAGCATCAGAGTGGGAGAGTTTAGTTCCTCTTTAAAGGTGTCAGTATTATATATTAAGTGGGTAAAGTTTATCTTTCATGGAATGTAATAAAAGATTATTTGTTGAATTGTGTTTTGATAATAAAAAGGCTGCTATAGCTGTTTAAAATCCATTCTAAGGTGGTCGTGTCTTATTTATATAAGGCGGATAAGGCGGGAAGTATGGTTTGGTATGGGCAGCCAAAAAGATGCAATACATCAGTCATGTTCTGTTTCTGTTGTCCTGATACAGTAGAGTTAGTGACCTCTCTTATACTAGGACAGTACGTTTATTACTATCAGAATCACCATGTAAAAAAAAAAAAGGAAAAAAAAACCTTGAAAAAAAGAAATCAGCTAAGAACCAGTAAGCTGCAATATATAATATTTTAGATTTTTGGGTTTATAACTGAAAATATTAGTAAACATTATATATTTAATCCAGGCATTTATATAGCATTATCAATTAACGCAATTCTTTGCATACTTTTTCATTCACTTCAGACCCTGCCCTCAAGAACCTTACACTTTAAGGTCCCTGGCTCAAATACACAGTATGGCCAAAAGACAGAATGCAAATAACCTACGTTGAAGTATAAAAGAGAAACCTACACAAGCGCAGATAGAACATGCAAACTTTATACAGATAGCAAAGTATAGAATTTGCTCCACAGCTTAGTGAATGAGAGGAGGCTCTGATTAGGGATGAGCTTCGTGTTCGAGTCGAACATACGTTCGACTCGATCATCGGCTGTTCGCCCATTGAGCGAATTCCGAACGTTATGGGCCGTTCGCGCCAAATTCGTGTGGCGCTCACGGCCCACAATGCACTGCGATGGCGCAGTGCATTGCTGGCTCAAGACTGGCCAAGCATGCACTGGGACCCCGCATGCTTGGCCAATCACAGCGCCGGCAGCGAGGAGAGCCATGATTGTGTGCTCTGAACCACACCGCTATATCCACCTATATAGATAACTATCTTGCTCGTTTTAAATAGAGCTGTCAGTCAGTGTTAGGAGATTGTGCGTGCTGTCTGCGTGCTCTGAACGCAGTATACACCGCTATATCCACCTATATAGCTAACTATCTTGCTCGTTTTAAATAGAGCTTGCAGTCAGCGGTAGGAGATTGTGCATGCTGTCTGCGTGCTCTGAACCCAGTATGCACCGCTATATCCACCTATATAGCTAACTATCTTGCTCGTTTTAAATAGAGCTTGCAGTCAGCGGTAGGAGATTGTGCGTGCTGTCTGCGTGCTCTGAACCCAGTATACACCACTATATCCACCTATATAGCTAACTATCTTGCTCGTTTTAAATAGAGCTTGCAGTCAGCGGTAGGAGATTGTACGTGCTGTCTGCGTGCTCTGAACCCAGTATACACCGCTTTATCCACCTATATAGCTAACTATCTTGCTCGTTTTAAATAGAGCTTGCAGTCAGCGGTAGGAGATTGTGCGTGCTGTCTGCATGCTCTGGACCCAGTATACACCGCTATATCCACCTACATAGCTCTTCTCTATTTGAGCCATCTGCCATCTGCAGGAGTTAGTGGAAGTTGTGTGTGCCTCCAGCACAACATACACTAACCAATTGCTGGTTTTCCCAACTCCCTTCAGGCCATTACCATGTCTGGAAGGCCAGCAAGGAGAGGCAGACAGGCGTGAGCCGATAAAAGAGGGCAAGCAGGCTCTGTGTCTAGAGACAACAGTGCTGGTCGTGGACGCGGTGCATCGTCATCATCAGCACGTGGCCATGGGACACGATTGTCCTTCTTTTCGGGCAGCTGGAAATGTTGAGCCGCAACATGCCAACGACTTGGTAGAGAGGATGACCAAGCCCTCTTCATCCTCCTCATCCTCTCTCACCCAGGCTCAGGGTACTAGCAAAGCAGCTGCAAATGCATCGTCTTCCCTCCTCTCAATGTCATCATCAGTATCTCCTTCCCTAGACCCACCACGTCCTCCTGAGGAGTCTCCTGAACTCTTTGAGCACAGTGTTGGGTACATGCTCCAGGAGGATGTCCAGTGTTTTGTAGGCTCTGATGATGATACTCAGCTAGTGGAAGGCAGTAGTGTGAATGCAGAGAGAGGGGATGCTCAAGAAGGACAGCAATCTGGCAGTCATGTTACACAAACTGCAGCATACTGCCAGGTTTGCTCCAGCGATGAAGAGGGAGGGGATGATGAGGGCACTGACTCCACGTGGGTGCCTGGTAGGAGAGAGGAGGCGGAGGAGGAGGAGGAGGCACATGTCCAACGAGGCAGGATGCCCTCCGGGGGCCAGCTTAGGGGCAGCACACCGACTGAATCACACCACAGAGCTCCGCCTGTGCAGGGCGCTGCCTCTGCGCGTTATTCTAAAAGTTCTTTGGTGTGGGCCCTTTTTGAGACCAGTGCATCAGATCGCACCGCTGCTATTTTGCAACATATGTCTCAAGCGTATCTCGCGTGGCCAAAACATCAGCCGCTTGGGCACCACATGCTTGACCAGACATATGTTGACCTGCCATGCAGCTCGTTGGCAAGCGTACCTCAAAGACCCACACCAAAGAACAAAGCGGACCTCTCCTTGCTCCTCATCAGCTGGCATCTCCAACCCCACTAGACCTTCAGTCCTCTCTAAAACCTGCTCTGAGAGGAATGAAGGTGTAGAATTAGGTGTGTCACAGCCAAGTGCTTCCGGGCACTCTGCTAGCAGTACACCCACGTCCGATTATAGCAGGCAAATGTCCCTGCCCCAGCTGCTGGACCTTCACTCCCAGCCATCCACATGCCCAGCGGTTGAATGCTAGCTTGGCTAAATTGCTAGCACTTCAACTGCTGCCTTTTCTGTTGGTAAACTCGGCCCCCTTCCGTCAGTTTGTACAATGTGCGGTTCCTCAGTGGCAGGTCCCCAAACGCCACTTTTTCTCACGGAAGGCGATTCCGGCTCTCTACCGGAATGTGGAAGGCAATGGCCTTGCCTCGCTGGACAGGGCGGTCAGCGGTAAGGTGCATATTACCGCTGACTCATGGTCCAGCAGGCATGGACAGGGACGTTACCTGTCTTTCACGGCCCATTGGGTCACTCTTCTGGCAGCTGGGAAGTAGGGATGAGCCGAACACCCCCCGGTTCGGTTCGCACCAGAACTTTCGAACGGACCCCAAATTCGTACGAACGTTAGAACCCCATTGAAGTCTATGGGACTCGAACGTTCGAAATTAAAAGTGCTAATTTTAACGGCTAATATGCAAGATACTGTCCTAAAAAGGGTTTGGGGACCTGGCTCCTGCCCCAGGGGACATGGGTCAATGCAAAAAAAAGTTTTAAAAACGGCCGTTTTGGCGGGAGCACTGATTTTAATGACGATTAAAGTGGAAAAAAAAGTGAAATATTCCTTTAAATATGGTGCCTGGGGGGTGTCTGTAGTATGCCTGTGAAGTGCCACTGGAGCGAATGTTTTGTCAGCTCTGCAGGGGCAGGCCGAGAGGTGGTTGACGCCACGCCAGCTTAAGCCAGGAATGGTGGTTTGTGACAATGGCACCAACCTCCTCTCTGCCCTCCGACAGGGACAACTGACCCAAGTGCCCTGTGTGGCTCACGTCCTTAACCTGGTGGTGCAGCGGTTCTTGGGCAGGTACCCCGGCTTACAGGATGTCCTGAAGCAGGCCAGGAAAGTCTGTGTGCATTTCCGCCGATCATTTAATGCCTGTGCTCGGCTGGCTGAGCTCCAAAAGGAGTTGAACCTGCCCAAGAACCGCCTTATATGTGACATGCCCACCAGGTGGAACTCAACGTTGGCCATGCTTCAGCGGCTGCACACGCAGCAGAGGGCCATCAATGAGTACCTGTGCGACTACGGCACCAGGACTGGGTCAGGGGAGCTCCGATTTACATGGTGCAGGAATACCTAGGGGCAAGGTCAGACTTGGACACCTTTCCCACCGAAAATCCTCTGGCTTACTGGGTCTTGAGGATGGATCACTGGCCAGAGCTTGCACAGTATGCAATTGAGCTACTGGCCTGTCCTGCATCCAGCGTTCTTTCAGAACGCACCTTCAGTGCTGCTGGTGCCAATTTTTCTGCCCCTGTTTAACAGAGGCGTTTAAGTACAATTTTTGATGCAATGCTTTGCAGCAGGGCTAATTCCTGCAATAAAACTAGAGTATATGGGAGAGGTTGCAGTGTCGTGGCACCAGCACCAGTGCCTAAGGCCCAATTTTTCTGCCCCTCTTTAACAGGGGCGTTTAAGTACAATTTTTGATGCAATGCTTTGCAGCAGGGCTAATTCCTGCAATAAAACTAGAGTATATGGGAGAGGTTGCAGTGTCGTGGCACCAGCACCAGTGCCTAAGGCCCAATTTTTCTGCCCCTCTTTAACAGGGGCGTTTAAGTACAATTTTTGATGCAATGCTTTGCAGCAGGGCTAATTCCTGCAATAAAACTAAAGTATATGGGAGAGGTTGCAGTGTCGTGGCACCAGCACCAGTGCCTAAGGCAGAATTTTTCTGCCCCTGTTTAACAGGGGCGTTTAAGTACAATTTTTAATGCAATGCTTTGCAGCAGGGCTAATTCCTGCAATAAAACTAGAGTATATGGGAGAGGTTGCATTGTGGTGGCACCAGCACCAGTGCCTAAAGCCCAATTTTTCTGCCCCTATTTAACAGGGACATGTAATTACAATTCTTGATATAATATTTCACAGGAGGGCCCGTTCCTATGCCCACCCAGAGTAACTGTGAAGCCTTATAGTGTTGTGGCACCAGCACCACAACCACCAAAGGTCAATTTTTCTACCACTGTTCAACAATGGCATGTAATTACAATTTTTGATATAATCGTTCACAGCAGGGCGCTCCAACGCCCACCAAGAGTCACTTTGAGGGCTTACAATGTTGTGGAAAAACCAACACCTTGTTCCGCCATTTCTGCAGAGCATATAGGGCAGGCCCCTACTTTCAAACATCCAACTTACAAACATCTCCTACTTGCAAACAGAAGGAGACAACAGCAAGTAAGATGAAAAAGGACGGACAGCAAAACAAATTATACAGGGGTGATAACCCTTCCCTATGTTTTCCAAAAAGCTTAAAAATTGTTTTTTTGACTGGAGCTACACTTTAAAAATGTACCAGTTGAAAATTACAAACAGATTCAACTTAACACAACAAACCTACACAGTCCCTGTCTTGTTTGCACCGCCTGTATACTGCTGTTCTGAGTATACGTATTTCCTTTTTTTAATATGGGTACGGGGTTCCCCTTAATATGCGTACAAGACCCAAAGGGGCTGGTAATGGGCAGGGAGGGCTACCCATGTCATTTTTCTCAATGATTTTCAACCATATTGCAGGAACCAGATATAACATTAAAACCGCAAGCAGTTTTAAATGACGTTATTTCCGTTAAATGTCATTTTGTGCAGGGACTGTTCTAAACACGGGAAACACGTGGCACTTCACAGGCATACTACAGACACCCCCCAGGCACGATATTTAAAGGAATATTTTACTTTTTTTTTCACTTTAATCGTCATTAAAATCAGTGCTCCCGCCAAAACGGAAATTTTTAAAACTTTTTTTTTGCATTGACTCATGTCCCCTGGGGCAGGAGCCAGGTCCCCAAACCCTTTTTAGGACAGTATCTTGCATATTAGCCGTTAAAATTAGCACTTTTAATTTTGAACGTTCGAATCCCATAGACTTCAATGGGGTTCTAACGTTTGTACGAATTTGGGGTCCGTTCGAAAGTTCTGGTGCAAACCGAACCGGGGGGTGTTCGGCTCATCCATAGCTCTGATGATTTCTATGATCCAATCATGTGCAAGCAAACATTTTGTTTTTTTAACAATGTATTTTCCTTGCATGTTCTTTCCAGTGAAGTTTCACCTCATTACCCAAGCTCTGGAGCAAATTCACTTGGAGAGTGCAACTATATTTGCAAAGTGGACAGTCTACTATATTTACTAGTAAATCAATCCCCATATCTAACTTAAATTTTACTTAATTTGACATCAGCTAACATATTACTTTCTGATTGGATGTTTCACTGCTTTCAACTCGGTTGTATACCGTATTTATTGGCGTATAACACGCACCTTCATTTTAAGAGGGAAGTTTCAGGAAAAAACGTACATTTTAAATAAATAAATTTGAAGCAAAATTAGGGTCACAGCTCATCAGTGCAACCTCACCAGTGCCCATCTGCAGCCACTAAATTGCCCAACAATGCACCCTGCTCAGTGCCCATCTGCAGCCATTAAAATGCCCAACAATGCAGCCTGTCCAGTGCCCATCTGCAGCCATTAAATTGCCCAAAAATGCAGCCTGCTCAGTGCCCATCTGCAGCCATTAAATTGCCCAACAATGCACCCTGCTCAGTGCCCATCTGCAGCCATTAAATTGCCCAAGAATGCAACTTGTTCAGTGCCCATCTGCAGCCTCACCTTTCCTATCATTGCAGCCTCGCCAGTGTCAGATTATCCCCGCTGTCTCAGAGGGAAGAGAAGGAGCGAGTGCTGCTGAAGTACACAGAGCCGCGATCTCCTGTGTAACCGACGCTCCATCACTCACAGCCACACCTCCTGGCCCTGCTCATACGATAGACAGAACAGTGCCCCAATGCAGGGCCAGGAGGTGTGGCTGTGCGTGATGGAGTGCTGGGTACACAAGAGATCACGGCTCTATGTAATTTGCTCCCCTTCCTTCAGAGACAGCAGGGATCGGCGTATAACATGCACACACAATTTCCCCCTGATTTTCAGGGGGAAAATGTGCGTGCTATACGCTGGTAAATAAGGTATTTAACATCACACCTTTAAAAGCTTATAAGCAAAAAAAAATCTCAGATGTAAAAATTAAACTCAGTGTAGTGTACTTGTTTTGAGGCTCAAATCAAGCATTTGCCAAATTCCTGGAAGACAAACTGTAAACAAACAAATTAAATTATTCTATTAGTGGTAACTGAAGAGGATTCTTTTGTGACAGTTTCTAATGTAGTAAATGATTTCTGTCCAGATTGCCGTGTATTGCTTCTGTTTGACTCTAGCTCACATTGGCATTTGTTCAATGGTTTTTGTTTTTTTTTCTCATGAGTTGTACAGTTATATAGCTCAATGGAATGTTGAGTATAATGTAATTGATAAAACATTCTATTTTACAGAATTTTTTGCATTCTTCAATCGTTTTTCAACAGAACATTCTATCAACATCTTTCTTTTACTTTATGACATTTCCTTAGTGTTTAGAAGCTTGTCTAACAGATATTACATAATACAGAACAGATCTAACTATGGTAAAATGTACTAGTGAAGACATTCTTTTACTACAGGTATATGCTAGTATGCTGGTGCATGTGTGTGCATATAGTCTTGAACTATAAGTTCATAGTTTGTACTGCATTATTCAACAATTATCTCATGTTCATCTTGTGATACTTCGTGACACATTCATAAAATAAAGCTCTTGACTGCAGCATTTTACCCTGTAAAATAAAACACAATAAACCAGGAAAAAATATTTAGGTGGTATAACAGCTAGGGATCCATTTGTTGTTTACATTGCACATATAGATAGGAAAGACACTTTTTCCTGGGACCAGCATTTCTTCTCTGTAATAATCTCTTGCTATATCCCGAAAAAACCCACATGACAAAAGGAACAAAGACAACACCCAGATGGCAAGGTAAGAATCTCCTTTCTGGTGCACCTAAGATCTTGCTACTTAAAATCCAGGTCTTAGATTGCCTTATCGGAGCTAATCTCATGAAAAAACTTCAAAGAAGCAGAATTCTACTGTTTTTAATGCATTGGACAAATACAAATTTAAAATTTAAAATAATAAATTACAAAATTACATTCATGTAATATATCATGTGCATATTTTATTAAAAAATATTTTTTTTTATAAAAAATTGGGTTAAAAAGGTATTTAGAAAGTCAATGAAATCAACAGATGTCCAAAAAAGGCGCTGTGACAAACTGTTCCTCAAAACAAGGAAGTACAAAAAGATCGTTTTTTTATAAGTGACCATACTCATAAGATATTAGCCCCAGATAGCAAGCAATTGTGTTACAAGTTTGAAAATGACTTGCTAAGCTATTGCTAGACTTGTCAGGCTTCACAAGTTTTTTGCACAATTGCAACAAGGAGGCATTGCATGACTCCAGATCAACTTTCTTTGCAAACATTCTGCAAGACTGTTGCAGGTTCTGGTTCAGTTGTGCAATAGTCCTCCCACCATAGGGGTCACTGTGGCAAAATGTTCATGCTGTGGACTTGTAGAGCACTTGTTGTAGACTCACCACTGCAACGTTGCTATTGCTAGAGACTTGCTACGCAAAATTGCTACAAATTGGAAAAGTGTCAACTAGAGCTCATGCTTCAAGCGCTCTGCAAGTGTATAACTTGCCAGTGAAAATTTGCAGCAAGTTAACAAGACTTACAATTCAACACTGTCACAAATTTGTGTCACGTTATCCTTGCTATCTGAGTACTGAAGTTCTGACGTTACAACTAGTTTCTAATGAAAAGCTACACTAGCAATATTTTAATGCCCCCCCCCCCCCCCCATTTTGTAGATTGAAATATATATTTCATTAACAGCACCTTTTGCTTGGAAAAAAGAGATATTAAAACAATATCTTGGTATTTTACAGCAAATTACCAGAATGTAGTAACAACCGTGTATATTTGAATTTATAGTATGAAACAGGTTTATTTTTTCCATGATTTACTTAGCAGTTGATGCACTGTCCTTCACATTCCCCTCTTAATAAAAACTAGGAAAAATACTAACCCTAAGCTTGTGAATACATAGAACAACATCCATAGTTGTTATAAGGACCCTACTTGTTCATGGTGCTAATGGAAAAATGTCAGGCACAAGAGGATTAGACTGCATGTAACAGCCACATCCTGCTAAGATAGTTAATTACAATAAGGGAATCTGTCCATGCTCTCTTTACAGACCCCCCACCTTCACTTTTGTCTTCCTTTCTCTTAACATTTGGAAAAAAAGGCAGTAGAAAAAGGTCACGTGGCTGACCATTATGCATTGTTGCATTTAGTGCACTAGCCTGCTGTGACATGCTCCATTTTGCTGGATCTCATGTTGATTTGTAGCACCAATTCAAGCTGTATGTTACAAGGAACACCATCTATAAGTGCTAGCTTGGAGAACATTGTGCATTTAGCACACAACAAAACACAGTCGTGTTATACCACATACTGAACTTAATTCTGTGTTTGGGTTTATATTTTCTTTAAATATATGTATATCAAGATAATTCAAGTTTAGGTTCTTAGACATTCCACCTGATAAGCTGTTTATTGGTTGTGTACTAAATGTGTCCAATGTATTATTAATATTATTTATTTTCTTTTTTTCCTTTGCATAATGTGCTGACAAACTGCAACACTATATTCCTCTACGCTAAGTAAGAGAGGTCAAGAGAACATCCATTAGTAAGAAAACTCCCTCCATTGCCACGTACCTCCTTATAATCCTGCTGGTTGTATTCTGATGTATACATGGAAACAAATGGAAACATAACATCTTACTTTGCAAAGAGAGAATGGTTGCAAGGCTTTTATTTGGAAGGAGAAATGTTTATTTTTTACCTTGGAAAAGAGAAAAAATATTGTTAGGCACCAAGTTGATTCTCCATGAAGTATTACCTTTAGTATTATCTTTCAAATATATGCAAGTTTTAAAATATATTTTAGGTGAAAACATACTGGTGAGAAATGTTTAAACATTTAAAAATTGTGATCTACCTAAAGATATTAAGCTGATAATATTGTTAAAAATGTGCACATATATGTAGAAAGATAAAAATAACAATCTGATTAAGACCCCTAAAGTTAATTTATGTTTATTTAATTATTTTACCAATGTGCTATTCTGCACTAGAATTTAGAACACTCTGTTAAAACATAATTAAAAAACAAACTTTTTTGTTTTTCATTTTGAATAGAGTGATTGGGATTAAAACACGTGTACTTTTTGTTTTATATCCTATTGTAAAGAATTCCCTTTTGTCCCATGGGAAGATGTGAGAAAAAATCTCTCCACAAAGAGAGAAATCCCATAGTAATCACCAGAACTAGTATTCCCGTTGGAGAATTGCCCATACTGAAGTTTTGGATTGTCTCTCACTTTCACATGTGATAACACTGGTCACCAAGACAAATAGAGAGGGTGAGTCTTCCTAATGGAAACACAGACAGTGATAAAAGCCTAAACGCCTAAAAGCCAGCACTTCAACAATGTTCCAGAATGACCTTTTACTGTAATTCCATATCAGCAAAAAAAAAATTAAAATCCAACATTTTGAGATTATGCAGACTCTCTTTCTGTCTGTGACAAACAGACATGAATGCAACAGTTATGTGGAACTATACAGTATGCACAGTATACTAATCACCCAAAAATGTCTTGTGTGTGGGGGTAGAATGTGAATCAATATGCATCCTAAGGAAGTACATTTATAGACAATTATAGAAATCTGAGTAAGGTTTGGGATTTTTCATGTACTTCCTTGGGTTCATATACACTTATATAAAATAATTTTGGTTACTTCCTGGTCTTCAACAAAATGGCATTTCTGGTATTTCCTGTGCCTTTGAGCACAGATATAATGGTGGCTGTGTCACTTCTGGTCACTGGCAAAATGGATGAGGGCTCACTTCCTGTTTGCAATTTTTACATAGTTAACCACTTAAGCCTCGGACCAATTGTCAGCCTAAGGACCAGAGGTATTTTTACAATTTCGCACTGCACTGCTTTAACTGGTAATTGCGCGATCATTCAATGTTGTACCCAAACGAAATTTGTGTCCTTTTCTTCCCACAAATAGAGCTTTCTTTTGATGATATTTAATTGCCTCTGCGATATTTATTTTTTACGATATAAAAGGAAAAAGACTGAAAATTAAAAAAAGAAAAAAGATATTTTCTACTTTTTGTTATAAGAAAAATCAAATAAACTCAATTTAAGTCATACATTTAGGCCAAAATGTATTCAGCCACATGTCTTTAGTAAAAAAAATGTCAATAAATAATAATATATTTATTGGTTTGCGCAAAAGTTATAGCATCTACAAACTAGAGTACATTTTCTGGAATTTACACAGCTTTTAATTTATCACTGCCTATCTCATTTCTTGAGGTGCTAAAATGGCAGGGCAGTACAACCCCCCCCCCCAATGACCCCATTTTGGAAAGTAGACACCCCAAGGAAATTGCTGAGGGGCATGTTGAGCCTAATGCGATAAAAACCTGGCGGTGAACCTAAAAAAATGATCTACCTAGCGGCACCAGTGACACTAATGCAGCGATCAGAAAAACGATTGCTTAGTGACACTGGCAAAAGGGGATGAAAAGGTTAACTCTAGGGGCAATCAGGGGGTTAAACCTTTATTGGGGGGTAGGGGGCTACCCTGGACCTAACACTAACTGCCCTGACACTTTTTACTGTCACAACTGACACTAAATGCAGTAATCAGTAAATAAATAATCACTGCAATCAGTGACACTGTGACTGGGAGGGGGGGATCAGGGGGGTGATCGGGGGGGTGATTTGTGTGCCTATGTGTACCTACATGTCAGTGTAGTGATTGGTGCACTTACTATGTGTTCTCCTCACAGTCCAGTCAAAAAGACCGCCCCGAGGAGAATGACATCACTTCCTCCCTGCCTGTGTTTACACTACACAGGCGGGGGAAGCTTCTCATTCGTCAGGAGCGATCGAGAGGGGATGGCCAGAAACCAACGGCCATCCCCTCATCCCGGATCGCTCTTGAAGCGAAACAGACCGCTGCAGCCATCGGGAGGGGGTCCGATCGGACCCCCCACCCGCTGGAAGGCAAGCACGTACATGTGCGTGCTTGTGCCTGTCGGTGCCATTGTGCCGACGTACATTTACATGCGGCAGTCCTTAAATACATAAACACAAGTCTATCAAGTCCAACCTGTGTGCATATTTTTAAGTTAATAGTACATTGTATACCCCTGTATGTTGTGGTCGTTTAGGTGCCCATCGAATACTTTTTTAAATGATCAATGCTCCCCACTGAAACCACTGCTTGTGGAAAAGAATTCACCATCCTTACCGCTTTTACAGTAAAGAACCCTCTATGCATCCCCGCATCTCGGAACGGCAGGAGGTCATATGCCCTCCTGATCTGCACGATGGCTGTGTCTGTCACAGCCATCGTATTATAAACAGATGGGAAAGGGTTCTTTTTGACAGGTGATCATGCTGCTGTGTGCCCCTGCAGCGGCACAATCCTGATCTGCCTGTGCCCCCAGAGACAGGCGAGTGGTACAAGACAGCAGGGCCATGTGATTGGCCCTCCTGATCACATGACGACTGTGTCCAATCACAGTCATCATATAATGTAAATAGAGAGCAGTGTAACTGCTCTCATCTCTTCCTCTCCTCACACAGAGCCAGTCAGTGAGGAGAGGAAGAGAGATCTGTGCTGCAGCAGGAGATCAGTGAGTTTTTAGCTGTTTGTCTGCTGTTAACCCACTGATCACCCAGCTAGTGTCCCCAAAACACTGTGTCTCAAAAACAGTGAAAACATCTGTCATACAGTGAACATCTGCCCGTCAGCATCTGGCACATCAGCCTGTCAACATCATCAGGGACATCTGTCGCTCCCAACAAAATCAGGCACATCTGCCTCCCGCCAACATCAGACACAGCTGCCGCCCGCCAACATCATCAGGGACATCTGTCGCCCGCCAACCTCAGGCACATCTGGCCACCCACCAACATCAGGCATATAGTTTCATAGTTAGTAAGGTTGAATAAAGACACCAGTCCATCCAGTTCAACCTGAGTGAGTGTCTACCCCTATCCCTGTACATTGCACACTCACATTGGTCCCTACCCTCAAGGAGCCCACAATCTAAGGTTCATATTCATATACTAGGGCCAATTTTGGACAGAAGCCAATTAACCTACCTGCATGTTTTTGGAGTGTGGGAAGAAACTGGAGTACCCAGAGGAAACCCACACAGGCACAGGGAGAACATGCAAACTCCAGGCAGGTAGTGTTGTGGTTGGGATTTGAACCAGCGACCCTTCTTATTGCTAGGTGAGAGTGCTAACCACTACACCACCGTGCCGCCCGTACATCTGCCGTACACCTGCCGCCCGCCAACATCAGGCACATCTAACCGCCCGCCATCTGACACATCTGCCCGCCATCTGGCAAATCTGCCCACCAACATGACAAAAAAATCCTACAGTGCAGAGGAGGCTCTCCAGTTACTCCAGAGTATGTCAGACAAGAGTAGCGGGGAACTCTCTCCGTCAGACTCGGATAGCGACTACAAGCCAGTGGAAAGCAGTCGCTCTGAGATGGAAACCGAGGAAGATAGGATTCTAACAAGGAGAAACGGGAGATATGAGCAGGTGCAGACATGCACCAGCAGCGCACCACTCCAGAGCATCCACCAGCAGGCATCCACCAGTAGCGCAGCACTCCAGGATGATATACAGGCATCCCTCAGCAGTGCAGCTCTCCGGGATAGGCAGGCATCCACCAGCATTTCTGCAACCTTCCTAGAGGATAGGCTAGATGCTAGCAATGGAGCATCCCATCACCAAGGCAGGGCCCATACTAGCCTCCCACATGTTCTACAGTATCCAACATGGCTCCCCAATACATCAGTAGAACCTGTAATTCCCCTTTTTACAGCCCAGCCAGGCCCTCAGATACAGTCAGAAAACGTAACCCCAATTTATTATTTTCATTTATTTTTTACCGATGATCTCCTAAATTACACCGTGGAGCCTATACGCCAGCCAACATATAGCCAACAATCCAAATTCTTCATATGCTCATCCCTTTGTTTGGAATTCCCTCACCGTGGAAGAATTTAAAACTTTCCTTTGCCTAACCCTCAACGTGGGGCTGACAAAAAAAATGAACTCCACGCCTACTGGTCTACCCAACCTATCCAACACATGCAGGTCTATTCGCCAATGATGCCCATAACCTGTTAAGAGATGATTATGAGATTTTTACATTTCAACAACAATGCCAAATGCCCCCTCAAAATCATCCCCGTTATGACAAATTATTCAAATACATTTTTTTTGCACCAGCTTCAAGCAGATGTTTACCCCGATATACATATTTGTGTAGATGAAACCCTAATACACTTCACTGGAAGACTTGGGATAAAGGAATAGCTCCCCAGTAAAAGAGCCAGACATGGTGTAAAATTTTATAAGGCCTGTGACATGGCCACTGGTTATACATACAGCTTCATCATTTTTGAGGGAAAAGATAGACAGCTAAACCCCCCTGGATGCCCTACCTACATGGGAACAAGTGGCAAAATTGTCTGGCAGCTGATTGAACCATTACTTGGGCAAGGTTACCACCTATACGTAGACAATTTCTACATGAGTCTCCCACTTTTTCGCCATTTGTACCAAAAGAAGACTGTGGCCTGCGGGACAGCACAGACCAACTGCAAAGGTTTCCCACAGAGATTGGTTGCCAAGATATTGAAAGAGGGTGAAATGGCCAGTATGCAGACTGAAGAGGTACTGGTGCTGAAGTGGAGAGATAAAAAAAGAGATGTCTACATCCTTTCCACAATGCATGATGATACCTTGGTGGAACTGCAGAGAAGAAAAGGCCCCATCCAGAAGCCAAAATGTGTGCATGAGTATAACCTATACATGGGGGGAGGGGGGGTGGATATGAATAACCAGATGATGCAACCCTACTTGGCCACCAGGAAATCACTGTTTTGGTACAAGAAAGTTGCCGTTTATTTGATGAAACTAGCCCTGTTCAATTCGTATATTATTTTTTCTAAGTGCACCCAAAGTTCCCTAACCTATCTGAAATTTCAAGAAGATGTTATCACAGCTCTTCTCTATCCCCATGGCCAAGCCCCTCATTTAATTCGCTCTGATGCATTAGCCAGACTCCATTAAAAGCACTTTTCCAAAATCCTCCCTCTTACCCAAACAGGTCGCAAACCCCCCAAAAAATGTTGTGCGTGTGCAAGTGGAGGAGTTCGCCGTGACACCCAATACTACTGTCCCCAATGTCCCTCCCAGCCAGGCCTCTGTATTGGAGAGTGCTATCAGAGCTATCGCACTTCACTAATCACTACACTATCAGTAGTGAAGATAATTTTTTCCAGCTTCCACTATCTGCCATTTCTGTGAATGACCGTGAATGACTGTGAATGACTGTTAATGACTATGCCTCTGCCAAACATCTTTCTGCCTTCAACGTGAATTTACCTCGACCTGTTAAATGACCATGCTTTTTGCCTGCCTCCTGAAGTGACCATTTGCCCTGCCACTGTACAGCACAAGGCTCTCACATATAGACATGTGCAGACTAGAATATTTCGTTTCGTTTTTTCGTTTTCGTCCGTAAATTTTATTTATTTAGTTACTCCCGAAATTCGTTTTTATTTATTTCGTTTTTCGTGCAAAAATTGCATTCGTCCGAAAATCCACATGAATTACGGTCGAATCTGTCTTGGAAGGCTTATGGTATCTGTCGAATGGATAAAGAAGATTCGATGGAGCTGCTAAACTATATAGCCTATAGGCGGAGCATTCGATTGCCGAAATGTACGATTGCAGTGTCGTATAATTGCGACGATCCCGTCGAATATTATTATAAACGTGCAACGATCCCGTCGAATATTATTATAAACGTGCAACGATCCCGCCGAATATTATTAAACGTGCAACGATCCCGTCGAATATTATCATTATTTTTTTTAAATTTACTTCCCCCACCCAATTCCAGTATCGTTTCTCTCTGTCGATTCTGTTCTCTCTATGTCGAATATTTACTCTCTGTCAAAGCTTTTCTATATAATAGGACTAATAGAGGTAAACGAAACTTAGGCACATTCGACCTCAGGTTCAATAGACATATGGAGTCACGTCGAATCTCCTATTCTATATCGAACTGTTGTAACAACGAAAACGAAAAAAAGCATTTATTTATGTCGGATCTTTCGTTTTTCGGAATCTGCACTTTCGTTATCGTTTGTCAAAACGAAAACGAAAATACCTGAAATTCGGACGAAAATGCATTCGGACGAAAACGAATGCACATGTCTACTCACATATGTGAGGGGCTCCAGAAAAAAATTTCCGAGTGGAGAAAACGTTTTTCTCCGGGTTTTTAAGTTTCTTGGATTAGGGTCTGGAGACTCAGAGGCTTCGTAGAGATTTGGGTGGGAAGAAGGCTCTACCCCTGTCCACAGGTCTTACCTGACCAAGGCCCAATGTTGCTGCCTGCTGCCACTTGAACTGGCCATGCCTTTGCCTGCCACCTGAACTGGCCATGCCTCTGCCTACCACCTGAACTGGCCATGCTTCTGCTTGCCACCTGAACTGCCTGCTAAACCTTGGACTGTACTGAATCATGTTCATACTTTTCCATATCTGTTTGCTGCCTGGACAATTCCTGGACATTTCTTTTGGCTGTCTGGACAAATGCTTTGACTGTCTGGAACAATATTCCTGCCTACTAAAACCACAGGTGAGCCTTTTTTTACCCTTTGTTCAGCAGAATGTATTTTGGGGTGTAATTCTTGGTGTGTACATGCTATGAGTTATGCCTTGTACACACAGTCGGACATTCTGACCACAAAATCCATTGGATTTTTTCCCCCGGTTTTGTCCTAAATGGGTGTTGCATACACATGGTTGGACAAAGTTGTCGGAAAATCCGATCGTTCGGAACATGATGACATTTGTTCGTTACGATGGGACTACATTGAGGCTAGTAGCCAATAGCTTTGGTCTTGTAATTTGATCTGAGCATGCGTGGCACTTTGTCCGATCGGAATTCTCTACAAATGATAGGAAAAAGTCAGATCGGATTTTTTGGTTGGAAAATTTAGATTCTACTCTCAAATTTTTTTCCGTTGGAATTTCAAATGGAAAAAGTGCCCAAAAGAGCCCACACATGATCAGATTTTCCAACACTATAATCCGATCGGACCTTTTCCGTCGGAATTTCCGACCGTGTGTATGAGGCATTAGAAGCCTGAAGGTGATACTTGCATGTTGGGCCTATGTATGAGGCCAAGTAGTGGAAAAGTCTCACACATGGGGGAATTGCCATAATCAGGAAAAGTAGCAGAATGTATTTTGGGGGTCATTTTTGTACATACTATGTGTTAAAAAGATCTTCTAAATTGACAACTTTGTGAGAAAAAAAACTTGTGGATAGAAATGACATGTTCAAAAGACTCATTATGCCTCATAGAATATACATTGGGGTGTTTTCTTTCCAAAATGGGGTCATTTTGTGGGTAGTTCCATTGTCCTAGTGCTCCAGGGCCTTCATAAATGTGATAAGTACTCAGGAAATGAAATGTGTCATTTATGCCTTTAGAACGCCTGATGGTGCTACATGGATGTTGGGCCTCTGTATGTGGCCAGGCTGTGGAAAAGTCTCACACATGGGGTATAGCCAAACTCAAGACGAATAGCAGAATGCATTTTGGGGTGTAATTGCTATTACGCCTCACCGTGTATGAGAAATAACTTTTAAATATCACAATTTAGTTAAGAAAAAATATATATATATATATTTCTTGATTTTCCAAAGCATTGTGGGGGAAAAAAACGCAACTTCAAAAAATTCACTATGCCTCTTACTAAATAACTTAGACTGTCTTCTTTCCAAAAAGGTTAATTTGGGGGGTAATTGTACTGTCCTGACATTTTAGGGCCTCAAGAATTGACATCAGTGCCTTAGGATTGATACATTTTCAATAATGCATAAACTTATCAGGATTTTTTTTTTACCAAAGACATGTAGCAGAAAACATTTTGGCCTAAATTTTCTACAAAATTAGATTTTTTTGGTTTCTTTTAAAACAGAAAGTAGAAATTTTTCCATCTTCTGTAACCAGATTCCCTTTATCCTCCTCTATGGGGCCAATATGTTCTGACCTCCCTTTCTTACTATTTATGTACTTAATGATTTTTCTTTTTACTCTCTTCCACTATGTGACTTTTGTTGCCTATCTATGCCGCCTTGATTGCACCCTTACTTTTCCTGTTGCATTCTTTGTAAAGTTGGAATGCTGACAATAACCCCTCAGCCTTATATTTTTTGAAGGCCTTCTCCTTTGCTTTTATATGCATTTTTAAATTGGATTTAAGCCACCCAGAACTTTTTTTTAGCTCTTTTAAATGTATTTCTCATTAGCATGCAGTGGCCATTACCTTTGTTTATTATACTCTTAAAGCACTTCCATGCAGTATCTTCTAGCAAGGAGCTAGAATGATTTATGTTGAAACAAATTGACCTGTGGTCGCTGTTTCCTAAATTCCTATTTCCACATCATCGATCAGGTCTGTATTGTTAGTAATCAGTAGGTCTAATAATGCATTGTTTCTTGTTGGTACATTTACCATCTGACCCATGAAATTGTCCTGCAAGACATTTAGGAAATGGCGAGTCTTGGTCAAATGCGAGGTTTCTTCTGCCATGGCTATGTCTGGATAATTAAAATCCCCCATTATAATGACACTTCCCATCCCATTCCCGCCTCTGTGCTGGGTCCCTACCGACACTTGCCCGGTAAGAACCCAACTCTCCTTGAGTATGGAGCATCTTCTCAGTGTTGACAGTCGCTTTCCTAGATTCAGAACCTGGGTTTCTAGGGAAAAAATGTGCATACATTTTGTGCAGCAGTATTCACCCTCAATTGTAAGATCAAGGATCTCCACAAGATGTGCACTGAGTCGCATCTCTACACCCGCCGGGCATTGTACCCACTAATTTAATGGGGATCTGGAATTATCCCCATCTGATTATCTAACCACTAGCTTCCTGACTCTAATACCCAAAAGTTACTCAACACTACATGGATACTCAGAGAACTTGTGAACCAATCAGGAGACAGAGGGGTGGGACTAAGCCCATCTCCATGTTTGAATAGAAAAAGGCTTTAATGTCGCTTTAACTATTCAGTGTCCAGAATGGACCCTGCATGTGCAGAGCAGAGCCTCACTCAGTTTCCCTTACCCATAGGGATCTGTCAGTAAGTCTGGATGCAATTCTCAGCCTAAACACTAGTTGCAGCAGAAAAGGTTAGATAAATAAAGTCCATGACATATAGTGAATAATCACAAACTATGATTAGGCACCACGACTGTTGGATGGCACTTGCATAATATACAACAATAAAAAATAGAAGACTGTAAAAAATATTTTAAAAAAAGCAACATGCAATAAAAATTTGCACAGACATATATACAAATTGCCACTACTGGGGGACCCTGTAATAATGGGGAAACAAGAAAAGAACTGACTGCTGTTAAGGTAAAAATACCAATGCAATAAATTAGTGTTGAGCAGTGGCAGCCCATCCATGAGGGGCGCAAGGGCGCTGCCCCCATCCAGGCGTCAGGCCCTCTAATCTACATGCAGGGGGCCGGATGCATGAATTCCAATGGAAGGGTTTTGAAAAATGTGATTGGAGCCAGAGGCTCTAATAGGCTTCAAAGAAGTGTGGGCTCGGGCGCAGACAACTGCACTCCGAGCCCACCCAGTTGTGTGACAATAGTGAATGAATATTCACTTTTGTAACACTGATTCTGCCTCTCAGCCAATCAGGAATCAGGTCCTGAGACAGACATGGGAAGCTGGCCACCCATCGGAGAGCGCTGTCCATGGTAAGAGTTGCGGGTGACTGTCCAACTGACCCCAACCCTGACCGGGGAAAGGGGAAGGTTGGATGGTCGGCTGTGCACTGTTGCGTTCCCCCAAATAAATATACCATCGACTGCCACTGGTGTTGAGGTCTCCCACACTCACAACTTGCAGTGTATGAATCCAGTAAGCTTTGTACTGAAGCAGAGGTTTATTTCTGTTCTGTACTCTAATAGTTTTAGTTATATCATCTATGACCATACCTCTAAGCTCAGCATGTGCTGGCATGCTTCATCACAATGCATTGCCACCAGTGTGTCCAGATTAATTGTTTTTTGCTGATTGTGAAGATCAAAGACCACGTGAACATTGCCCGGGTGTTTTTGGAACCTGCATTTATTAGGCATTTGGTTTTTCCAACATGTCAGGGAACAGGGACTCCTAGAATATAGGAAAGGGGGTTTGGGAATCCACCACAATATATCATTGGAAATATCTAACAAGTTTTATTCATCTTAAAATAGTATGTTGAAAAACACAAAAAAATTACAGAAATACCATTAATGTGCTGCTTTGGTATTGAGCCAAAGATATATATATATATATATATATATATATATATATATATATATATATATATATTAGACATGTGCATTCGTTTTCGTCCGAATGCATTTTCGTCCAAATTTCAGCTATTTTCGTTTTCGTTTTTGTTTTGACAAACGATAACGAAAGCACAGAATCCGAAAAAGGAAAGATCCAACATAAATAAATGCTTTATTTTCGTTTTAGTTGTTACAACAGTTTGATATAGAATATGAGATTCGACGTGACTCTGACAATAACAATCTGTGTCTATAGAACCTGTGGTCGAATGTACCTAACCGTACCTCTATTAGTCCAAGATTATATAGAGAAAATATTCGACAGAGAAAAAAAGATTTGACAGAGAGAAAAGATTCTGCAAGTTACTGTCCTAAAAAGTGTTTGGGGACCTGGGTCCTGCCCCAGGGGACATGAATCAATGCAAAAAAAGTTTTAAAAACGGCCGTTTTTTCGGGAGCAGTGATTTTAATAATGATTAAAGTGAAACAATAAAAGTGTAATATTCCTTTAAATCTTGTAGGGGGGGGGGGGGTGTCTATAGTATGCCTGTGAAGGGGCACATGTTTCTGGTGCTTAGAACTGTCCCTGCACAAAGTGTAATTTATGCAGGAAAAAAAGTCCTTTAAAATCACTCGCAGCTATTATGAATTGTCGGCTCCATAATACAGAGAACACTCATTGATAAAAAAAATAGATAAATAAATTTAAAAAAAAAGCGTGGGAATCCTCCAAATTCAATTACCAGGCCCTTCAGGTCTGGTATGGATATTAAGGGGAACCCCGCGTCAAATAAATTTTTTTTTTACGTGGGGGTCCCCCTAAAAATCCATACCAGACCCTTTATCCGAGCACGCAACCTGGCAGGCCGCAGGAAAAGAGAGGGGGACGAGAGAGCGGCCCCCCTCCCTCCTGAACCATACCAGGCCACATGCCCTCAACATTGGGAGGATGCTTTGGGGGTCTGTGACCCCTCAAAGCACCTTGTCCCCATGTTGATGAGGACAAGGGCCTCACCCCCACAACTGTGGCCGGTGGTTGTGGGGGTCTGCAGGCGGGGGGCTTATCAGAATCTGGAAGCCCCCTTTAACAAGGGGACCCTCAGATCCTGGCCCCCCCTGTTTGAAATGGTAAGGGGGTACAAAAGTACCCCTACTATTTCACAAAGAAAGTGTAAAAAATAGTTAAATAAGACAAACACACTTTTTAGTGTAATAAGACAAACTGCACTGGATCAGATCATCCATCGTTGGACCCCGGAGAGATGATCATCCGTCGCTGGATAGCAAGAGTGGATTACCACCGCTGGAATCTTTTTTTTTATTTTTTTTATTTTTAATAAAGGAATTTTTCAAAAGTGTGTTTGTCTTATTTAACTATTTTTTACACTTTCTTTGTGAAATGGTAGGGGTACTTTTGTACCCCCTTACCATTTCAAACAGGGGGGGCCAGGATCTGGGGGTCCCCTTGTCAAAGGGGGCTTCCAGATTCTGATAAGCCCCCTGCCCGCAGACTCCCACAACCATCGGCCACGGTTGTGGGGATGAGGCCCTTCTCCACATCAACATGAGTACAAGGTGCTTTGAGGGGTCACAGACCCCCAAAGCATCCTCCCAATGTTGAGGGCATGTGGCCTGGTGCAGGATGGAGAGGGGGGCGCTCTCTCATCCCCCCTCTTTTCCTGCGGCCTGCCAGGTTGCGTGCTCGGATAAAGGGTCTGGTATGGATTTTTTAGGGGGGCCCCCACGTCAATTTTTTTTTAAATTTGATGCGGGGTTCCCCTTAATATCCATACCAGACCTGAAGGGCCTGGTAATTGAATTTGGGGGACCCCCACGCTTTATTTATTTTTTTATCAATGACTTTCAATGAGTGTTCTCTGTATTACGGAGCCGACAATTCATAATAGATGCGAGTGATTTTAAAGGACTTATTTTCCTGCATAAATGACACTTTGTGCAGGGACAGTTCTAAGCACCAGAAACATGCGCCCCTTCACAGGCATACTATAGACACCCCCCCCCCCCCCTATGAAATTTAAAGGAATATTACACTTTTATTGTTTCACTTTAATCATTATTAAAATCACTGCTCCCGAAAAAAACGGCCGTTTTTAAAACTTTCTTTTGCATTGATACATGTCCCCTGGGGCAGGACCCGGGTCCCCAAACACTTTTTAGGACAGTAACTTGCATATTAGCCTTTAAAATTAGTGCTTTAGATTTTGAACGTTGGAGTCCCATAGACTTTAATAGGGTTCTAAAGTTCACACGAAGTATGCTATATATTAGCTCCCTCGAATCTTCTTTATACATTCGACAGACACCATAAGCCTTCAAAGACAGATTCAACCTTAATTCATGTGGCTTTTCGGACTAATGCAATTTTTGAATGAAAAACAAAATAAATAAAAACGAATTTCGGGAGTAACTAAATAAATTCATTTTTCGGACGAAAACGAAATTCCGAAACGAAATATTTTACTCTGCACATGTCTAATATATGTATATATATATATATATATATATATATATATATATATATATATATATATATATATATATATATATATATATACACATATATCTCTCACATGGATAATATGGAACCTGGATATGCTAGTATGCTCATGGTTAGATATCCATTAGAGACTAAATATTGGGGACCGGTGTCCGTTAGTTGATGGGAAGCATGGAGAGTCAATAAATTAAGGTTGAAGCAAAAAGATATAGAAGTAGTTGTAGGCTGATCGAGTGTTATGCTTAGATAAGCATCCCGGATCTAAGATATAATAGTACCGTATATACTCGAGTATAGGCCGACCCGAATATAAGCCGAGGCCCCCAATTTACCCCCAAAAAACTGGAAAACTTATTGACTCGTGTATAAGCCGAGGGTGAGACATGGCTGTCCATCCCTGTGTGTCCGTCCATCCCTGTGTGTGTGTCCATCCATCCATCCCTGTGTGTGTGTCCATCCATCCATCCATCCATCCCTGTGTGTGTGTGTGTGTGTGTGTGTGTGTATTCATCCATCCATCCATCCCTGTGTGTGTGTGTGTGTGTGTGTGTGTATTCATCCATCCATCCATCCCTGTGTGTGTGTGTGTGTGTGTGTATCCATCCATCCATCCATCCATCCGTGTGTGTGTGTGTGTGTGTGTGTGTGTGTGTGTGTGTGTGTGTGTGTGTGTGTGTGTGTGTGTCCGTGCAGCCTTGTGTGTGTGTCCAGCCTACCTGTGTCCCAAGCCTCCGTCCCGAGCCGCCGTCGTCCCGAGCCTCCTCCGTCCCGTGCCGTGCCTCCTCCGTCCCGTGCCTCCTCCGTCCCGTGCCGTGCCGATGGATCGCCGCTCCAGGATCGCCGCTCTTCTCGGCGGCCATTCTACAATTCAAAAGCCGCGCCTCCGCCTCCGCCTGTGATAGGCGGAACACTCAATTTCCCAGCAGCCTGTGTTCCGCCTATCACGGACATCCTCTCATACTCGTCCGTAGTATGAGAATGAGCGGATGTCCGTGATAGGCGGAACACTGACTGCTGGGAAATTCAGTGTTCCGCCTATCACAGGCGGAGGCGGAGAAGGAGGCGCGGCTTTTGAATTTTAATGTCCGCCGTCTGTCTGCTCGATACGCTGATCGAGCAGTCAGACAGCGGTGACTCGAGTATAAGCCGAGGGGGCACTTTCAGCCTCAAAAAAGAGGCTGAAAATCTCGGCTTATACTCGAGTATATACGGTAGTTGTAGGCTGATCAAATGTTATGCATAGATAAGCTTCCTGGATCTAAGGCAGGCTGATCAGAAAATGTAATGAACAAGTCCTTTAAGCACAGTAATCATGCAGTACTGCAAGTATAATTAGGCACATTAACACAGCTGATAAGTGCATGGTATATTTGAATGTACCTCAGTGTTCATTTCATATGTAAGGGGGAACGGGTATGGGAAGGGATGGCAAACATATGATACAGCCCGGAGGCTCTCACCACTCTGTTGTGGTGTCTAAGGACGTCTCCTTCAGTCTGGTCCATGCTTCCCCAGGAATCACTGAGATGAAGGTGAATGCTGCTGCATTAGTTTGAAGTTTGAAAAGTGTCCGTGCAAGGCTGTGCTAGCGTGTGCGTTGTGTTGTAGTGTCCTGACTGTGCATAGGAGTTGCCGATCAGCTGACGGGGAAGTGAACTACGGTGGCTCATGAGTTCAATAATCAGCAGACTTGTCCATAGAAAGCAGAGGAAGATGACGGTGCGGCGGAGCCACACAAAATTGCTGGGGCTTATGGCAGAGCATGGGGCTTGTTTAGCGCTATCTTCACTGATGCATTTCGCACACACAACCATGCCCTTTTCCAAGACATATGACATGAATTATCCTAATCATTTTAACCACTTGACCACTGGGGACTTAAACCCCCTTCCTAACCAGACCAATTTTCAACTTTCGGTGCTCTCACATTTTGAATGACAATTACTCAGTCATGTAACACTGTACCTATATGACATTTTGGTCCCTTTTTCACACAAATAGAGCTTTCTTTTGGTGGTTTTTAATCACAGCTGGGTTTTTTATTTTTCGCGCTATAAAAGAAAAAAGACAAAAGAAAATTCTGTAAAAAAATGAATTTTTCTTTGTTTCTATTATAAAATTTAGCAAATTAGTAATTTTTCTTCATAAATTTTGGCCAAAATGTATACTGCTTACATATCTTTGGTACAAATAAATACAAACTGGTGTATATTATTTGGTCTTTGTTGAAAGTTTAGAGTCCACAAGCTATGGTGCCAATATCTGAAAATTGATCACACCTGAAGTACTGGCGGCTATCTCATTTCTTGAGACTCTTACATACCAGAAAAGTACAAATATGCCCCAAATGACCCCTTTTTGTAAAGAAAACATTCCAAGGTATTTAGAAAGATGTATGGTGAGGTTTTTGAAGTTGTTTTTTTCACAAAATAGTCATATTAGCATCATATGCATTTCACAAATTACACCCCAAAACACATTCTGCTATTACTTCCGAGTATGGCGATACCACTTGTGTAAGACTTTTTCACAGTCTGGCCACATACAGAGGCCCAACATGCAGGGAGCACCTGCAGGCGTTCTGGAGCACCCAGAAAAATTCTGACATTTCTCTCCTACATGTAAAAATCATCATTTATTTGCTAGAAAATTACATAGAACCCCAAAACATTATATATATTTTTTAGGAAAAACCCTAGAGAATACAATGGCGGTCGTTGCAACTTTTTATTTTTACTGAAGTGAACGCATGCGTGAGTAGCGCCCGCATATGAAAACGGTGTTCAAACCACACATGTGAGATATCACTGCGATCGGTAGAGTGAGAGCCTCCTCTGTAACTCAAAACATGCAACCTGTAGAGTTTTTTAAACGTTGCCTATGGAGATTTTTAAGGGTAAAAGTTTGTCACCATTCCACGAATGGGCGCAATTTTGAAGTGTGACATATTGGATATTGGGTATCAATTTACTCAGTGTAACATTATCTTTCTTAATATAAAAAAAAATGGGCTAACTTTACTGTGGTCTTTATTTTTAATTCAAAAAAGTGTATTTTTTCCAAAAAAAAGTACACTTGTAAGATCCCTGCGCAAATATGGTGTGACAGAAAGTATTGCTACAACTGCCATTTTATTCTCTAGGGTTTTATAAAAAATATATATATAATGTTTGGGGGTTTTAAGTAATTTTCTAGCAAAAAAAACTATTTTTAACTTGTAAACAACAAATCTCAGAAAGAGGCTTGGTCCTTAAATGGTTAAGTAGAACATTGTCATAGCCACCTTCTTCTTATTGTTGGATATTTGGGTAAATTACTCCACATTAATGCTATTTCTGTCATTTTTTGTGTTTTTTAACATACTATTTGAAGATCAATAAAGCGTGTTAGATATTTCCAATGATATGCCATGGTGGATTCTCCTTATTGCTTTCTTGGGATATCTCTTATCCCAAACCCCCTTTCTTATATTCCAGTGATTTATTTGCTTATTTCCCAACCAATGATTTGGTAACACCCTATTACTGGTTAAGTCCTCTCACCATTTAATTAAATTGGATTCAGATTTATTTTATCTGTATAACAGGGACTCCTGAGTAAGTAAATACAAAACTCTGTGGTGGAATTGTAATAATCTTTAATGAAAAATATGTGTCTTGAATATGGGTGGTATAAAAAAAAAATTACAAAGCAGGGCACGACAAATTTTGCAATTGTCACATCTGTGGCATTCCTTCCTTTATGATTTATTTTTTTACAGGCATACGTGATTGCATGTCCAGCAGATGCCCCAGTGCAAATATTAATTCAGCCAACTGCCAAAACCCCCCAAAACAAACAGACAAAAGGAAAAAATATAAGCAATTGATAGGCTCTATAAGATCTGTTTAGTGGAGGTTTTTGCTGTGGTCTGCAACTTTTGCATGTTCAAACTGAGATTTTTTATTTTTATTTTGTGAATGGTCTGCATCTGGAATTGCCTTCTGCTTTTCTCTACCCTAACTTAAACCTGTATTAAGATCAATATAGAGACTTAGATATATAACTTTCTTCAGAAAAAGCTAGCTGCCTGGCTGTGAGTGGCTTCAATACTTCCAAAATCCCTAGTCGAGAACATGTAGGCAACAAGCAAAAAGTGAGCATAGAAAGTCTGATATACATATTCGTTTTGAATCAGTGACGGCTATTGTACTGTCAAACCATAACAAACAGCAGAGTGGAAACTTACATACTGAACTCTCCATGTTCTCTGAATTTTCTTTCACTGCATATTCTTGCGCTATGGAAATCAAACAAAATAGATGTTTAATTTTAACTTTTTCTTACTTCTTGAATTTATATTGAAAATAAATCCTAGAAACTGATTTTAACATGTTTTTTTATAGTAAACACTTTGCTTGTAGGAATTGATAACAAAAAAAAATACATACTTATTTTAGCTGATCTTTGGCTTAAGCATGGTTATAGATTTACGGTAGATATTTCCACATTAAAAAGTTGCTGTTGAGGAATTAATTTACATTACCCTCTCTTTTGGTGCCCAACTGTGAGTGATATAAATATTTTATTAAGAAAACCTGCGGGTTTCTGAAGATTATATGTCTTATCAAGTTGACCCTTATAATTATGTTGTCTCTTGTAACCATGGGATTCCTTTTGATTTTAAAATTCTTTTGTAAATATTGAACCACATAAAAAGTGTTTGTATCCATAAACTGGAATAGAGGAAAAATATAGAAAAAAAGACTAGCATGTTGAATATTATAAACAGACCTTATTACCATCTGGGAGAAAAGTGCAGATGCATTATGCATGTACTTTACCCTAGTAAAGTACATCTTAAGATAAATTTCAATTATATCAAAGATAAATTAACCCTGCGGAATGTTGCATTTGTAATCTGGATTTTGATAACTTCTGTTCCAGAGACTTTTGTTATCAAATGAGTGCTGAATAATAACAATAGTGGTTTACATCATAAAAATTTAATGAAATGTATTGCAAACAAACACAGAATGTTAAAGATGTGCACATAGATTTCTGGAAACAGATTTTTGACCTAGATTCTCTACATATAGCAAACATTTTCTGCTTCATACCAAAAAGTTTGCACCATTTGTAGTTTCGGGTGAAATTTGTTGAGCTCCCACTTATTATATTGTGTGCCTCTAAAGTTTCCCCTTTCTACTTTACAAAAGTAACATTTACAAAATTGTGCAAGTCATGTGGTTAAAAAAGTTCGCTTAATGGGGGTTATTTACGAAAGGCAAATCCATTTTGCACTGCAAGTGCACTGCAAGTACATTTGAAAGTGCACTGAAAGTGCAGTCGTTGTAAATCTGAGGGGTAGATCTGAAATGAGGGGAAGCTCTGCTGATTTTACCATCCAATCATGTGCAAGCTAAAATGCTTTTTTAAAATTTTCCTTGCATGTTCCCCTTGGATGTGCAGTGACTGCACTTCCATGTGCACTTGTAGTGTGAAGTGCACTTGCCTTTGTTAAACCTTGTAACTGGAATTATTCACATGTACTGAGACATCAACCCTATATGCCTCTTGTCCTACTCTTTTAACATTTGTCATGTCCTAAAACCAATTAGTTCATCAGACCAACCCTCCTATGCAGTCCTTATGATACTACAATCATATGAAAACCACACAGAGCCAAGTGGTTGTCAGACACAGTCATCATTCTTATGCTGCAAGCCACACATTATCATAATCATGATCAATGATCATTATTGTTTACAATCACAGAGCATTTACTAATTGATGGAATTTACTATAGGCAGTCATTATTAAATATAAAGGCTAGTATGCAAAAAATAGAGTCAGTTTTAAGGTCTGTAAGTGGTCTATAACTGGATTCACTGCTAACTTTAAAATGATAAGGAGGCAGTGCAGGCTTTTCACACATTCATGCAGCCTCTGAGGGTTTTGGGAAAGGCTCCTCCACAAAAAGCAGTGGGAAAATAGACAACTACCTTACGAACCCTCAGACGTATAATCCCGCTTTTAGGATGGCAGATCAACGCGGTCCGGAGCGAGACTCTTCAGGTCCAAGTGATTCACCTGCTTCCCCTGCGGTCTCAATTAATTCTGACTCCCATACAGACTCCTTGAACTCCGCTTGGCTCCCGGACATTCCTCATAACCATGTACCCTGTGTGTGGACTCAGACCTCTGAGCACTGTTTCTCTCATTACCCACGAAGGCTGTCATTGAAGCCCTTATCGGCCGCCTAGAGGAGCAACAACGCAAGGATTTCCTTGAGGTTTGGCGGGAGGTTCAGACTTTGTCATCTCGGATGACTATGGGAGAAGAGACGTAGTTACATAGTTACTAAGGTTGAATAAAGACATCAGTCCATCCAGTTCAACCTATGTGAGTGTCTACAATTGTCCCTATTGAGACCTTTGACTCTCTGCAACAATGAGTGACCACTCTGGAATCACTCCAAGATACTCACACGTAGGCAGCAGTGACGCTACAGCTCCATATGGAGGAAATGGAAGACAGAAGCCGACGTAACAATCTGCGAACTTAGGGTCTGCCGGAGGCCACTGGACCTGAAGATTTGGCGAGTACATCAGTAGCGATCTTTCGGAGGCTGACTAATGATGCAGTCCCAGCTGATATAGAGCTGGATTGGATACATCGAGCCCTGGGTCCCCGGCAGAGTGACCCGAATTGCCCATGGGCTGTGTTCTGTCTGGTGCACCACTACACTCAAAAAGAGACCATCATCCGAAGAGCCTGGGAAGCGGAAACAGTGGAATTCAATGGAGTATTGGTGAAAATATTACCGGAGCTTTCCAGAGCTACTCTCTACAGACGGGCACTGTTGAGACCGGTTCTGGACATCGCCCGCCATCAGGGAGCTACATATTGATGGGGATTTCCCCTCTCTGTGACCATTAGAAAAACGCAGAGTTTGTTTACTCTCCGCACACCAGGAGACTTACCGGCTTTTTTTCTCTTTATGGCTGTAGAGCCCGTATCAGTTCCAAACTGGCTGCAGTTTACACGGCAAACGGTGGGTCACTCAGTGACAGCAGCATCGGGAAGGAGCTCTCAACACCGGCTGCAAAGAACCAGGAGGAGATCTAGAGGACAATTCCCAGCAAGCACACGTGAGTCCTAATAAGCTGACTGAAAATCTATAACATAAACTTTTGCTGCCTTTCCCTCTTATTTTCATTTCCCTGATCAACTGAGATAAAGTTATATCACTAAGTCTTTGGACTGTACCTGTGGAGACATGTTTCATCCCCTACATACAGGCATACACCACTTTTAAGTACACAATGGGGTTTATTTACTAAAGCTGGAAAGTGAAAAATAAGGCTCACTTCTGAATATAGAAACCAATGAGCTTCCAAGTTTTATTACCAAAGCTTAATTGAACTAGCTGGGTTTAGAAGCTCATTGGTTTCTATGCAGAAGTGAGCCTGATTTTGCACTTTCCAGCTTTAGTAAATAAACCCTATTGTGTACTTAAAAGTGGGGCATGCCTGTATGCAGTTTTTGAAGATATGGTGTAGACCTCGTGATCATGATCTATGGGGGGTGGGTTTTTCTTTGCTCGCCCCTATATTTGAGTAGATATGTCCCACAAAGTCCAGCTCGTCAACAGAGAAGCCCGGTGTTACGGCTGGAATAGAACTTTAGAGACTGTCTAACCACCCCGTTTTTAACAGGGTCGATGATGGTTTTTAGCACTTTGTTACTGAATAGTGTTTGGAGAGGGATCCCGATAAAGGGTCCACGCAGATGACCTAGGGTATAGATGGGGATACTGTAAAAGTGGTATAACTGTTTTATATATTTTTTTCAATAGTATATAAGGTGTTTTTAATGTAATCTGTTAGGTGCACCTTGACTGCCTATGCTCACACGCTGTTTGGCGAACGAGCATCCAGGAGTCGGAGGTTATGCTCCTCATGCTGATACTGGGAGAGAGGAAGGCCTCACTGACTCCACTTGGCGACGGAGGATCCTGTTCCCTCAATGCTATGTACATAGCATTTATCGGCTTTGTGGGGGTGGGTGGAATGCATGGGGGTATCCCCCTGCAACCCTACCTATAACATAATGAGGTGTACCATTGTGCAAGGGTAGTTAAAATGGCAATTGCTTGGTTTGTAAAAGATCCGCGGCTAGAGCCCATGACAGCAGTCATCGACATGGTTGCACATCGATGGTAAATGATTTTTACGGGGTCGGTGGGAGCCCTGAACTTGCCGTAGGCTACGCTTCCTGCTGACACCAGCAGATTGACACTTGTCATCAATTGTGGATTGTCATTTGCCGCTACTGGTGGATTATCACTGGTCACCACACTGGCCACATCACTCACTGTTATAGTGGATTGGCCACCCGTCATGCTGTTTGCTGCTATTTGCAGATTAATGAATTATTGTTTAAGGCACCATTCGCGGATTATCTTTCGCCATGTTGCTAGTCACTATTCGTGGATTTTCACTTGTCACAAAGACACAGCAGGAAGGAGGAATGGGGGGGGGGGAGAGAAAGGGGGAATAAAAAAAAGAAAATAAAAAGGGAGAAAAAAAAGAGAAAAGGAGAGAAAGAAAGAAAAGGGGAAGGGGAATAATAGAGAAAAAAGAGAAGGAAGGAAGAGGGAGAAGGGGTAAAAAAAAAAGAGAAAAAAATCATGTCACTCACTGCTGACTGTAGATTTTCACTAGTGATGTCACCTGTCACTATTTGAGGACACTCACTTGTCATATCATCTGCTATCATTTGCAGATTGTCATTGATCACACGACCCATCAGTATGACACACCCAGCATCATCCCAGTACTCGACACAGCAGTTAGTTTGGAGGAACTCTGATCATTGGTGAGCTTGGCGCTAATCTGTGATATGCTGACAAATGTTTTTATTCTTGTAAGCTGCATTTTATTGGGGGATTGTCTATTTTAATGAAAGGGATAACCCTATGCCAAGCATCCCCTTGTATTTTTACATGCAATTTATTACCCTAATGACTTGTGCCTGTCATGGAGTACTGAAGTGCCCATCAACAGAGTGATAGATGCAAGTGGGAAGGCATCTTAAAAGCGCTGTATAAATAACATTTCTGGTAAGCAGAAGCACTAAGGGGTGTGCACGAGGTGGACCAGTGAAGGTGTAGCTGTTGGAGGAGCATGTGGATTCAATCACTGGGGGATCTGAAGTTCTTTTCATCTTCTCTGCTTACCTCTGACTTTTAATTAATTAACAGGAGAAAGGGATTTGTTGCTTATATAATTTATCGCAGCATTCTTACGTCTCTTTTCCTATATAGCCGGATTATTGGACAGATTCTGAATGAACTGGAGCTCGTCAGAACTGTGTGTTTTTATTAAAAAGGCTAACCATTTAATCAGTGATTGGTAAACTATCAATGTGTTTGTATTTTGCACCATATGAAATATTATTTGGATGAATATTGTGTATTCATATGAAGCGCTTTTAATGTTTAATCTCAAATTAGGCATATAGGTATTTTATTGGTTTTACTTGGTATAACAGCAGCTGAAAGTGCAGTGTAGTGAGTTACGCTTGAGTGCTGGTATCAGGATTAAATCGTATTTCTGAATATTATTAGATACACTCTATTGAACTGTCCAGCGGCTCCACTACATCTGCCGTTCTTGGATAAATGGGAACTCAGCAGAAATCTACACCTGCTCAAATACAACACATGCTAAGATTTGCCTTAAAATCTTCAGTCTGTACAAAAACCCAAGAGTCTAATTATAAAATTTTGACAAGATGGTATCTCACCCCCTATCTTTTACACCGGTGCTATCCTGACACTACTGACCGCTGTTGGCGATGTCTGGTGGGGGGAGGAACCTTATTTCACATATTTTGGTCCTGTCCTAAACTGTCCTATTTTTGGATGACAGTCCAAGAAGTGACGCAAAAGTTTACGGATTATAAGATCTCTGGTGATCCCGCTTTCTTTCTTTTACATGTATCCACCATTTCAGGCAAAAGTTATCAAAAATCCATTTTAAGACACCTCCTAAATGTAGCAAAGTCCTGCGTTCCGCTTTATTGGCAGAAACAGACATCGCCGATGGCAGAGGACTGGCTACGTAAAGTAGATGATATAAACAAAATGGAAGATCTAATATTGACTACACAACACCAACAGGAAAAGTATCATATAACTTGGAAACTGTGGCAACAGTTTGTCTTGTCTGCAGAAGGCTTGACTCTTCTGGGAAATTTAAGTTAATTTTTTAAACACACCTTTTTGAGCACCTCGGTTATCCGGAACCAACGATAAATAAGTCCTCCCTTCCCTTTATGTCCCTCCTTGCTTAGGACCAGGGGTCAAGTCATGGGGAAAAAGTGTGGAAACTCCCACCCAAGATCATCTCCCCCACCAAAAAAAAAAAAAAAAATGATACTCTCATATGCTCGAACACTTCAAAAGTGGTATTTTTCATCCAATTTTCATATTGTGTGTATGAAGCTTATCTGTTAGTACATATAAAAAAAATCCTCAATAAATATAAATACGGTATTTCTCTGAATAATCAGCATTCATTTGTGCTTCCATGCAAATGTGAACATCATGTTCTGATTTTTATAGGGGAATGTTATTTTGTATATAGAGTGTTTATGTGGTGAGTTTACACTCATTGAACAGAGTTTGGATAACACAGGGTTAAACGGAAAAGTCATAAATTAACTGCACATTATCTGGACAGAATGCTTAGGGAGATAGTGATGTCTTCTTGCTTAGGAGATGTATGTTGGCTTGGGGGGCTGAAAACGCTGCAGGGCTCCAACACACACTTGCTGCTATTCCAACGCTTCACATATTTCCATATAAACTTCCCTCCTGGCATTAAACTTTGCCAGGTATTGTGCTCAGCTTACCACCCCAAACTGATATTCCTCCCTCAGCTCCCCTCTCTCCCTGCATGTCCTGTGAGCAGAATCGCTGTGCTCCTCCTCTGGGTTCTCTCATAATATGGCACTGAAGATAGAGGAGGGGGGAATTCAGCGAGACACACAGAGCAAGTATGCAGGAGACTGGGGGAGACAGAAAATCAGGAGGGGCCGGCGGGGAGGCGCGCATCACGAGAGGTCTGACTAAATACAATCTCTTAGCAGCAGGGACCTGATCTACCAATTAGCTAGCTGTGATTGACATGTAGATAGAAGAGGAAGCTGTCATGGTTCCCCCTACTGACAATACCCAAATGGTCAGTCCACCTCTGGTTTGCGGTGCTTACTATTGCAAGCTGTTTCGGCGGCTGCTGGTGTATCACCTGCCACACAGCTCACATACTTCAAAGTCATGCAAGACTAATGGGAATGCTAGTGGGAACTGAGTTCCTGTTGTGTAAAAAGTACAGGAACTCCGTTCCCATGCGTTCCCATAGGACTTGAGCCCTGCTTATGACCCCTTTTTTTTGTTTTGTGTTATTTTTGTTTGTTGTTTGAATATAGGAAAATGGATGCGGACAACTTCGAGTCTTGTATTTAAGATTTTTCAGAGGGCAGCAAACAGTAATAATTTTTTGTCCCTTTTGATACTTTTGCAGATGCCTGTATGGATATTTATATAATGTTTACATTGTTATCTGATGTGATATATACTGGCTGTATTGACATGTTTTTGCCCATGGTAGGTGTTAATAACATTTAAATTTGAAAAAAAATGATAAGGATAGCATTTTAAAATTCAAAGCTAAAGTATCCAATATCTATATCTGTTTCTGGCTTCAATACACATTTTATATTGTCGTTAGGTAATTTACGTAAGGTAATTTATATTTAGGTAATTTATATTGTCCTATTGTTAGGTAATTTGGACAGGGTATAATCCCCAATCCTCATTAAATTAGTGGGTATGATGCCCGCCGGGTGTGGAGATGCGACTCGTGTACATCTTGTGGCATGTATGCATTCCTTGAGCATCCAATTGAGGGCGAATACTGCTGTGCAAAATGGAAGCACATTGTTTCGCTGGAAGCCCAGGTTCTGAATCTGGGGAAGCAACTGTCAGTACTGAGAAGACCCTCTATGCTAAAGGAGAGCCAGGAATGTACCCGGCTGGTGCCAGCAGGGGCCAGCACAGAGGTAGGTGGAGACAAAGAGGTGCAGGCACTAGAAAAGATGGATGACAGTCAGGAAGGGTAGAGGGAGAAGTGCCAGGGAGGCCGATCCAGGGTTGGAGCATCCTAATAAGTACGCTTCATTGAGTGACATTGGTGAAACCAAAAATTTGACTTGGGAAACTTAACATTAATAAATCACTGGGAGCAGAGGACTTGTACCCGAGGGTACTTAGGGAACTCAGTCAAGTAATTGCCAGAGCATTGTTCCTAATTTTTACTGACAGTTTACTGACTTAAATGGTACCAGCTGATTGGAGAAAAGCCAATGTAGCACCAATATTAAAAAGGGCCCAAAATACATCCCTGGGAATTACAGACCAGTTAGCCTGACATCAATAATATGCAAGCTCTTGGAGGGGGTTATAAGGAGGCTACAGTATATACATGATTTTAGTAATGAGAACTGTATCATCAGCAATAATCAGCATGGATTAATGAAGAATCATTCTTGTCAAACCAATCTATTAACCTTCTATGAGGAGGTGAGTTGCCATCTAGATAAAGGAAAGCCAATAGACGTGGTGTATCTGGATTTTGAAAAAGCATTTGACACAGTTCCCCATAAACGTTTAATGTACAAAATAAGGTCCGTTGGCATGGACCATAGGGTGAGTACATGGATTAAAAACTGGCTACAAGGGCGAGTTCAGAGGGTAGTGATAAATGGGGAGTACTCGGAATGGTCAGGGGTGGGTAGTGGGTTCTGTGCTGGGACCAATCCTATTTAATTTGTTCATAAACAACCTGGAGGATGGGGTAAACTGTTCAATCTCTGTATTTGCTGATGATACTAAACTAAGCAGGGCAATAACTTCTCTGCAGGATGTGGAAACCTTGCAAAATGATCTGAACAAATGAATGGGGTGGACAACTACATGGCAAATTAAGTTTAATGTAGAAAAATGTAAAATAATGCATTTGGGTGGCAAAAATATGAATGCAATCTACACACTGGGGGGAGAATCTCTGGAGGAATCTAGGACGGAAAAGGATCTGGGGGTCCTAGTAGATGATAGGCTCAGCTATGGCATGCAATGCCAAGCTGCTGCTAACAAAGCAAACAGAATATTGGCATACATTAAAATGGGGATCAACTCCAGAAATAAAATGATAATTCTCCTGTTCTACAAGACTCTGGTCCGGCTACACCTGGAATATGCTGTCCAGTTCTTGGCACCAGTCCTCAGGAAAGATGTACTGAAAATGGAGCGAGTACAAAGAAGGGCAACAAAGCTAATAAAGGGTCTGGAGGATGAGGAAATGTTGCGAGCACTGAACTTTTTATCTCTGGAGAAGAGACGCTTGGGAGGGGATATGATTTAAATTTACAAATACCGTACTTGTGGCCCCACAATAGGGATAAAACGTATTCATGGAAGGGAGTTTAACAAGACACGTGGCCACTCATTAAAATTAGAAGAAAAGAGGATTATCCTTAAACTACGTAGAGGGTTTTTTACTGTAATAGCGGCAAGGATGTGGAATTCCCTTCCACGGGCAGTGGAATCAGTGGGGCGCACTCACCTACTATGTAACTATGTAATTATATACAAGGTATGATAATACATAATTATTAGCTGTGGTTGCTGATATACAAATATTACTTATTTTTTATGTTTTTTTTTTCTAAACATCTAACACATCTAACAATTCTTTACTTTAAGGATGTGGAACTCCCTTCCACAATCGGTGGTTGCAGCAGGTAATGTAGATAATTAAAAAAATCCTTAGATGGACATCCTATAGAGCACAATATTCAGGGATATGGGAAATGGTAGGGACATAAGACACACACACATGTTGAACTGCATGGAATAATGTCTTTATTCAACCTTAAAAACTATTTATCTATGTATTTAACTGTGTAACACCAAATTAAGACAGTTTATCACACATTTAAACTTTCAGGTTGCATTTAACAAAAAATACCCTAAATATAATCTGCAATCAATATTTTACAATAAGTCTCAGTCAATCAGAAACTCAATCTTTCATGCCTGGTGTATCAAAATGTTAAAAAGAAAAGTAATAAATACATTATCGCCATGGGGGTTATTTACAGAATGCAAATCCACTTTGCACTGCAAGTGCATTGAAAGTGCACTTGGAAGTGCAGTCACTCTAAATCTAAGGGGTAGATCTGAAATGAGTGGAAGCTCTGCTGATTTTATCATCCAATCATGTGCAAGCTAAAATGCTGTTTTTTATTTTCCTTGCATGTCCCCCTCCGATCTACAGTGACTTTACTTCCAAGTGAACTTTCAGTGCACTTCCAAGTGCACTTGCAGTACAAAGTGGATTTTCCTTAAGTAAATAACCCCCCCCCCCCCATGTTTCACAAAGACAACTATTGGGTTAAGGAAGGGAAGTAAGGTCTTACATGAGTTTGATGTCTTGTCCTGGTAACTCGTCATCTGGGTTACCTCTGAGTGGCTGCATCTTGCTCCATTACACCATGGTGCACCAGTGCACAACATGGTTGTCCAGCATCCAGGGAAAAGACGCCAAGTTTCACCCCCCTTTGCCAAAGGTAAAGGGGAATGGGGGTTTGGGAGTGTGGGGTGTATATGGTGGAAGGTAGGTACCGTAACCTGAGGTACAGAGGCCCATGGTACAGAGGCAGTGTACTGAAACAGGTTGAGGGGAGATATGTTGGAGGGAAGTTCTGGAGGGGGTGAAAGGTGGGTAAAGTGGATGCAGCATAAGGAGAAGGAGAGGTTTGCATTAAGAGGTGCTGTGATCTGTAATGTAAAGTAGTAGGAAGAAAGGCAGTGGGGGTTATTTATATAAGGAAAATCCACTTTGCCTTACATAAATAGAGTAGAGTAATAGAGTAGATCTGAAATGAGTGGAAGCTCTGCTGATTTTATCATCCAATCATGTGCAAGCTAAAATGCTGTTTTTTATTTACCTTGCATGTCCCCTACGAATCTACAGTGACTTTACTTCCAAGTGCACTTGCAGTGCAAAGTCGATTTTCCAAAGTCAATTTTCCTTTAATACATAACCCCCATTTTGTCCAGAGTTAGAAGTGGGTGGGAGATGGTGTAACTGGTCAAGAGAATGTGAGGTCCTATAGGGGGGATTTATGGTGGCAGGGAGTCACTATGACTTGGGAGGAGTGAACTGTAATGAAAGGGGGTTAAAGGGAGATGTAACTAGGTGACCTTGTCAATGTTTCTATTAGCTTTCAGCAGAGGTATATTCTGATCTTCAGAAGCAATTCTGATTCAAGGAGCTTCTTCTCCAGATCTAAGGCTGCCAATCCTGCTTTTCACAGAGGATGCCAACAAAGCCATCACCCTCTCTTGCATTAATCAGCGCAACTGCTCAGCCTGGACCAGTGGTAAAGCCCACCATTATCGCACTGCCATGATATGATTCCTTGCACTGTGGCTAAAGTGTGGGTTAGGGATTCTGTTTCATTTCTGGACCTGATGACACAGTGCTGCAAGCTGCCTGAACTGAGGTCATGGCTGCAGAACTGTCAGTACACCTCCATCAACAAAATGTCTTTGGGCACATAGAGCTCCTCCTTATGAAATTCAGCAGCACAGTGCAGGGTTTGATATTATAGAAGGCAGCCCACAGTATACATGGGGCCCCATACAGTCTGGCAAGGTCTCTTGAGCCCACTGGATTCTAATGTATTGCTATAGTCAGAAGGAAGCAGTTTTCTTACATTCACTATAAAGATCATCATTTCATGATTTCATCATTTTATGGAGAAGGAGGAACTTTTGTCTTTGACACAGCTGCTAGCATTTGGGAACCAGTAGGTGCATAATGGTTCATTTGATGCATGCCTGCTGGTATGTGTTGTATGGAGCAATGCAATGCTTTGTTAAAATTCATCACTGTTTACTTTTTCCCTTTTTCGAAATTAAAAGACAATCCTTTCAACCGCTGTGCTGTGCTGTTGTGTGTTGCACTGAGAAAAAATGCAGACATGCTGCTTTTTTACACGACACTCATGTATGGTATGAATAGGGCACACCGAGAATAACTGTTTTCTCTGTACCTTTCTGATGAGCCTGTGTTGATCAATGCAGATCAACACAGCTCAACACATCCAGTGTGAATAAGCTCTCAAGGTGAAAAGGAGAAACATTCACCTAAAAGTCCTAAAGTTAAACTGATTATGCTCAAAATTTGCTTAATATGGTAAGGAAGGAATGCATTAAAATTTGCAGAGGTCATGATTTTTTTTTTTCATGTCTTTACGGTGGTGCTAAGTTTTGAAGATGTTTGCACAAAACACATTTAATTTACTTTGCAGAGGTAAAGTAACTGGCATCATACAGCAATTGTGGCTCACCATGGATGTAGAATGTCCTTGCTGAGCATGTGTTAATACATCTGTTGGGAGTAGTAAAGTGCAGGAGACTAGGAGTCCTTCCTCATCCCTTGCAGGGCACCACTTTGCTTGTGCCAGCCATTCTTCTTCCTCCTAACTGATAGCCAAGAAGCTCTGGGCAGAGTCAGTGTGACTGACAGATGACACCCCCAGCCAACCAGAGTGTTTGGCTCCCTCCTTACATTACCTCCACAAGCAAAAAACAAGTCTGCGCAGCCAGCAAGTTGTGAGGCTGACACTGAAGGGTGCAGGAGTTAGGAGGGATATGCAACATCCTGTGAAAACTGTGGGGAAGGAGCCTGAGTGAGTCCCTACTCTGTGTGGAACTCAACTAAGCTGGTGCCCCTTTTCTGCATGGAAGCACTGCACCCGGGGCACAAGCCTCTCCTGTCCCCACTCGGCCCTGGCCCTGAACTGCATCAATCATTCTGCCTCATTTTGCGCCCACATTCCCCTGAGCTCTTTTTCCTGCAACATGTCAACACTATATTTTCCCCTGTGTTCAGTAAGACATTGGGATTGCACAAGCCACTTCTTCAGTAATTACTAAGGTGCTTTGTGATGTAATGTTATTGTCTCCCATGCCCTGCAGTATCCTGGGTGTCAGAGATTAGTTTCAAGTACTTCTGGCCTCTAAATGTGTGCATTATTCATGCCCAATATTCATCTCTGCATGATCTACTGAACTGTCCTACAGGAAATCATAGAAAAATGGAGAATATAACATTCAGAGGGATTCCATGAGAAACAATATAGCACATAACACTGTGACTTGGTGTTGATGTCATGTCCTCCCGGAATGTTATTATCCTTGCTTTAATAGTCAGTAAATTACTGACTCTTTATCTAAAAAGAAACTATCCGTGCTCGATGTAAAATGAATAAAAAAATCAGTGTATATTGACAGCTGCACTCATAATATTGTACGCACCAATATATAACAACTCTACAGAAAAAACAAATGTTGCTCTGTAATTAATCATAGCATCATAAAGTGGATGGAGGAAATAGTGGTGAGGTCAGTACAAATGCCAGAGTTCAGGACGAGTGTGTATACTGAATGACTGTTTTTTCCTATAGATTTGTGAGTAGATCTCTTTTAAAAAATAATTTTAACATTAAGAAGATGTTGCACAATTACATTTTTTTCTTTTTTTATTGCTATACTCTTCAATACCCTATTTGAGTATCCACAATAAAGAGTTTTTGGAAAATTACCTCTAAACTATACCATCTGATGGCCAGTTTAAAATGAGCTATACTATATACCCAGAGTGAGGGGTGAGCTTTATGAGGCGAACACAGACCTGGATAAGGTCTTGTAATCTGGTAAGAGGTTGATTATGCATATTTCAGTAGGGGAGCACTTGGTGGTGACCACTTGCAGCACAAAGGAATTAAGAGTGCACGCTCTGAATATCACCTTTGTGAAATATACATTGGGACTGTTTTTTTGTTTGCACTTTACCATTTTTCTTACATCATGGCACTAAATTATATGAATTAATTTCTCCTGGATGCAATCATTATGTATAACAGATGTATTTTCAATTTCACTATATGCACTTTATGATCATGATTAATGACAGTGCAGCATTTGTTTTTTTCTGTAGAATTACTGACTCTTGACAAACAGCAAGCATGGGCATATCAGGATTCATAAATGTAAATGTAAACACACACATACAGTACATACATGCACTAATACAGTATATAATATAGATAAAGTTTGGTAAGTCCTTATATGAGATCCGTAATTCAGAAGCTTGTAGAGACTATGGGTGGGAAAAAGCCTTCATCTGTGATTACAGGGACTCTGGTCCTGAAAGGGTTAAGCTACCCACAAGGGAGGTTAAAAAATAAAGAAGAAACAGTGAGCAGGTGTCTTTGAGGTGGAGTGTGAGGCAAGACACAATTGTGGTGGACTGCTGTGACTGAGAACCTGCTAAGACTAAGTGCTGGTAACTAGGGATGAGCTTCGTGTTCGAGTCGAACATACGTTCGACTCAAACATCGGCTGTTCGTCCGTTCGGCGAAGTCCGAACATTTTGGTCCGTTCGCGCCAAATTCGTGTGGCGCTCACGGCCCACAATGTACTGCGATGGCGCAGTGCATTGCTGGCTCATGATTGGCCAAGCATGCACTGTGACCCCGCATGCTTGGCCAATCGCAGCGCCAGCAGCGAGGAGAGCCATGATTGGCCACAGGCAGGATGCCTGTGGCCAATCATAGCTCAGGCTGTGTAGTGCACGCCCCACACTATATAAGGCCGCCAGCGCGACGGCCTTGTGTAGTGTGTTGGCGTCTGAAGCAGTGGGTGTTCTGTGTACCTTCAACACAGTACACACCGATCGTTTTCGGCCGATTTTCGATCTTGCTGTTGTGTAGTGGTTGTTGTCTGCGTGCCCTGACCGCAGTATACACCGCTATATTCACCTCACCTATATAGCTAGTGATCTATCTTTTATAATAGAGCTTGCAGTCAGTAGTGTTAGGAGCTAGTGCGTGCTGTCTGCGTGCTCTGTACCCAGTACATACCGCTATATCCACCTACATAGCTCTTCTCTATTTGAGCCCACTTGCCATCTGCAGGAGTTATTGGAAGTTGTGTGTGCCTCCAGCACAGCACAGTATACATCTGTATATACCCCTTTATCTCTGGTGTTCTATAATAAAGGCATCTGCAGGAGTTAGTGGGTGTTCTGTGTACCTTCAACACAGTACACACCGATCGTTTTCGGCCGATTTTCGATCTTGCTGTTGTGTAGTGGTTGTTGTCTGCGTGCCCTGACCGCAGTATACACCGCTATATTCACCTCACCTATATAGCTAGTGATCTATCTTTTATAATAGAGCTTGCAGTCAGTAGTGTTAGGAGCTAGTGCGTGCTGTCTGCGTGCTCTGTACCCAGTACATACCGCTATATCCACCTACATAGCTCTTCTCTATTTGAGCCCACTTGCCATCTGCAGGAGTTATTGGAAGTTGTGTGTGCCTCCAGCACAGCACAGTATACATCTGTATATACCCCTTTATCTCTGGTGTTCTATAATAAAGGCATCTGCAGGAGTTAGTGGGTGTTCTGTGTACCTTCAACACAGTACACACCGATCGTTTTCGGACGATTTTCGATCTTGCTGTTGTGTAGTGGTTGTTGTCTGAGTGCCCTGACTGCAGTATACACCGCTATATTCACCTCACCTATATAGCTAGTGATCTATCTTTTATAATAGAGCTTGCAGTCAGTAGTGTTAGGAGCTAGTGCGTGCTGTCTGCGTGCTCTGTACCCAGTACATACCGCTATATCCACCTACATAGCTCTTCTCTATTTGAGACCACTTGCCATCTGCAGGAGTTATTGGAAGTTGTGTGTGCCTCCAGCACAGCACAGTATACATCTGTATATACCCCTTTATCTCTGGTGTTCTATAATAAAGGCATCTGCAGGAGTTAGTGGGTGTTGTGTGCCTCTAGCACAATATACACTACCCAACTGCTTTTTTACCCAACTCCCTTCAGGCCATTACCATGTCTGGAAGGCCAGCAAGGAGAGGCAGACAGGCGCGAGCCGATAAAAGAGGGCAAGCAGGCTCTGTGTCTAGAGACAACAGTGCTGGTCGTGGATGCGGTGCATTGTCATCAGCACGTGGCCATGGGACACGCTTGTCCTTCTTTTCGGCAGCTGGACATGTTGAGCCGCAACATGCCAACGACTTGGTAGAGTGGATGACCAAGCCCTCTTCATCCTCCTCATCCTCTCTCACCCAGTCTCAGGGTACTAGCAAAGCAGCTGCCAACGCATCGTCTTCCCTCCTCTCAATGTCATCATCAGTGACTCCTTCCCTAGACCCACCACGTCCTCCTGAGGAGTCTCCTGAACTCTTTGAGCACAGTGTTGGGTACATGCTCCAGGAGGATGCCCAGTGTTTTGTGGGCTCTGATGATGACACTCAGCTAGAGGAAGGCAGTAGCATGAGCGCAGAGAGAGGGGATGCTCAAGAAGGACAGCAATCTGGCAGTCATGTTCCACAAGCTGCAGCATACTGCCAGGTTTGCTACAGCGATGAAGAGGGAGGGGATGATGAGGGCACTGACTCCACGTGGGTGCCTGGAAGGAGAGAGGAGGAGGAGGAGGAGGAGGCACATGTCCAACGAGGCAGGATGCCCTCCGGGGGCCAGCTTAGGGGCAGCACACTGACTGAATCACACCGCAGAGCTCCGCCTGTGCAGGGCGCTGCCTCTGCGCGTTATTCTAAAAGTTCTTTGGTGTGGGCCTTTTTTGAGACGAGTGCATCAGATCGCACCGCTGCTATTTGCAACATATGTCTCAAGCGTATCTCGCGTGGCCAAAACATCAGCCGCTTGGGCACCACATGCTTGACCAGACATATGTTGACCTGCCATGCAGCTCGTTGGCAAGAGTACCTCAAAGACCCACACCAAAGAACAAAGCGGACCTCTCCTTGCTCCTCATCAGTTGGCATCTCCAACCCCACTAGACCTTCAATCCTCTCTGAAACCTGCTCTGAGAGGAATGAAGGTGTAGAATTAGGTGTGTCACAGCCAAGTGCTTCCGGGAACTCTGCTAGCGGTACACCCACGTCCGATTATAGCAGGCAAATGTCCCTGCCCCAGCTGCTGGACCGGCGAAAGAAGTTCACTCCCAGCCATCCACATGCCCAGCGGTTGAATGCTAGCTTGGCTAAATTGCTAGCACTTCAACTGCTGCCTTTTCAGTTGGTAGACTCGGCCCCCTTCCGTGAGTTTGTACAATCTGCGGTTCCTCAGTGGCAGGTCCCCAAACGCCACTTTTTCTCACGGAAGGCGATTCCGGCTCTCTACCGGCATGTGGAAGGCAATGTCCTTGCCTCGCTGGACAGGGCGGTCAGCGGTAAGGTGCATATTACCGCTGACTCATGGTCCAGCAGGCATGGACAGGGACGTTACCTGTCTTTCACGGCCCATTGGGTCACTCTTCTGGCAGCTGGGAAGGATGCAGGACAAGGTGCAGTAGTGTTGGAGGTTGTTCCGCCACCACACCTCCAAAATGCTACTATTGGTTGTGACACACCTCTCTCCTCCACCCCCTCCTCTTCTTCTTCCTCCATGGCCTCTTCCAGTGCTCTGTCCTCAGAACCAGCGGTGCTTCGTAGGTGTTCCAGGGGCTACGCAAGTACGCAGGCAAAACGATGCCATGCCGTGCTTGCGCTGGTTTGTTTGGGGGACAGGAGCCACACTGGGGCGGATGTTTTGTCAGCTCTGCAGGGGCAGGCCAAGAGGTGGTTGACACCACGCCAGCTTAAGCCAGGAATGGTGGTTTGTGACAATGGCACCAACCTCCTCTCCGCCCTCCGACAGGGACAACTGACCCATGTGCCCTGTGTAGCTCACGTCCTTAACCTGGTGGTGCAGCGGTTCTTGGGCAGGTACCCCGGCTTACAGGATGTCCTGAAGCAGGCCAGGAAAGTCTGTGTGCATTTCCGACGATCATTTAATGCCTGTGCTCGGCTGGCTGAACTCCAAAAGGAGTTGAACCTGCCCAAGAACCGCCTTATATGTGACATGCCCACCAGGTGGAACTCAACGTTGGCCATGCTGCAGCGGCTGCACACGCAGCAGAGGGCCATCAATGAGTACCTGTGCGACTACGGCACCAGGACAGGGTCAGGGGAGCTCGGTTTTTTCTCACCACGCCAGTGGGGCATGATCAGGGATGCATGCACTGTCCTGTCACCGTTTGAGGGGGCCACAAGGATGGTGAGCAGTGACAGTGCATGCATCAGTGACACTGTACCTCTTGTCCACCTCTTGGAGCATACGCTGCGTGGAATAAGGGACAGGGCACTTGAGGCAGAACAGAGGCAGGAAGAGGAGGACTTCCTTGCCTCTCAAGGCCCCCTTTATCCAGACAGTGTTCCTGCTGTGCCACCCATCACACAGGAAGAGGATGAGGAGGAGGAAGAGGAGGAGGAGGATGATTGTGTCAGCATGGAGGTGGAGGCTGGCACTCAGCATCATCAGCAGCAGCAGCAGCAGCAGTCTTGTAGGGATGATTTACAGTCCCAAGAAACACGTGGACTTGTACGTGGCTGGGAGGAGGTAGCTGCGGATCATGTTGTCCTTAGTGACCCAGAGGACTCCGGACCGAATGCCTCAGCTAACCTACGCTGCATGGCCTCCCTGATCCTGCAAAGCCTGCGGAATTATCCTCGTATTCTTCGGATCAAGGAGAGGGACCATTACTGGCTGGCCACTCTCCTTGATCCACGGTACAAGGGTAAGGTTGCCGACCTTATCTTGCCATCGCAGAGGGAGCAGAGGATGAGACATCTCCGGGAGGCCTTGCAGAAAGGTCTGTGCAACGCGTTCCCAGAGACTGGGAGGTTACAAACTCCTGGTCCTGGACAACGTGTTGCTGAGGCATCGGTCAGAAGGAGCGGTGGAGAAGGTGGCCGTCTGACTGATGCTTTCAGACAATTTTTTAGTCCGCAGCCCCAAGGTATGATCGGTTCCAGCACCCATCGCCAGCGTCTGATTTACATGGTGCAGGAATACCTAGGGGCAAGGTCAGACTTGGACACCTTTCCCACCGAAAATCCTCTGGCTTACTGGGTCTTGAGGATGGATCGCTGGCCAGAGCTTGCACAGTATGCAATTGAGCTACTGGCCTGTCCTGCATCCAGCGTTCTTTTGGAACGCACCTTCAGTGCTGCTGGTGGCTTTGTTACCGATCACAGGGTGCGCCTGTCCACCGAATCAGTTGATCGACTGACCTTCATCAAGATGAATGAATCTTGGATCACCCACAGCTACCAAGCACCTGAAGCTGATGTAACAGAATAATTTTTTTTTAAATATCACATCCCTTCAAGACTGCCTATGCTGATGCTGAGTGACTGTCCTGTTATGTTGATTGTCTATCCTCTTCCTCCTCTGCTGATATGTTGGAAGAACATTTCTGGTTCTGGGTGATGCCTAAGGCCCAATTTTTCTGCCCCGGTTTAACAGGGGCGTTTAAGTACAATTTTTGATGCAATGCTTTGCAGCAGGGCTAATTCCTGCAATCAAACAAGAGTATATGGGAGAGGTTGCAGTGTGGTGGCACCAGCACCAGTGCCTAAGGCCCAATTTTTCTGCCCCTGTTTAACAGGGGCGTTTAATTAAAATTTTTGATGCAATGCTTTGCAGCAGGGCTAATTCCTGCAATAAAACTAGAGTATATGGGAGAGGTTGCAGTGTGGTGGCACCAGCAGCAGTGCCTAATTTTTCTGCCCCTGTTTAACAGGGACATGTAATTACAATTCTTGATATAATATTTCAGAGGAGGGCCCCTTCCTGTGCCCACCCAGAGAAACGGTGAGAACTTATAGTGTTGTGGCACCAGCACCACAACCACCAAAGTTAAATTTTTCTACCACTGTTCAACAATGGCATGTAATTACAATTCTTGATATAATCGTTCACAGCAGGGCGCTCCAGCGCCCACCAAGAGTCACTTTGAGGGCTTACAATGTTGTGGCAAAACCAACACCTTGTTCCGCCATTTCTGCAGAGCATATAGGGCAGGCCTCTACTTTCAAACATCCAATTTACAAACATCTCCTACTTGCAAACGGAAGGAGACAACAGCAAGTGAGATGAAAAAAGATGGACGACAAAACAAATTATACAGGGGTGATAACCCTTCCCTATGTTTTCCAAAAAGCTTAAAAATAGTTTTTTTGACTGGAGCTACACTTTAAAAATGTACCAGTTGAAAATTACAAACAGATTCAACTTAACACAACAAACCTACACAGTCCCTGTCTTGTTTGCACCGCCTGTATACTGCTGTTCTGAGTATATAGGGCCTGGGGGCCACACGCATTTCCTTTTTTTAATATGGGTACAGGGTTCCCCTTAATATGCGTACAAGACCCAAATAGGCTGGTAATGGGCAGGGAGGGCTACCCATGCCATTTTTCTCAATGATTTTCAACCATATTGCAGGAACCAGATATAACATTAAAACCGCAAGCAGTTTTAAATGGTGTTATGTCCGTTTAATGTGATTTTGTGCAGGGACTGTTCTAAACACGGGAAACACGTGGCACTTTACAGGCATACTACAGACAGCCCCCAGGCACCATATTTAAAGGAATATTTCACTTTTTTTTTTCACTTTAATCGTCATTAAAATCAGTGCTCCCGCCAAAACGGCCTTTTTTTAAAAACATTTTAGGCATTGACCCATGTCCCCTGGGGCAGGAGCCAGGTCCCCAAACCCTTTTTAGGACAGTATCTTGCATATTAGCCGTTAAAATTAGCACTTTTAATTTCGAACGTTCGAGTCCCATAGACTTCAATGGGGTTCTAAAGTTCGTTCGAATTTGGGGTCCGTTCGAAAGTTCTGGTGCGAACCAAACCGGGGGGGGTTCGGCTCATCCCTACTGGTAACCTAGCCTTTGAACCCCTTGAGGAAGCACCCTGTGTAAAGGATAGGTTTACCCTGTATAAAGAACAAGTTGTACAGGCAATAAGCCAAACATTTGATTTTTGTACCAGGAGTTTGGACTGTTTTGTTTTCTGTCTGGCTGAAGAAAGATAGAGAAAAAAAGGGGGTTAACATGGACTACTCCAAATAAGTTACCATGTGACACCATGTGACACCAGTGGAATTGAGGACTGTCTTGATACCCAGAAATTAGGCAAAATAAGATAAAAGTTACATAGATTTTATTCAAAAAAAGTTAATCATTAAAAGCATTTGTTCATAACCAACCATTTTACAGGTATTAAAAAAGCCGTGGTTTATAGCACAAACAATGTTACAATGAAGTAATGCCCAGCCCCCATTTAAACTTGCCAGGAATCCAACAGCTTATGCCCAAGTTGGTCGTGTTTCTCTACTAGTTTTGTGACTAAGTCGCTTCTTCAGGAGATCCTCCCTATTATTGCAGAATATTACGTGCATGTGCTGTGGTCGTTTGTATGGTTTCTTCCTTCCCTCCCTTTTTCTCCCTTTCCCCCTCCTATCTTTTTCCCCCCTCTTTTTCATCCTCTTCTTTCTCTCCCTTATCCCTTTTCCAACCCCCTCCCCCTTCTCAAGATTCCCTCTTTTCTTTCCCCTCGTTGTCCACACTGGTGATTTCTCCTTTCATTAGCCTACCCTAAATGATGTTATGACTTAACTATTTGTTTGCCACATGTGTGGGCAAAGACGATATATTAATCGCATCTACACATACTGTTCCTTTAAATTGTTATCCACAGCCTACTCTGTCTAAACGTACCTCCCGTGTCCACCCCGGGGGTGGCAGACCCCTTTTCAGGGAGCCACCCGTGCCTATATGTAGGCTTCTCTTGGGGACCTCAATGGTAAGCCGTGCTATCATTACCTTTGTTATGATTATAAAATTACTCCATGCCTTTAATTTTGTAACAGAAAAATCATAAGCCACGCTAAACAAATACTAGCCACTAAAAAGGCAATGTGTAATAATATTAGAATGAATATTATACAGGGTATAGCGACCCTATACATATACGTGATGCAAAGAACATATGTGTGAGTATATCAAAACCAGAATCTAGCTAGTATAATATAACATGTACATATACAACAAGGTTTTTTTTTTTAAACATAAACCTCTAAAAACATAAAAAGAAAAACTTAAACACCCAGTGTGCACAAATAAGTCCGTGTATAAGAGCCGCCAAAATGGTTGACGTAAAGCTGTACATAGAAATCTTCTATAGATAAACCACAATATTCCTAGAGGTTCACTGTTAAATCCAAACAGGTAAACGTTGTGTTCAATCCACCACCAACATATGGTAAGGTTTACTGCTTACCAGATAGACATGACCCCCCACTACAGAGGGTCACACGAGGCTTTAGGGAATTAAACGCCACTTTCAGCCAAGGGGGGGTTCCTCAATATCCTCCTGATTCCACTGCTCCAAAAGATCTTGAAAAAGGGGGACTCACTCCCAAATACTTCACTTTGAAGTCCAAAGGAAGAACTCAAAGGCAGGGGCACCAAAGATCATAAAGGGAAAAAGAGGGTCTCGAGATAGTGTAAAACCCTTTATTTATGAAGCTAAAAAAAATAAAAATGCACTTACAAGTATATAAAAGAAAATCAGCCTTAAGTCCGTGGCGCCGGCCGGACACACACAGACAGACCCGTTCTCCTGGAACCCGTCACGAAACGCGTAGGGCTGAACGGTACGCTACTTATCACCTCGTGTTTGTGACGGGTTCCAGGAGAACGGGTCTGTCTGTGTGCATCCGACCGGCGCCACGGACTTAAGGCTGATTTTCTTTTATATACTTGTAAGTGCATTTTTATTTTTTTTAGCTTTATAAATAAAGGGTTTTACACTATCTCGAGCCCCTCTTTTTCCCTTTATGATCTTTGGTGCCCCTGCCTTTGAGTTCTTCCTTTGGATAATAAATCAAGGGAAGAAGAAAAGCACACTCATAGGGTAATACATTTGTCAATTTAATTTATTAAGTAGAATTTCACTCATACCAGTATAAATCAACATAAAAACAGTATGGTAAATCAATGTTTAAAATGGCTGCACTATGCTCCAGTACGTGATAACAACTGCAATGTTACACCCTACGCATTTTGTCAACTTAAGACATCATCAGGGACATGGTTACTAATGGAAATCATGCTATAAATACTGGGGTAGCAGAAATTACCCTCACAGTGGGACCCATGCATTCCAATTACAGAAACCAGAAACATATGTACTGTACCAGGTGGGACTAGAGACCTGGTGGATTTACACATTAAAGACGTATGTCCTATATAGGCTTAACACTGAATGGAAAGAAATGCCTTTATTGGTTAAGTCATTTTTTGGTATTTTTTATGGGTTTTCAGTGGTATTTTACAATATTTGTTCTAAACTTTTAGGTCCTGCCTTTTTATCTGATATAGTTGATTAACTAAGAATATAAAACTGATTAATTACTGATTTAATTAATTAATTAATTAAATCCCTACAATGTACCCCTACCCATTCACCTGTAAAATAAAAGTACCCAAAAAAAAAACACAACACACGAGATAAAATATTTTATTGCACAGCTCCGGGGGTCTTCCGTCTTCGGGGGTCTTGTCCCCCTCTTCGGTTCTTCTGCCGGGCCACCGCGCCTTCTTATAGCTCTTTTGCAGGCGGTGGCCCGGTCTTCTGTCGCCCCCTTCCGTTCTTCTGTCGCCGCCTTCCGTTCTTCTGCCGGGCCACCGCGCCTTCTTATAGCTCTTTTAGAGGCGGTGGCCCGGTCTTCTGTCGCCGCTGTCGCCGCCGCCTTCCGTTCTTGTTCTTCTTCTTGTTCTTCTTCTTCTCCAGGAGATGTTGACACGTCGCTCTCTCCGGCCGGAATGCCAGAGCCGCGCTGAGCGGCCACTTATATAGTGACAATGGGGCGGTGTCACATGGTATATGTCACATGGGTTGGTCACATGGTGACCCCGCCCCCTTACGATGTCATAGTCCCCATGTGACATCAACCCATGTGACCAACCCATGTGACATATACCATGTGACACCGCCCCATTGTCACTATATAAGTGGCCGCACAGCGCGGCTCTGGCATTCCGGCCGGAGAGAGCGACGTGTCAACATCTCCTGGAGAAGAACAAGAAGAACAAGAAGAAGAACAAGAACGGAAGGCGGCGGCGACAGCGGCAACAGCGGCGACAGAAGACCGGGCCACCGCCTGCAAAAGAGCTATAAGAAGGCGCGGTGGCCCGGCAGAAGAACCGAAGAGGGGGACAAGACCCCCGAAGTCGGGAGAAGAGGCCGGCGGCGGGGAGGAAGAAAGCCGGACTCCTCCGCTAGCAAAAGAGCTACAAGAAGATAGCGGAGGAGTCCGGCGAGAAGACCCCCGAAGACGGAAGACCCCCGGAGCTGTGCAATAAAATATTTTATCTCGTGTGTTGTGTTTTTTTTTTGGGTACTTTTATTTTACAGGTGAATGGGTAGGGGTACATTGTACCCCATACTCATTCACATAGGGTGGGGGGCCGGTATCCGGGGCCCCCTTATTAAAGGGGGCTCCCGGATTCCGATAAGCCCCCCGCCCGCAGACCCCGACAACCAACGGCCAGGGTTGTCGGGAAGAGGCCCTTGTCCTCATCAACATGGGGACAAGGTGCTTTGGGGTGGGGGGGCCGCGCGGCCCCCCCTTCCCCAAGGCACCCCCCATGTTGAGGGCACGCGGCCTGGTACGGCTCAGGAGGGGGGGCGCGCTCGCTCGCCCCCCTTTCCTAGCCGGCCGGGTAGCGTGCTCGGACAAGGGTCTGTTGTGGACTTTGGGGGGACCCCCACGCCGATTTTTTTCGGCGTTGGGGTTCCCCTTTAAGTCCATTCCAGGCGGCGGAGCCCGCAACGTCTCTGTCGCGGGCCCCGCCTCCCTGCACACGCGCTCGAAATGAGCAGACTTCCCTCCGAGCGGGAACAGTTTGCTCATTTCGAAAGTGGCCTACACACGGGCGGACTTTTCGCTCAAACCAAGTTTCAGCGGACAGTTTTTCGGAATTTCCGAAAAACTTTGTTCGTCAAACTGTCCGCTGAAACTGTCCGCTGAAGCCCCACACACGAGCGGACTGTCCGCTGAAACACTGTTCAGCGGACAAAGTTGAGCCAACAGTCCGCCCGTGTATACGCGGCCTTACAGTTTTGAAGGCCATAAAATGCCAAGATGGCACAAAACCCCCACAAATGACCCCATTTTAGAAAGTAGACACCCCAAGCTATTTGCTGAGAGGCATGTTGAGTCCATGGGATATTTTATATTTTGCCACAAGTTGCGGGAAAATTACAAACTTTTTTTTTTTTTTTACACAAAGTTGTCACTAAATGATATATTGCTCACACATGCTATGGGCATATGTGAAATGACACCCCAAAATAAATTCTGCTGCTTCTACTGAGTACGGGGATACCACATATGTGGGACTTTTTGGGAGCCTAGCCGCGTACGGGGCCCCGAAAACCAAGCACCGCCATCAGGCTTTCTAAGGGCGTAAATTTTTGATTTCACTTCTCACTACCTATTACAGTTTTGAAGGCCATAAAATGCCAAGATGGCACAAAACCCCCACAAATGACCCCATTTTAGAAAGTAGACACCCCAAGCTATTTGCTGAGAGGCATGTTGAGTCCATGGAATATTTTATATTTTGCCACAAGTTGCGGGAAAATTACAAACTTTTTTATTTTATTTTATTTTTTCACAAAGTTGTCACTAAATGATATATTGCTCACACATGCCATGGGCGTATGTGAAATGACACCCCAAAATAAATTCTGCTGCTTCTCCTGAGTACGGGGATACCACATATGTGGGACTTTTTGGGAGCCTAGCCGCGTACGGGGCCCCGAAAACCAAGCACCGCCTTCAGGCTTTCTAAGGGCGTTACAGTTTTGAAGGCCATAAAATGCCAAGATGGCATAAACCCCCCCCAAATGACCCCATTTTGGAAAGTAGACACCCCTAAATTTAGGGGTACACTAGTGAGACTAGGTAATAAATGGCGGGTGCCCTGAAACTATAAAAAAATAACTAACCAACCAGTGTCACCTGTAACAGTTATATGGTGATCACTGGTGAAAGGGTTAACTAGGGGGCAATCAGGGGGCTTTATGCGGTAGTATATGGGGGTCCCTGGTGCTATAAAAAGCTGCGGCGAAGCTAAATACCTACCTGCCTAACTATGCGAACTGCTGGGAGTGTCAGTGAAATGTTAATGACACCCCCAGATCAGTTCGCATATCGCAGTGCGATCTGCAAACTCGGATCGCATGGTGTGAACACCCATGCGATCCGATTCTGCTGCGGACCAAAAAAAGGGTCCCGTGCGAATTTGCGGCGGGTGCGGCGGGTGCGACGCAAATTCAGCCATACTATCTGTATGGCTGAACTCGAATCGCACAGAGATCGGATGTGATTTGCACTGCAGTGCGGTGCGAATCACATCCGTTCTCATAAACCGCTGCAATGTGAACCCAGCCTTAGTGACACTGGCGACGGGGGGTGATCACGGGGTTAAACCTTTATTGGGGGGGTTAGGGGGGTACCTTAGAACTAAAGGGGGCTAACCCTAACTGCCCTAACAGTTATTACAGTCACAAATGACACCCGCCGGGTGATCAGGGGGTTAAACCTTTATTAGGTAATAAATGACGGGTGCCCTGAAACTATAAAAAAATAACTAACCAACCAGCGTCACCTGTAACAGTTATATGGTGATCACTGGTGAAAGGATTAACTAGGGGGCAATCAGGGGGCTTTATGCGGTAGTATATGGGGGTCCCTGGCGCTATAAAAAGCTGCGGCGAACCTAAATACCTACCTGCCTAACTAGCGTCACCTGTGACACTAATACAGCGATCAGAAAAATGATCGCTTATTAGGCTGGGTTCACACTGGAGCGATGCAGGAACGCCACGAATCCGCGGCGGGTTCCCGCATCGCATGCCTCCCGGCGGCAGTTCACACTGCCCTATGCGAACTGCTGGGAGTGTCAGTGAAATGTTAATGACACCCCCAGATCAGTTCGCATATCGCAGTGCGATCTGCAAACTCGGATCGCATGGTGTGAACACCCATGCGATCCGATTCTGCTGCGGACCAAAAAAAGGGTCCCGTGCGAATTTGCGGCGGGTGCGGCGAATGGCTGAACTCGAATCGCACAGAGATCGGATGTGATTTGCACTGCAGTGCAGTGCGAATCACATCCGTTCTCATAAACCGCTGCAATGTGAACCCAGCCTTAGTGACACTGGCGACGGGGGGTGATCACGGGGTTAAACCTTTATTGGGGGGGTTGGGGGGTACATTAGAACTAAAGGGGGCTAACCCTAACTGCCCTAACTGTTATTACAGTCACAAATGACACCAATGCAAAAAAAAAAAAAAGCAATTGGTGTCACTGTGACTGGGGGGGCAGGGGTAATTGGGGGGTGATCGGGGGGTAAAGGGGGGGTGTGAGTGTGCCTGGCATGTTCTACTGTGAAGTGACGTGTTGGTGCAACTCACCGATCCTCTCTCCTCGGTGCCGGAACGAAAAATACCGACACGGAGGAGAGATTACATCACTTCCTCTCCTGTGTTTACATTACAGGAGAGGAAGTGATGCAATGCTTCACTCCCATTCGTCAGGAGCGATCGCGAGGGGGTTGCCATGAATGAATGGCCGCCCCCTCAGCACGGATACCGACCGCCGCTGGCACCGGGGGGGGCCCGATCGGGCCCCCCACCCGCGGGAAGGCAGGGACGTACAGGTACGCCCATATGCCTGCCCGTGCCATTCTGTCGACGTACATCGTCGTGCGGCGGTCGGCAAGTGGTTAAACCTATTTGCCTATGCTGTGGAGGGTTCCATATTATTCATCCTAATTGTGCTTGACTCATTACCTTTTCTAAACTAACCCACCTCTTGTCGTTTAGCTTTTTCGCCCATTCCACCACCCTTGTGAGAACCACTGCATTGTGGTATTTTTTAAGATCCAGGACTGCCAATCCCACCCTGTTTTTTCCCCCTGCTTAACACCGCAAAAGCAATTCTCGGATTTTTGTATTGCCATATATACTTTGAAATTAGTCCTTTTAATGTCTTAAAAAAAGGCCTGGGGGAGCGACATAGGCAACATTTGAAACTTGTATAGAATCTTAAGGACCAGAACCATTTTAACCACATTAATCCTCCCTATCCAAGAGAGAGGGCATGTTGAAATTTTTTTATCTCTCTTTTTATTTCATCTAATAGTGGGATATAGTTCTTCACATATATTTCCCTAATGGTATTAGAGAGGTAAACTCCCAGATATTTAATCTCCTTATGCCAAGCGAAGCGGAACTCTGTTATGAGCTTCGCCTCTTCCTGTCTACTAATGTTAATATTTAAGATTTCCGGATTTGCTGAGGTTTATTTTCAAGTTTGATATTTCATCAATTTTTCCAACATCCCCAGCAAATTCTGAATCGTAATCCGAGGGTTAGTAATATAAAAAAGCACATCATCCGTGTATGCTGCGAGTTTGTGCTCATCTTTTCCCACCCTGATCCCTACTATATCCGGATTATTACAAATAGACGCCAGTAACTGTTCCAGAGACAATACAAATAGGAGGGGTGACAGTGGACACCCCAGTCTAGTACCATTTGCCATTTGAAATTGGGAGGATGATTTGCCGTTTACCTTTAACGAGGCCTGCGGGTGGTTTGTACAGTACTTTAATCCATCGGATCATTCTAGGCCCGAACCCCATTACTTCCAAAGTATATATCATGAGTCCCCAGTCTACCGTGTCGAATGCTTTCTCCGCATCCATCGACAGGAATAGACCTGGGGACCCATTCTCTTTATTTCATTCTATGAAAGTATTTTTAGGGCACCTCTGGTGTGCAAGGGTGTGTTTCATCATCCTGGAAGCATTTGGAAACAAATATTTCTTCTCACAATATTTAGAAATTGCAGCTTTGCAGAAATGTCACTGTGGAAATGTTTCCAAACGCTAGATTTTGGTCTCAAAAGAGGAAACAATTTACTGACCAAACTATAGGTAAACATTATGCTGTTATAGTGGAGAGCATTAATAGGAATCATTTACAGGCTACAAAAAAGCCCAATTTACCCTCTTACCTGTCAAGTAAGGCCTGAAAAGACAGCAACTATCATCTACTATATCCCAAAATCACCCAACTGTAGGAGGTACAAAATGAAGCCCATAAGCAAATTAAACTGGAGTCTTTCTCCGTGAAATGCATATTTCTCTTGTTTGAGAACTGCATTTAGAAGTAGAGTGTAACTGTATTCCAGGATTTGCTCCTCTTCAGCTGAGAGAACTTGCAATCATTAAGAATTATACAAGTATCAGAAATCTTTCATTAAGGTCTTTGTTATATAGTTTGAATACCATGCTATCAATACATTACTTATCATTGTAAAAGAGCATATTCAGCACTTTTTTTTCCGAATAATTCCAAAAAAAATGCTTTAAAAAAACTTTTTTCATAATTGTTCAGTTTTTTTACCCCAGGCCTTTCCATCTCTATTTGGAGCATACAGTGCTCAGCCCTTCTTGCTCTGAGCTGGCTGCTCAGCTGTGGGCTAATTGCTAGCTCCTATCTCTCCACAGTTACTCAGCTGTTGCTGATGATCCTGCTCGTCAGTCCTGCCAACTTAAGCCACCCAGTCCAGAGGAGCTCTGCCTTCACCTTACTCTACATCACAGCGATGTTCTCCTGCATTCCTGTTAAAAGACTTCCTTGGCTGACATCTTTTCTGGCTCCAGATCCTGCTTGCTCTTTTACAACGCTTATCTCTGGCTCCCTGAAATTTGGCTTGTCTGACTATCCATTCCAGTTCCTGAAATCTGGCTATGTTTTGACTATGTTTGTCTTCACACTGCCCATTCAATATCCCATAGTCCAACTCAGGAGGAGCAAGAGAGGGTCCCTATGTTATTAAATAGAGTGGGAGCATGGAGAATGTAGCCACTTTCTAAAATAAAATTGGATTACATTGCACACAAAAAAAAAAAAATAGTACATAGATTTTTTTTTTTACATCAGGGTTTAATGTCACTTAAGCCTGGATTCTATAGGGAACCGTCCCTCAGTCTGTCATGGATGCCGCTGCCACATTCGTATACCTTACCAACCGTTTAATGTCCGCCACTCCTCTCTGCCAATCCTTTCACTGGCTTCTCATTGCTCAATGAATAACATTCAAAACACTAACAATTACATACAAAGCCATTTACAACTCTGCCCAGAGTTACATCATCAATCTTATCTCCAAATATCACCTAAACCGTCCTCTCCGCTCCTCCCAAGACCTTCTGCTCTCTAGCTTCCTTGTCTCCTCCTCCAAAGCTTGTCTCCAGAACTTCTCCAGAGCCTCTCCCATCCTCTTTAGGGTTTGTCAGTTCACTGCTCATGTGCTCTTTAGGGTTTGTCAGTTCACTGTTCCAGCACACTGAAAGAGACCAAGGTTATGGGACCCCTAGCTTTCATTTAACTGAATCAGGCACAGCACTACTTGCCTACCAGATCCCAAAAGCTGGAATATTGAAATGATAGAATATCTGGCCATGTTATTCCTGACTCAGGATCTCCTACACAATACACAAAGAATGTATCATAATAAAGATGCTTCCAGGGTCTTTTCTCCCTAATGCACACCCAGAATGGGCAGGCAAATGCTCAGACTAATTAATGAATTGATGACACATATTTACAACATTAAATATAATACAGTAAAAATAGAAAAATTGCCTCAATTTCCAAGTTGGACTACAGGAGATTTTTTTTTCATACAAAGATCTGTGCTATTTTAAATTGTTAATGACCTTTACATGACTTTTGTTTGATGACTCTCTCAAAAATGTATCTACAGTATATTGCGCAACTAATCTAAGAATAGAATATTTAATCATCGCTTCTCTCTGTGACTATCAATTAATGCCTGCAAGCTTGTTTTTATGAAACTGAAAGTTGCTGAAAATATACAAACATGTTTTAGCTTGAGGATTTGAAGCATAATAATGACTAATTGTAGGAGAACAAATTCTGAATTAGTCATTTCCCCAGCAAGAACAAGCTTGTGATATTGGTTTAGCAGGCAAGATTTTTAATCCTTCTGTGATCTTCTCTGGATTGTGGCTTACTGACCTGTAATTACACCAGGGTGTCATTACATCAATATTAGCCTAAGCATTACTAAATAAGTAGCTGAATCTTAGGAAACAGATCTCCTATGTTATACAAGTTAGCCATCTATGTTAGTACAGACATTTTACAATGCGATGACTTATAAGCAGTGATGAGTGAACCAAACAACGTTTTGCTTGCTGGACCTTTACTGAACACAAAAATTAGCTGAACCTGAACATAGCAGCAAACCTCAATGAACTGTATGTAAGATAACTCTTAGTTTTTCTTTGGCCTTTTTAAAGGTCAATGTGAAAGCTATTGTTACATAACAGGGGTGGTTGGCTGGATACTGCCATGGGAAACGTGTAACAATGCAAAAAAAAAAAAAATACTGCTCAGCAGGGGGAGGGTCTTTTAATGTGGCTTAAAGGGCAACAAATATTTAAAGAACATGTTTGGGGATGCCATAAACCTGTACATGAAAATGCACACCAGTATGAAAAAAGTGACATTTAAAAAGAAAAACCACCATTGATTAATAACAGTTCCTCGTCATCTTTGTTCTGCTTGTAAACACACATGGGCCGAATGTCAGGAGACATCGCCCAGTTCAATAAAAAAACAGTTGACATTCGGACCGTGTGTATGGCTCCCTGCTGGAAAACCAACAGCCAATGGCGGAGAGTGTTGATTGGAGAGTTCTAGCAAGGGGGGGCAACCTGTCAGAACACATTAGCTCAGCATTGGATATCGCTCTACTAACGTCGGAACTGACAGTTTTTTCTGTTCAACCTGCTGGGTTGAATGAAAAAAAACTCAGTGTGTACAAGGTTATAGTGGCTGGGGATCTTGGGTGATGTGATTGACCAAATACAAATTTAGCGCCGACTCCTGAAGAGCATGAGCTATGTGTTTTTGGCATTTAATCTTCCTGGAGCTGCATTTTGGTTTTGGGCTTAGTAACTCTAAATTTTGGCCTCAGTACCAGTCTGGCTGGATTGCATTGTGTTCTGCTGGACCATAGGTGGCGTGTCATCCCTGGCAGGTGCTAGAATGCCATCCAGTTGGGTGCATTGAGTGCCAGTTCTCTTTCAGAACCAGCCCAGTGGGAGTGTCACTCTTGTTGTGCATTCTGGGAGAGGGTACTTAAGGTGCTGACGTCACATGCTTTGGGGTTCTGGTCCAGAAGTGCTTTCTGGCTGTTTGGTCCTGGTCCTCCTGACCAGCCCCCAGGACTCTCATGGCCTGGGGTGCGGATCCACCCGACTCCAAGTCTCGGGGCTGGCTGGCCCGAGGCAAAGTAACTGAAAGAAGGATTCAAAGGTGGTCCAGTGCCATCTCGGTTAGTGGAGAGGCCCAGCAACTGTAGAAGCATCCAGGGGAGGACTCTTCGGGAGAAGGCCACGCAAAGGTTGACTTCTGAGCAGGAGCCTGGAGGCTAAGTTGAAAGACCCCAAGTGAATCTAATCTTGTGTGGTATAGCCAGACTGGCTGCAAGATACTGGTACCATACGAGGGTTCTCCGAGTTGTCTACATCTTTCAGTTTATTCAAGTTTTCTACAACAAGTCTGTGGTAGAGACTTTATTCAAGTATTTTACAACAGGACTGTGGCAGAGACTTTGATTTAACAACCTCAATACTAAGCAGTTAAACACCTTCCTGCCCAGACCAATTTTGAGCTTTCTGCGCTGTTGCAATTTGAATGACAATTGCGTGGTCATGCTACACTGTACCCAAATAAATTTTTTATCATTTTTTCCCCACAAATAGAGCTTTCTTTTGGTGGTATTTTATCACCTCTACAGTTTTTATTTTTTGCTAAACAAATAAAAAAAGACCGAAAATTTAGAAAAAATAATGTTTTTTTTTGTTTCAGTTTCAAAACATTTTAAATAAGTACGTTTTCTCCTTCACTGATGGGCACTGGTGGGGTGGCACTGACAGCACTGATAAGGTGGCACCAATGAAGTGGCACTGATGAGGTGGCATTGATGGGCATTGATATGTGGCACTGATAGGCGGCACTGATAGGTGGCACTGATGGGCGACATGGATGGACACTGATAGGTGGCACAAATTAGCACTGATAGCTGGCACAGATTGGCATGGATAGCTGGCATGGATTGGCATGGATAGGTAGCACGAATGGGCATGGATAGGCGGCACAGATGGGCATGGCTAGGCGGCACAGATGGGCATTGATAGGCGGCATGGATGGGCACTGATAGTTGACATGGATGGGCACTGATAGTTGACACGGATGGGCACTGATAGGCGGCATTGTATTGTACTGATGGATGCCAATTAGTGCCAAACAATAATGCATGCCAATCAGTGATGCCCATTGAGGGCACTAATTGGCATACATTGTGGGCACTGATTGGCATCCATTGTGGGGCACTGACTGGCATCCCTGGTGGTCTAGGGTGGCATACCTGGTGGTGGGCATCCCTGGTGGTCCAGTGTGGGCATCTTCGGGGGGCTGCGTTGATAATAGATCAGCACAGACCCCCCGTCAGAGGAGCAGCTGATCAGCTCTCCTCTACTCACGTCTGACAGACGCAAGTGAGGAAAAGCCGATCACCGGCTCTTCCTATTTACACTGTGATCAGCCGTGATTGGACACGGCTGATCACGTGGTAAAGAGTCTCCGTCAGAAATTGTAGTTGCGGGGTGTCAGACTGACACCCCGCAACAACGATCGCTGCAATGCGTGCCCCCGGGGACGCGCAGCGGTTCAAAATCCTGAGAACGTCCTATGACGTCCAGTTAGGATTTTGAAACCACTTTGCCGCCGTCAGTTGACAATGGGCGGGCGGCAAGTGGTTAAGCACTCTATCGGCTGCTAGGCCTGGTGAGAGAAGGACTATCCGATAAGGGTGAGGATCCAGCTGTGAATGGCTATTCTCTGGATTTCCTAATGTGAGAGACTCTTTTGTCTATTTGACTTTGTTCAAGAGTACCTGAACTTTCCTACCCAAACCCTCTAACCCTACTTTGAGAGACAGAGTTTGTTTACTCTTTTTGCAAATAAAAATCCCTTAAGCAGATCTGGCGTCAGTCTCTGCAGTTCTTGGGCCATCTACCTCGGGAAACCCCTAGACATACACAAGGTCAAGAAGGTTTATTTTAATAACAAGTAAAAAAAGTGAGGTCATGCAGCAACCACACAATGGGGGTGAATAGTATATTGATTGGTTTGTGCGAAAGTTATAGCGTCTACAAACTATGGTGTATATATACTATATTTTTCAGCAATCAGCGACTTATATCGGGTATGGCTGGCAATCTGATACTAACTGACACTTTTGACACTTTGTGGGAACCAGTGAGGGCCAGTTCACACCAGATGTATTTCCGTTGCAGTTTTGTGTGCTTTCTTTCTGCACAAAATGCATGCACAGTAATTTTCCATGTATTCTAATGACTCTAGTTCACACCATGCAGTCAGTTTCCGGTAAGTTGTTAAAATTGTCCTGCTGCTGGCCAATTTTTCAATGCTGTGTGACCTGCAGTCTCTATATTATTTTAGCAAAAGACCTGTCTCCACTCTATTTCTGGACAAATTTATACTGCTGTATTTACAGTGGTCTCTATATCTTAAAGCTTGAAAAAAATCAGCCAGCAGCAGGACAGTTTTGCATTAATGAGAACAAGGACTGCCACACCACAGCAAAGCAGGCCTTTCACCATTTGATGAAAAAAAAACATGCTTCACTGTTAAAGCTATATGAAATTTTTTTTTTCAGTTATTCAGATTGGGGTTGTGCTTCCAAGCTAATTGTCAAAGAAAAAAATATTTTTCTTCTCAAATATGAGCTGCCAGTGTACGCTGTGTGTTTGAAAAAAATCATAATTCCTCCCTGCCATAAAAATAACCAGAATTCAGACACCAGTGTGAGACTGTGAGTTCTATACATTGTTATTCTCTTGCTGCCCACTTAACACATATGTACAGCAGCAAAGAGGGTGGGCTTTAATGCACATATGCCAGACATATGTACATGGATGGCCGAAGCTTCTGTGTTGAGATAGTGCTCATTGCATGCTCCCGGTACCATGATTGATCTGTAATAGGTCCTGATCTCTAGTAATGATTGGAATCTGGGTGAACTGACTACCGTGTGACATCTGTGACAGTCAATCACAGTGAAGACAAACATTGGTCACATGATGGAGCAGTCTTTACTGGGCATAAAGACACCTTTAAAAAGGATGCTGTGTCTGGGCATGAGGGGGATTAATTCATTGCTGATTCTATTTGGATGTTGCAGGTGAAATATATGTATTATGTATACTGTATATATATATATATATATATATATATATATATACTCAGTTTTATAAGTACTTTCAGTAAGATTCAATTGATAAGCTTTAAATAAAGTATTTTCTATCACATTAAATTCTAACTTCACCAAAACCATTTTTTGTTTTTGAATAGAGTAAGGAAGGGTTAGAACATCTATTTTAAATAGGTTATAAAGATTCCCTACTTTATTCAATAAAAAAAACATTTTCTGCCCCGAGATGGGAATTAACTATTTTATTGCTTTTAATAATTTTATTAGACTTATTTTTAAAGTGTTTTGAATCAACTGTATTCTTTCAGTACAAAGTGTTTAACTACATCACTACCTTCTTTTGGACACACATGTTTATTGCCAAGCTTTCAACATCCCATTAAAATACTAATATAAGGAGCAACTTCAAGTGCAGAGGTTTATAAATTTAAATACATTTAACCTCAAACATGATGGATTTGAAAGGGCAATTCTGTGGGAAACCTACACAGGATGAAAATATCTCTACAACAGCCAGTATTAGCAGGGTTATGTCAAAGGGAAGTGCAGCTGATTAATCAACTTGATATTATCCCAACTGATTAAACAATGAGGCGTCATGGGGTTTTGCTGTCTGTCCTGAAGAGTGCTCATCATAACTTATAAAGCAAAATCCCATCAAGTCTCTCTTGGGGGTAAACTACCTCTTAATTTTTTCTTTTTCTAAAGATTAATTTCATTGTTGCGGAACTTTATTAGAAGAGCAGTAAACGAATCATTATACATTTGTAGTCACATTGACCTTTTCCGTCATAGATTCTTTGCTTTGCAGTTTTTTCAGGATTATATGATGTTATCTTGTCCCTGAATCTAAAACTAAAATCATCTATCATTTACAATGGAAAATGACAGTATAAGTATTTGAATGCAAGGAAAAAATTGAGTAATAGAGTTTATAAAATAAATCTAACTGTAATAAACCAGTTGCATTTTTAATTCTTTACATTATATGATCTGTAAAAGCAATATATATATATATATATATATATATATATATATATATATATATATACAGTGGTGTGAAAAAGTGTTTGCCCCCTTCCTCATTTCCTGTTCCTTTGCATGTTTGTCACACTTAAGTGTTTCGGAACATCAAACCAATTTAAACAATAGTCAAGGACAACACAAGTAAACACAAAATGCAATTTGTAAATGAAGGTGTTTATTATTAAAGGTGAAAAAAAATCCAAACCATCATGGCCCTGTGTGAAAAAGTGATTGCCCCCTAAACCTAATAACTGGTTGGGCCACCCTTAGCAGCAACAACTGCAACCAAGCATTTGCGATAACGTGCAATGAGGCTTTTACAGCGTCCTGGAGGAATTTTGGCCCACTCATCTTTGCAGAATTGTCCTAATTCAGTTACATTAGAGGGTTTTCGAGCATGAACGGCCTTTTTAAGGTCATACCACAACATCTCAATAGGATTCAGGTCAGGACTTTGGCTAGGCCACTCCAAAGTCTTCATTTTGTTTTTCTTCAGCCATTCGGTGGTGGACTTGCTGGTGTGTTTAGGATCATTGTCCTGCTGCAGAACCCAAGTTCGTTTCAGCTTGAGTACACGAACAGATGGTCGGACATTCTCCTTCAGGATCTCTTGGTAGACAGCAGAATTCATAGTTCCTTTTATCACGGCAAGTCTTCCAGGTCCTGAAGCAGCAAAACAGCCCCAGACCATCACACTACCACCACCATATTTTACTGTTGGTATAATGTTCTTTTTATGAAATGCAGTGTTCCTTCTACGCCAGATATACTTGGACACACACCTTCCAAAGAGTTCCACTTTTCTCTCATCGGTCCACAGAATGTTGTCCCAAAAGTCTTGGGGATCATCAAGATGTGTTGTGGAGAAATTGAGACGAGCTTTGATGTTCTTTTTGCTCAGCAGTGGTTTTCTCCTTGGAACTCTGCCATGCAGGCCATTTTTGCCCAGTCTTTTCCTGATGGTGGAGGCATGAACGCTGACCTTAACTGAGGCAAGTGAGGCCTGCAGTTCCTTGGACGTTGTTGTGGGGTCTTTTGTGACCTCTTGGATGAGTCGTCGCTGCGCTCTTGGGGTAATTTTGGGCGGCCGGCCACTCCTGGGAAGGTTCACCACTGTTCCATGTCTTCGCCATTTGTGGATAATGGCTCTCACTGTGGTTCGCTGTATTCGCAAAGCTTTGGAAATGGCTTTATAACCCTTTCCAGACTAATAGATCTCAATTACTTTCTTTCTCAATTGTTCCTGAATTTATTTGGGCCTCGGCATGATGTGTAGCTTTTAAGGATCTTCTGGTGGACCTTACTGTGTCAAGCAGCTCCTATTTAAGTGATGCCTTGATTGTGAACAGGTGTGGCAATAATCAGGCCTGGGTGTGGCTATAGAAATTGAACTCAGGTGTGGACAACCACAGTTATAGTATGTTTTAACAAGGGGGGCAATCACTTTTTCACACAGGGCCATGATGGTTTGGATTTTTTTTTCACCTTTAATAATAAACACCTTCATTTACAAATTGCATTTTTGTTTACTTGTGTTGTCCTTGACTATTGTTTAAATTGGTTTGCTGTTCCGAAACACTTAAGTGTGACAAACATGCAAAGGAACATGAAATGAGGAAGGGGGCAAACACTTTTTCACACCACTGTATATATTAGACCAAAATAGTGATTGTTTAGGCAGATGCATGTATTATTTATTATACAGCTGTAAATGGGATAGGCATTATACTGTATTCAAACAAAATAATAGGTGGCTAAAAGAAGTTTCAGGTAAGGACAATTGGGAAATTCATAAAGGGAATTGCAGATTCCCTTTAGAATTTTGTTGCATTTTCAGAACAGGTACATAAATCTGTCATACTGGACATTCCTTCCTCAAGGCTATCCATCCTCAGCCATTGTGCCCATCACACTGACAGGCAAATGGTTGAAGAATTTTGTAGTGCCCTGGGTATATTGATTTTGCTTTTCAAAATTATTGTCTTGAAATCATTCCTTGAGAAAGCTGGTATTGCTAAAGAAAAGTCAAGATAAATTGTCGGCTGTGATTAACCCTTTCATGCCTAAGCCTATTTCTGACATGTGTTGCTTACAAGTTAAAATCTATATTTTTTTGCTAGAAAATTACTTAGAACCCCAAACATTATATACATTTTTTTAGCAAAGAATCTAGAGAATAAAATGGTGACCGTTGCAATATTTTATGTCACATTGTATTTGCTCAGCGGTCTTTCCAATTCCTTTTTTTTTATAGGAAAAAATACACTTTCATGAATTAAAAAAAAAAAACAGTAAATTGAACCCAATTTTTTTGTATGTTGTGAAAGATGATGTAAATAGATACCTAACATGTCATGCTTTTAAACTGTGCACACTCATGGAATGGCAACAAACTACGATACCTAAAAATCGTTTAAAAAAAGAATAGCGGTTACCAGGTTAGAGTTACAGAGAAGGTCTAGTGCTAGAATTATTGCTCTTGCTCTGACGATCACGGTGATACCTCACATGTGTGGAAGGGAAGGGGATCACTGCTCCAGGTGAAAATGTAGATATAGGACTCTCCTTGGAACTGGAACAACAGGTGTCGGCTAAGCATATAGCAACATGAGGCAAAAAAAGAAGTTCTGGACAGTCGCATTCCGTAATATAGCCTTTCTTTGTAAAAAGTCCAACAGATACAAGCCACAGCAAAAAATGGGACACAAATTTGGACGCGTGCCTTTACACGCACATGAACTTTAATGACATCCCAGTCTTAGTCTGTAGGGTTCAATATTGAGTTGGCCCACCCTTTGCAGCTATAACAGCTTCAACTCTTCTGGGAAGGCTGTCCAGAAGGTTTAGGAGTGTGTCTATGGGAATGTTTGACAATTGTTCCAGAAGCACATGTAAGATCAGGCACTGATGTGGATGAAAAGGCCTGTCTCGCAATCTCCGCTCTAACTCATCCCAAATGTGTTCTATCAGGTTGAGTCAAGTTCCTCAATCCCAAACTCACTCATCCATTTCTTTATGGACCTTGCTTTGTGCAATGGTGCACAGTCATGTTGGAGCAGGAAGGGGGCCATCCCCAAACTGTTCCCACAAGGTTGGGAGCATGAAATTTTCGAAAATGTCTTGGTATGCTGACGCTTTAAGAGTTCCCTTCACTAGAACTAAGGGGTCAAGCCCAACCCCTGGAAAACAATCCCACACCATAATCTTCTTTCCACCAAATGGTTTGGACCAGTGCACAAAGCAAGGTCCATAAAGACATGGATGAATGAGTTTGGGTTGATGAAACTTGACTGGCCTACATAGAGTTTTGACCTCAACCCGATAGAACACCTTTGGGATGAATTAGAGGAGAGGCTGCGAGCCAGGCCTTCTCGTCCAACATCAGTGCCTGACCTCACAAATAGCTTCTGAAAGGATGGTCAAACATTCCAATACAAACACTCCTAAACTTTCTAGACAGCCTTCCCAAATGAGTTGAAGCTGTTAAAGCTGAAAAGGGTGAGCCAACTCAATATTAAACCCTACGGACTAAGACTGGGATGCCATTAAAGTTCACGTGCATGTAAAGGCAGGCATCCCAATACTTTTAGGAAATTTAGTATATATATAACTGAAAAGTGGTGCGTGCAAAATTATTCGGCCCCTTTACTTTCAGTGCAGCAAACTCACTCCAGAAGTTCAGCGAGGATCTCTGAATGATCCAATGTTGTCCTACATGACTGATGGTGATAAATAGAATCCACCTGTGTGTAATCAAGTCTCTGTATAAATGCACCTGCTGTGTGATAGTCTCAGGGTTCTGTTGAAAGCACAGAGAGCATCATGAAGACCAAGGAACACACCAGGCAGGTCCGTAATACTGTTGTGGAGAAGCTTAAAGCCGGATTTGGATAGAAAGAGATTTCCCAAGCTTTAAACATCCCAAGGAGCACTGTGCAAGCGATCATTTTGAAATGGAAGGAGTATCAGACCACTGCAAATCTACCAAGTCCCTCTAAACTTTCAGCTCAGACAAGGAGAAGACTGATCAGAGATGCAGCCAAGAGGCCCATGATCACTCTGGATGAACTGCAGAGAACTACAGCTGAGGTGGAAGAGTCTGTCCATAGGACAACAATCAGTCGTACACTGCACAAATCTGGCCTTTATGGAAGAGTGGCAAGAAGGAAGCCATTTCTCAAAGATATCCATAAAAAGTCTCGTCTTAAGTTTGCCACAAGCCACCTGGGAGACACACCAAACATGTGGAAGAAGGTGCTCTGGTCAGATGAAACCAAAATCTAACTTTTTGTCCACAATGCAAAATGATATGTTTGGCCTAAAAGCAACACAGCTCATCACCCTCAACACACCATCCCCACTGTCAAACATGGTGGTGGCAACATCATGGTTTGGGCCTGCTTTTCTTCAGCAGGGACAGGGAAGGTTAAAATTGAGGGGAAGATGGATGCAGCCAAATACAGGACCATTCTGGATGAAAACCTGTTGGAGTCTGCAAAAGACCTGAAACTGGGATGGAGATTTATCTTCCAACAAGACAATGATCCCAAACATACAGCAAAATCTACAAAGGAATGGTTCACAAATAAACGTATCCAGGTGTTATAATGGCCAAGTCAAAGTCCAGACCTGAATCCAATCGAGAATCTGTGGAAAGAGCTGAAAACTGCTGTTCACAAACGCTCTCCATCCAACCTCACTGAGCTCGAGCTGTTTTGCAAGGAAGAATGGGCAAGAATTTCAGTCTCTCGATGTGCAAAACTGATAGAGACATACCCCAAGCGACTTGCAGCTGTAATCGCAGCAAAATGTGGCTCTACAAAGTATTAACACAAGGGGGCCGAATAATTTTGCACTCCCCACTTTTCATTTTTTTATTAGTTAAAAAAGTTTCAAAAATCCAATAGATTTCGTTCCACTTCACAATTGTGTCCCACTTGTTGGTGATTCTTCACAAAAAATAAAAATTTTATATCTTTATGTTTGAAGCCTGAAATGTGGCAAAAGGTTGAAAAGTTCAAGGGGGCCGAATACTTTCGCAAGGCACTGTATCAGCGTATAACACACGCTGACGTATAACATGTGTCGGCGTATAACACGCACCCCAAGTTTAGGAGTGAAGTTTAAGGAAAAAAACTTACATTTGAAGTGTGTATCTGCAGCCTTGCCCAGTGTCCATCTGCAGCCTTGCCCAGTGTGCATCTGCAGCCTTGTCCGGTGTCCATCTGTAGCCTTGCCCAGTGTCCATCTGCAGCCTTGCCCAGTGTCCATCTGCAACCTTGCCCAGTGTCCATCTGCAGCCTTGCCTAATGTCCATCTGTAGCCTTGACCAGTGTCCATCTGTAGCCTTGCCCAGTGTCCATCTGCAGCCTTGCCTAGTGTCCATCTGCAGCCTTGCCCAGTGTCCATCTGCAGCCTTGCCTAATGTCCATCTGTAGCCTTGACCAGTGTCCATCTGTAGCCTTGCCCAGTGTCCATCTGCAGCCTTGCCTAGTGTCCATCTGCAGCCTTGCCCAGTGTCCATCTGCAGCCTTGCCCAGTGTCCATCTGCAGCCTTGCACAGTGTCCATCGGTAGCCTTGCCCAGTGTCCATCTGCAGCCTTGCCCAAAATTATAGCATTATAGTTTTTTAAATTATTGCACATTTGAAGTGTGTATCTGCAGCCTTGCCCAGTGTCAATCTTCAGCCTTGTCCAGTGTCCATCTGCAGCCTTGCCCAGTGTCCATCTGCAGCCTTGCCTAATGTCCATCTGTAGCCTTGCCCAGTGTCCATCTGTAGCCTTGCCTAGTGTCCATCTGCAGCCTTGCCCAGTGTCCATCTGCAGCCTTGCCCAGTGTCCATCTGCAGCCTTGCCCAAAATTATAGCATTATAGTTTTTCAAATTATTGCACATTTGAAGTGTGTATCTGCAGCCTTGCCCAGTGTCCATCTGCAGCCTTGCCCAGTGTCCATCTGCAGCCTTGACCAGTGTCCATCTGCAGCCTTGTTCAGTGTCCATCTGTAGCATTGCCCAGTGTCCATCTGCAGCCTTGCCCATTGTCCATCTGCAGCCTTGCCTAGTGTCCATCTGCAGCCTTGCCTAATGTCCATCTGTAGCCTTGCCCAGTGTCCATCTGTAGCCTTGCCTAGTGTCCATCTGCAGCCTTGCCCAGTGTCCATCTGCAGCCTTGCCCAGTGTCCATCTGCAGCCTTGCCCAAAATTATAGCATTATAGTTTTTTTAATTATTATTGCGCCGCCGAGATTTTTTTAATTATTGTGCTGCCGGGGATTGGCATATAACACACACCCATGATTTTACCATGATTTTAAGGGGGGGGGGGGATGCGTGTTATATGCCGATAAATACAGTACATTTTCATTTCTACTATAAAAAATGTAAAAAAATAAATGTTAAAAATGTATTCATCAGTTTAGACTGATATGTATTCTGCTACATATTTTGGTAAAAAATCGCAATAAGCGTATATTGATTGGTTTAGGCAAAAGTTATCGCGCCCACAAAATAGGCGATAGAATTATGGCATTTTTATATATATTTTTTTTTACTAGTAATAATGACGATCAGTGATTTTTATCCAGATTGAGACATTGTGGCGGACAGATCGGACACCTATCTGACATTTTTAACACTTTTTTTGGAACCAGTATCATTATTACAGACGCATCCTCTGGCCACTGTAATGCATGCGCCCAGTGCCCTTCAAAAAAAACCTGGCCACTGTAATTCATGCACCAGGTGTCCTGAAAGGGGCCAGACAAATGAATAGGGGGTGACCTGGATGTATCATGCTATACATTAATCTATCCATTGCATATAGGGAGTGACCTGGAGAGAGGGGCCGGTGTCTGGGCACCACTAATGGATGGGCTGCCCCTGGAAGGGGTTTACATCAGGAGCAATCAAGGGGTTAATGTGTTCCCTGCATGTGTTTTCTAACTGTATGGGGGACTGTGGGACTGGGGAAACACACTGATCCATCTTCCTTCTTAGCACAAAGACAGGATCTATGCGATCTCCCCTGTCAGAACGGAAATCTGCCTTGTTTACACAGGCAGATCCCCGTCCTGTCACAGTGGGGAATGATCGTGGGTGGGATCTGCTGATTGGCTCCGTCGCTGGCCAATGGGCCACTGGCCTCCGGTGGTGTGCCCACAAAAGTGAGCTCCTGAGCCAACATACAGCTGCAGCGATTCATGGGATCGTGCCACCTTGCCACAGTATAATGAAGGCAGCTGGTTGGCAAGTGGTTAAAATAATCACATTGTTCTGCTTTGCAGCCTCAAATAAAGACATACACAGTTTTTTCTTTATCCAGCTGTATTTACTAGTACAACTTATAACATCCAAGTGAAAGATATAACACCAACATGCCAGGAAAAAACAACAACTCAAAAACAGAATCACTGAGTTGGAAACAGGATCACCTCCCCTTTCAGTATTTTGTTGGACCACATTTTGCTTCAATTACAGCCTTTAGTCTTTTGGGATATGTCTCTACTAACTTTGCAAAATCTAACCTTTACTATATTTGCCCACTCTTCTCTGCAAAACTGCTCAAATTCAGTTAAATTTGATGGTGATCATTTGTGGACTGCAGTCTTCAAGTCATTCCATAGGTTTCCAATGGGGCTAAGTATTGGCTCTGACAAAGCGATGCAAGGACAGTCACCTTTTTCTCCTTTAACCACTATGTGGTCATTTTTGCTATGTGCTTTGGGTCATTGTCATGTTGGAAGGTAAACCTTCTTCCCATTGAAAACTTTGTGGCAGAGGACAGCAGATTTTCCTCAAGAATTTGAAGGGATTTTACCCCATCATTTTTTCTTCCATCCTGACAAGTGCTCCAATCCTTGCTGCAGAGAAAACCCCCATAATGGGACATGCATGTATTTAATGGTGAGATGTATTGGATTTCCGCCAGACATATTGTTTGGTGTTAAGGCCAAATAAGTCAATTTTAGTCTCATCTGACCATAACACCTTTTTCCATGTGGCCTCAGAATCTTCAAGAAAAATATGGTGTTTCTTGACTTGGGCCCCCAGGTGGATTATGCCGTAATGTACTAGTATGCACAGCATATTAGTACATTATGGAAGACTGGGACTGCTGGGACCGATCCGGCAGGCCCTAGGTGATTCCATCTTCAACTGGTCTTCCTTTCAGGTATAGTGCCTTCAGCCACTTGATAGACAATGATGACGTCACTCATGCGCGGCTCAGTGAACATGACAGCTGACAGGCAGAAGGATGTATTTATGTATTTATTTGTATTGATGTGCTTATGGCAGAAGAAACCAACAGGGTCTCATCTGTCATAAATAACCTGCCTGTCAGCCAATTAAAAAAAAAAGTTTGCTTCCACTTTAAATTTTTAAGATTAGAAAAAGTGAGTATATTGGGGGGGGGGGGTAATTTTGTGAGGTTCCTTAAGCCCCATACACACTATCAGTTTTTCTGCTGAGCTTTTCCTTCAGATTTACCAAAACCATGTAGTAGAAGGGCCTGCCTGATTGCATCCAAATTGAAACTCCTAAGGTTTGACCTCATATTGTATGGTTTTGGTAAATCTGAAGGAAAAACTCAGCAGAAAAACTGATAGTGTGTATGGGGCTTTAGTCAACAGGAATCCTTTTGGATTTAAGGTTCTTGCACCCAGAGGTTTAAGCTTAGGTTTTGATTTAAAATGTTTTATCTGTAATAGCTCATTTCTTTCTGCTGTCCAGTAAATATATGATTTAATATTTTATGAAGTTTTAACAAAATTGCATATGAACTTCTGTATCTGTAAAATATGTTAATTATATTGTTTACATTTATTACAATTTTAGTATGTAGTTTTAGAGTGACACTAGGAAGGCATTCTGTGTATGGCACTTTAAATCTAATAGATATATAAGTGAAATCTGATGGCCTGGCAAATTACACTGTTAAAAAAATTGGCAAATAGAGTAAAAGTGATGGTGTTGCCATGTCCCCGTGTAATATCTAGGGAAATTGTAATCTTCTGGAGTCGAGAGGAAGCAAGCCGTGGAACACAGGAACTTCCGGGTGGTATCAGGAATAGATGTTTACATGTTACCATAGCAATAGCAAGGAGATCTATTTAAGATAGACAATATACATGCTCTGTTTGTTATTGTTTTTTTTATATTGATTTTTTTTTTAATATTGTGTAAGACTTTTTCTACAGACATGACAGGATACCCAACACCTTTTTTTTTTTTTTTTCAACTTCAAAGTTTATTAATTTTCCAGGTTATACATATGAAGGTTACAGAGGTAGTAATACAGCAGTACATTCTATTAAACTAATGGCATACATATACCTTGATATATAGGTGTATAAATCACCTGTGGATTGGTGTAATTTTACTAACAGTTATGTTAACTAAAGTGGATAATAACCGGAGAAAGAAAAAAATAAAACATCAATTTCCAGAGTCAGCGGCTCGTTTAACTTTTAACCTGTTATTTGGAAAGAGTGTAGGTATAAACTGGACAGTTGACAGGCAGTCACACTTGTGGGTTTTGATAGTTGCATCATAAACTAAGTGCACAATGCTGAGACTTGTGTGTGCCCATCTATCCCTTATAAGGCAAAATAAAAAGCATTAGATGAAGAACATAACGGACATCATGAGTCTTTTTATGGGGTAAGGACTGTTCCAGGCTTATTCAAGCTGTGTACCTCTTGGGTCTGTGATCCAAGGGTCCCAGTTTCTAAGGAATTTTTGTGTGGTGGGTAGGGATGAGCTTCGAGTTCGAGTTGAACTCATGTTCGACTCAAACATTGCCTGTTCGCCTGTTCGGCGAACAGTGAACAATTTGGGGTGTTTGTGGCAGATTCGAAAAGGCGCGGAACACCATGTACAAGTCTATGGGAGAAATCTAAAGTGCTAATTGTAAAGGCTAATATGCAAGTTACTGTCCTAAAAAGTGTTTGGGGACCTGGGTCCTGCCCCAGGGGACATGTATCAATGCAAAAAAAAGTTTTAAAAACTGATTTTGTGTCCAAAAGTGAAATAATAAAAGTGTAATATTCCTTTAAATTTCGTACCTGGGGGGTGTCTATAGTATGCCTGTGAAGGGGCACATGTTTCCTGTGCTTAGAACTGTCCCGGCACAAAGTGTAATTTCTGCAGGAAAAAAAGTAATTTAAAATCACTTGCGGCTATATAAATTGTCGGCTCCCGCAATACAGAGAACACTCATTGAAAGTCATTTATAAAAAAAAAAAGCATGAGGTTCCCCCAAATTCAATTACCAGGCCCTTTAGGTCTGGTATGGATATTAAGGGGAACCCCGCGTCAAATAAAAAAAAATTATGTGGGGTTCCCCCTAAATATCCATACCAGACCCTTCAGGTGTGGAATGGATATTAAGGGGAAACCTGCGTTAAATAAAAAAAAAAATTGACGTGGGGTTCCCCCTAAAAATCCATACCAGACCCTTTATCCGAGCACGCCACCTGGCAGGCTGCAGGAAAATAGGGGGGGACGAGAGAGCACCCCCCCTTCCTGAACCGTACCAGGCCACATGTTGATGGGGACAAGGGCCTCATCCCCACAACCCTGGCCGGTGGTTGTGGGGATCTGCGGGCGGGGGGCTTATCAGAATTTGGAAGCCCCATTTAACAAGGGGACCCCCAGATCCCACCCCCCCATTTGAAATGGTAAGGGGGTACAAAAGTACCACTACGAAAGTGTAAAAAATTGTTAAATAAGACAAACACGCTTTTGAAGTCCTTTATTAAAAATAAAAAAATAAAAAATAAAAAGATTCCAGCGGTGGTAATCCACTCTTGCTATCCAGTGATGGATGATCATCTCTCCGGGGTCCAGCGATGGCTGATCTGATCCAGCGATGGGTGAGCTCTCCCTCCAGTTCAGCGCAGCGTAGTCCATCCATCCTTCCTCTGTCTCCACTGTCGGAGACACTGCGGGACCCGGGCAGCCTGACGTTTCTTATATGAGGACCTGACCCCGCCCCCCTCTGACGCAAGTGGGGAAGCCTGGCTTCTCCAATGACATGTGAGTGACCCCGCCCACCTCTGATGTAACGGAAACCTGCGTTACATCTTTTGTCCATGAAAACCTGCATCTTTTGACCATATAAAAGGGGGAGTGCTGAGAGATTTGTTGTTGATTTTGTCTAAACCTAAAGCTAGCATAAAGGATTTGCTGTGGTTCACTTTGTATAGAGATATCGCGCTAAATTGGTCAAGAATATGTTGTACCTTATCTAAGGATTGTTGTGGGTCAGTGACAGCGATTATCACGTCATCTGCATAGATGAGCCTATTATGATACCTTTGATTTTGGATTCAGATTGACTCGTGCGCTTGGGTCTGTGTAGAGGCAAAGGATAGCGTGCAGAAGTATGCCTGAGATGCCAAACTTTCGCAGGAATGCTTCCAGGTATGTCCAATGTACTCTATCGAATGCCTTCTCTGCATCCAAGGAGAAAAGCAGAGAAGGCATTCGGGTATGATCTGTCCATTGGCTGAGGTCAATGAATCATCTGGTTCCATCTGAAGTTTGTCTTCCTGGTATGAAGCCAACTTGATCTATGTGGATCAGTTGGTCTATGACTGTGGAGAGGTGGAGAGCTAGTAATTTGGCGTATAATTTGATATCTGTATTTAACAGCGAGATGGGCCTGTAGTTTCCTGGGGTGTCTGATGGTTTACCTGGCTTGGAGAGAGTCACTATGAGAGCCTCGAGGTATTCACTTGGCATTTTGCCTGTGGACGCATATTGGTTAAATGCGTTGCATAAGTGGGGTGAGGGGACATTGTTAAAGTGTTTATAATACTCATTAGCGAACCCATCCGGACCTGGTGCTTTGTGTAGGGGAAAGGACTTGATGGCTTTATAAATTTTGTTTTGCGAGAATGGGGCAGACAGTTCACTTAGTTCTGCATCAGCGAGGGTAGTTGTATGGATGAGAGAAAGGTGCCAATTTCCTCTGTGCTTGTCGGGGTTTCTGGGTCCTTCTGTTGGAGGTTGTATAGTCGTGAATAAAAGGACGTGCATGTGTTGGCTATGTCTAGTGGGTTGGTCATGCGTGTGCCTTGTGAGTTTAGAAGGTATGGAATTTTGGTGCGCCGGTGCTGTTGTTTAACTTGTCTGGCCAGAAAAGCTCCAGACTTGTTGCTGAAGGCCTACGATTTTAGTTTTAGTCTTTTGATGTAGTAGTCAAATTTGCGGTGTAGTAGTTCACTGAGTTTACGCCTGTGGTCTCTAACTCTTCCAGTGTTACCCGATTAGGCAAGCTCTTATTGGTTGTTTCTAGGTTTTTATTTGTTGCAGAAGCGTTTCTATTTCTATGGATTGTCTCCTGCACTCTTGAGCACCTAATTTGATAAGGAGCCCTCGCAGAAAAGCTTTGTGAGTTAGCTAGCCATACTGTGGCTTGGTTGCCCACTGATGCACAATTGTCCTCAAAGAAATTCCCAATCTCGGATTTAAATTTGTTTTCATATCTCGGGGTGGTTATAAGGGAAGAGTTCATGAGCCGTAAAGAATGATTAGTGGGGTACAGTTGGGGGAATATAACCAGGGATATCGGTGCATGGTCTAACCATGTGATTGTGCCAATACGTGAGTATGAGGTGGACAATTTATTCATAAGAAAAAGATTGATGCGAGAGTATGAATTTCCAGGGTGGGAATAAAATGTGTAATCGCGTTCAACATCATGCGCACACCTCCAGGGGTCATAGAGATTTTCATTGTCTATGAATGTGGAGAGAGCTGAGGTCCCTTTCCTGCCTGAGTTGGTGGAGTTTAGTGTCGGATCGGGGATATCGTTGAAATCGCCGCAGATGACTAATGTGTCAGTCTTATATGAATGCAGCTTGGGTCTGAATTTTTTGTAAAAAATGTTCTGGGATGTGTTGGGTACATAAACATTTGCCAGGGTTATTGGATGATTGTCAATGGTAGCAGATATAATTATAAATCTGCCCTCATCGTTTGAGTCTACTTGATGTAGGATAAAGGTTAGGTTGGAACTGATGGCTATCATTACTCCAGATTTATTTTTGTCATTATTGGAGAAGAAATAATGGGAGTATTTTTTATGTACACAGCTCGGTGGTTTGGAATTTGCAAAATGTGTCTCTTGCACACATAGTATATCCGCCTGCTGTGTACATGCCTCTTTCCAGAGGAGATTTTTTTTGAACGGGGAGTTGAGCCCTTTGGCATTAAGGGATACTATATTGAGTGGCATAATGTCAGGTGACCCAGGACAGTGTGCAGGTGTCGAACGTGATCACAATATGTACACAGTTGAGTATTACAAAGATCAGATATTAGGTAACTTTGCTCGTTAATATGTATATTAGACAGGCCATTAGTTCTTGTTTGCTAGGCAGAGAAGAGGCTTAGGTTGTATTTAACCTAAAGTATGAACAATCGTTGAAATCTAGTAGCTTATTCTAATAACAATAGATACCAAAGAGTGAACACTATGCAAAGAAGAACAATAAAGAAGAAAAAACAAAAAAACAAAACAAAACTGTGGTATACCTGAGTTAGAGGTGAACACTTACGGGGGTGTGTTTAGCACACTCTGGTTTGGTGGGGAGGTGCAAACAGGTAGGTCGCCCAAGCAGGCCATTTCTCGCTTGGGACAGTGATCTTCAAGGGGATGTCAGGCTTTGTTGGTCTTGTTAGGATGATGCAGAGGAGAAGGAGGTGACGAGGCAGCTTGACTGCTGGATCTGTGAGAAGTCGCATGGGTAAGAAGTGGATTCTGGCTAGGACATCTCGGGTTGTTTCTGCTGCAAGGTGCTCAGGTTTTGCAATTCTGTGTGCTGGGTCAATAAGCATGTCTTGGTGGGTGAGGTTAGGAAGTGTGAGAAAGAGTTGTTGCAAGAATTTTTGAAGCTCAGTAGGTGGTACGGATTCAGGGATCCCTCTAAATTTTATGTTATTTCGTCTGGACCTATGCTCGAGGTCTGCAAGCTCCATTTTTATTTTTTGGATCTCATTTGTGTGGTGATCATGTGCATCAAGGAGCTCGTTATGAGCCTTACTCATGTCTGAGATGTGCTCTTCTGCCATGTATGCCCCGTCCTCCAGGCAGTCAATCCTGTCCTGTGCCTGGGATAGGGAGAGTTGTAGCTCCCTGTGCAGATCCTTTTGTAGGGTGAGCAGCATTGATTTCAGCATGCTCTCTGATACAGGGTTGTCAGTCACTGAAATGTTTGCCAGGGTGGATAGAGGAGTGGGATTATAAGGTGCGGGTCATGGGTCATTCCCATGGTGTTTTTTTGCCTGATGGGATTTGTGAGGAGAGTTGCAGGGAGATGTGGCAAGTCTCTTACCTCTATCTTGCTGTGTGTCCCCTGGGCTTATCGCTGGAGGAGGGAGACTGTCCATCTCCTCAGCTTCCCCTCTTTTCGGCAGTTCTGTCGGTGCTGGACTGTTTAACTCAGAGTTGGATGCCTGTTCGTGTGAGGCAGAGCCCGGGTTATGGCTGGCGCAGCCGGAGCCATCTTGTCTATTTCCCTGCTCCATGCGGCCGAAGTACTCGGTCAGTCGGCGTGGTTGTGGGGGTGGATTGCACCTCCCTGGCATGCCGCTCTTTGTCTACTTACCTCTACTTTCCCCTCTCTAACGGGAGAGAGAGGAGAAGCCTGTAGCACCGTAGTCGCTGTCTGTACCTGTTGTGGAGCAGAGCTCGTGACTCAAGCTGCCATTCTGCTCCACGGCTGGCCACGCCCCCCTTTTTTGTTTTTTTTAATAAATTTGGCTTGAGGTTTCATCCATACCAAAACCAAAATAATTGTTTTAATTGGTCAAAGGACAAGTCGCACTCATCTCAAAGTTGAATCAAAATCGTATCACATTCATTAAAGTCACATGGACGTCACTTGGAAGTCGGACCGAAGTTGCAGGGCAAAGTCGTATCAACAGTTGCGCGACTTTCGTGTCACACCAGTGTGAATTGGGCCTTAAGGAATAAAAGATCCCTAGTATACTACCTTGCTAGTCAGAGAGAAAAACAGTAATATGTATATTGCAAATAAGTGCTGGATAGGGATCAACGTGTGATGGAGGTATTATACTGATCGTATTTGGTAGCACACTTTTTAAAGCATGACTTTTTAAATGTTATTAATAAAATTATTTAAGTTTATATAAATGCTTGTTTTAGTGTTCTGGTACCTCACAGATTTGTTGGCTTCCTTTTTTGATATACTTATCCAACTATGTTTAATGTAGTTCTTTTATTTACCAGTTCATGGCACTTCATTATTAATACTTTTTCTGTTTTTGTGTTGATATACTGTATATAACATGATTACTAATAAATGCATATAGAGTATAAGTCTATTATACAACATCTGCTATTAAGAGTAATGTTTTGAGTAGTGATGGACGAACTTCCGACGGGACGTTTCGCGAACGCGAAACGCGAACGGACACAAACGTTCGCGAAAACGACCGTTCGCCGCGGGCTCCATTGACTTCAATGGGAGGCGAATTTCGCAAACCTTTAGGTCGAATTTGCGGCCACGGGGTAATTATTAGGGGGTAGCACGTAGTCCCACCACCTGGACAATAGCATAATACATGTATGAGGTGAATTTGGGATCGATAACTACAAGCATTTTTTTTTTATTTGGGAAATTGTTCTGACAATTCAGGACTATGGAGCTAATGAAGGCAATGGAGGAGAGGGAAGGTCAGGGACCAGGGTAGGCAAACAAGAGGGTGCAGGAGATACAGAGCACTGACAGCAGCACCGTAATACAGAGCACTGACATCAGCACCGTGACATACAGCGCTGACAGCAGCTCCGTGACATACAGCGCTGACAGCAGCTCCGTGACATACAGCGCTGACAGCAGCTCCGTGACATACAGCGCTGACAGCAGCTCCGTGACATACAGCGCTGACAGCAGCTCCGTGACATACAGCGCTGACAGCAGCACCGTGACATACAGCGCTGACAGCAGCTCCGTGACATACAGCGCTGACAGCAGCTCCGTGACATACAGCGCTGACAGCAGCTCCGTGACATACAGCACTGACAGCAGCTCCGTGACATACAGCGCTGACAGCAGCTCCGTGACATACAGCGCTGACAGCAGCACCGTGACATACAGCGCTGACAGCAGCTCCGTGACATACAGCGCTGACAGCAGCTCCGTGACATACAGCGCTGACAGCAGCTCCGTGACATACAGCGCTGACAGCAGCTCCGTGACATACAGCGCTGACAGCAGCTCCGTGACATACAGCGCTGACAGCAGCTCCGTGACATACAGCGCTGACAGCAGCTCCGTGACATACAGCGCTGACAGCAGCTCCGTGACATACAGCGCTGACAGCAGCTCCGTGACATACAGCGCTGACAGCAGCTCCGTGACATACAGCGCTGACAGCAGCACCGTAAGCAGCCCCAGGAGGAAGTCAGCACAGCACAGGGATGGTGTGATCCCCTCATAATAAGAACCCCCAGGAGGAAGTCAGCACAGCACAGGGATGGTGGGAGCCCCTCATAATAAGAACACCCAGGAGGAAGTCAGCACAGCACAGGGATGGTGGGAACCCCTCATAATAAGCAGCCCCAGTAGAAATATGACACCGCTCAACCTCTTCAAAGAGGAGGGTAGGGGCATATAGTACGGTGTGCTTTTTTGGGTCAGGGAAGTGAGCCAAATGAATTAAGAAGGTCTGTGTGCTTGATTCCAAAAATTGTTTATAGACATATACATGGTCTACTGATCACATGTGTTGAATTCCTCCGAGATCCATGCCTCATTCATTTTTAGAAATGTGAGGTAGTTAACACTGTGGTGAGCTAGGCGAGTACGCTTATCGGTCACAATCCCCCCTGCTGCGCTGAACGTCCTTTCGGACAGGACACTGGATGAGGGGCAAGCCAACAGTTCGATTGCAAATTGGGCAAGCTCTGGCCAGAGGTCAAGCCTGCCCACCCAGTAGTCTAGGGGTTCATCACTCCTCAGAGCGTCCACATCGGCCGTTAACCCAATGTAGTCGGACACCTGACGGTCTAGGCGTTCCCTGATGCTGGATCCGGATGACACCTGTCGATGGGTCGGCTGAAAGAATGACCTCATATCCGAAGTCACCAACACATCTTCAAACCGGCCTCTTCTTGCAGGCGCTGTTGGATTGGTACCCGCAAATCCTTCTCTGGGAGTGGGAATTGCTCCTCTGCCAGCGCACGCAAAAGCAGAATGCAGCATTTCTCGAAGCAAGGCCTGGAAGTGCTGCATTCTGACAGCCCTCTGCGACGGCGGTAACATTTCCGCCATTTTGTGTTTGTACCGGGGGTCTAAGTACGTTGCCACCCAGTACTGGTCCTTGACCCTCATGCTTTTTATACGGGGGTCCCTATTAAAACACTGGAGCATGAAGGCCCCCATTTGCACTAAAGTGGAAGCGGTGTGGTGGCCTGGCTCCTGCTCATCATCCAGGATAATGTCGTCCTCTTCATTCTCCTCTCCCCATCCTCGCACAACAGGGATCCCAGAAAGGTTTAAAGCATGCTCTTCTTGCTCCTGCTCATCCGCCCCGGCACCATCCTCCTCTGACTCCTCATCAGACTCCTGTTGTTGACTTGTCTCAGATAGAGTAGCCCCCCCTGGGAATTCATCCAGCATTGCGACTTCCTCATCTTCCCGCTCCTGCTCCTCCACAGCCTGATCAATGACACGACGCAATGCACGCTCCAGAAAGAAGGCATAAGGTACCATGTCACTGATGGCGCCATGGCTGCGACTGACCAGTTTGGTGATCTCCTCAAATGGCCGCAGAAGTCTGCATGTGTCGCGCATGAGCAGCCACTGGCGCGGTGAAAAAAAACCCAGCTCCCCAGAACCGTTTCTTTCGCAGAGTTCATACAGGTAGACGTTAACTGCACGTTTCTGCTGGAGCAGCCTATCAAGCATATAGAAGGTTGAGTTCCATCGCGTCGGGCAATCGCAAATAAGACGTCTGACCGGCAGATGGTGTCGCCGCTGAATGTCAGCAAGGCGAGCCATGGCCGTGTAAGATCTTCTGAAATGGGCCGAGATTTTCCTTGCCTGCCGCAAGATGTCCTGGACCCCAGGGTATTTGACAAGGAATCGCTGCACGACCAAGTTTAAGACGTGTGCCATGCACGGCACGTGCGTGATTTTGCCCTGTTTCAATGCGCTAAGCAGATTGGCACCGTTGTCACACACCACTTTACCAACTGTCAAATTGAGCGGTGTTAGCCACTCATCTGCCTGTGAACGCAAAGCTGAAAGGAGTGCCGGGCCAGTGTGGCTCTTTGCTTCCAGGCACAACAGACGCAGCACGGCATGGCAACGTCTCACCTGGCATGTGGAATAGGTTCTGGGGAGCTTGGGCGGTGCAGTGGAAGAGACGCTAGCAGCGGAAAAGGAGGAGGCAGCTGAGGAGGAGAGGGAGGAGGATGGAGTAGGAGGAGGAGAAGAAGAGTCAGGCCTGCATGCAATCCGTGGCGGTAAAACCAAATCTACACGGGTGCCACGGGTTACATGCTTGACGGCCGTCAGAAGGTTCACCCAGTGGGCAGTAAAACTGATATACCTTCCCTGCCCGTGTTTGCTAGACCACGTGTCTGTGGTCAGATGTATCTTGGCACCGACACTGTGTGCCAGAGATACATTCACTTGCCGCTGAACATGGCCATATAGCTCTGGGATGCCCTTCTCTGAGAAATACTTCCTTCCTGGGACCTTCCATTGTGGTGTTCCAATGGCCACAAATTTGCGAAAGGCCTCCGAGTCCACCAGTTTATATGGCAGTAGTTGGCGGGCTATGAGTTCTGACAAGCCAGCCGCCAACCGTTGGGCAAGAGGGTTATCCGGCGTCATCATTTTTTTACGCTCAAACATTAGGCCCACGGAAGCCTGCCTTTTTGCAGAAAAATGTGAGCTTGGCGTGATGGAAGGTGGAGTGGAGGACAATTGTGAGGAGAGAGGAGAAGGAGAAGTAGAAGACGAGGCTGGACGGTGAGAGCCTGCAGTGTGGCTTTGTGTGTTCCGTTGCTCCCACTGGGCTCGGTGATGGCTGCTCATGTGCCTTCTTAAGGCGGTCGTCCCTAGGTGAGTATTGGGCTTACCGCGACTAACGCGTTGACTGCAAAGATTGCAGATGGCAACGCTATTGTCAGCAGCGGACACGTTAAAAAAAGCCCACACTGCGGAGCCATGTGCCGGTGTCCTGGGAGCGCCAGATGTGACCGTACATGGTCGATGACTCGCTCCTGATACATTTGCAGTCTGCTTTGTCCCTGCTGTGCAATGTAAGTCATTGCTGCTTCTCCTCCCTATCTGCTGGTCCATATCTCCCTCTGAACTCCCCTCCTCTTCCTCTCTTGTGGGCACCCACGTGACATCACTAGACACGTCATCATCAACGTCACCTTCCCCACCGCTATAAGTAGAGTAGGCAGCAACACCGGGGACCAACCTCCTCCTTGGGCTGATCTGGGTACTGGCGTCAGACTGCTGAGTAGCGCTTGTTGCTACCTCCTCTTCCTGATCCAATACCAAGAGTGGCTGCGCATCAGAAATGTCCTCTTGATATGGATCGGAAAATAATTCCAGTGACTCAAGCGGAAGGTATGTGGTGGTGGTGGTGGTGGTCGTGTTGTTGGTGGTAGTGTCTTTGGGGGTGCACATAGCAGAGAGTGAAGAAGAGGGTGCAGATCGAGAGGATGAGGAGGGTGCAGAAGAGTAAGGCTGAGCGAGCCACTCAACCAAGTCTGGTGCATCCTTTAAAGTAATTGAACGCACCTTCTGCAACTTCCCACTTTGGCTCAAGCCTGTTGCTCCTGCCCTACCCCTACCACCCCTGCGGAAGGGCCTGCCTCTTCCTCTGCATGTCATTTTTTAAATGACCCTGTGACAAAACTCTTAGTCCCTATACCGCTGAAGGACTGCTGCAGTATAGGTGAGCGGTCAGCAGTGGTGCACGTCAACCCTATCTATTGTGGACCTATAGCGGTCCTTACAGAACAGCAGACTGTACCGCACTCAAGCCTATGTACCGTAGCACCCTATACCAAGTTACCAGTCCTTATAAGAACTTTTGTGGACCAAGCAGGTTGTGTATTAGTGTTTAGCAGACTGTACGTCAGTCCCTATACCGCTGAAGGACTGCTGCAGTATAGGGCAGCGGTCAGCAGTGGTGCACGTCAACCCTATCTATTGTGGACCGATAGCGGTCCTTACAGAACAGCAGACTGTACCGCACTCAAGCCTATGTACCGTAGCACCCTATACCAAGTTACCAGTCCTTATAAGAACTTTTGTGGACCAAGCAGGTTGTGTATTAGTGTTTAGCAGACTGTACGTCAGTCCCTATACCGCTGAAGGACTGCTGCAGTATAGGGCAGCGGTCAGCAGTGGTGCACGTCAACCCTATCTATTGTGGACCGATAGCGGTCCTTACAGAACAGCAGACTGTACCGCACTCAAGCCTATGTACCGTAGCACCCTATACCAAGTTACCAGTCCTTATAAGAACTTTTGTGGAACAAGCAGGTTGTGTGTTAGTGATTAGCAGACTGTACGTCAGTCCCTATACCGCTGAAGGACTGCTGCAGTATAGGTGAGCGGTCAGCAGTGGTGCACGTCAACCCTATCTATTGTGGACCGATAGCGGTCCTTACAGAACAGCAGACTGTACCGCACTCAAGCCTATGTACCGTAGCACCCTATACCAAGTTACCAGTCCTTATAAGAACTTTTGTGGACCAAGCAGGTTGTGTATTAGTGTTTAGCAGACTGTACGTCAGTCCCTATACCGCTGAAGGACTGCTGCAGTATAGGGCAGCGGTCAGCAGTGGTGCACGTCAACCCTATCTATTGTGGACCGATAGCGGTCCTTACAGAACAGCAGACTGTACCGCACTCAAGCCTATGTACCGTAGCACCCTATACCAAGTTACCAGTCCTTATAAGAACTTTTGTGGACCAAGCAGGTTGTGTATTAGTGTTTAGCAGACTGTACGTCAGTCCCTATACCGCTGAAGGACTGCTGCAGTATAGGGCAGCGGTCAGCAGTGGTGCACGTCAACCCTATCTATTGTGGACCGATAGCGGTCCTTACAGAACAGCAGACTGTACCGCACTCAAGCCTATGTACCGTAGCACCCTATACCAAGTTACCAGTCCTTATAAGAACTTTTGTGGACCAAGCAGGTTGTGTATTAGTGTTTAGCAGACTGTACGTCAGTCCCTATACCGCTGAAGGACTGCTGCAGTATAGGGCAGCGGTCAGCAGTGGTGCACGTCAACCCTATCTATTGTGGACCGATAGCGGTCCTTACAGAACAGCAGACTGTACCGCACTCAAGCCTATGTACCGTAGCACCCTATACCAAGTTACCAGTCCTTATAAGAACTTTTGTGGAACAAGCAGGTTGTGTGTTAGTGATTAGCAGACTGTACGTCAGTCCCTATACCGCTGAAGGACTGCTGCAGTATAGGTGAGCGGTCAGCAGTGGTGCACGTCAACCCTATCTATTGTGGACCGATAGCGGTCCTTACAGAACAGCAGACTGTACCGCACTCAAGCCTATGTACCGTAGCACCCTATACCAAGTTACCAGTCCTTATAAGAACTTTTGTGGACCAAGCAGGTTGTGTATTAGTGTTTAGCAGACTGTACGTCAGTCCCTATACCGCTGAAGGACTGCTGCAGTATAGGGCAGCGGTCAGCAGTGGTGCACGTCAACCCTATCTATTGTGGACCGATAGCGGTCCTTACAGAACAGCAGACTGTACCGCACTCAAGCCTATGTACCGTAGCACCCTATACCAAGTTACCAGTCCTTATAAGAACTTTTGTGGACCAAGCAGGTTGTGTATTAGTGTTTAGCAGACTGTACGTCAGTCCCTATACCGCTGAAGGACTGCTGCAGTATAGGGCAGCGGTCAGCAGTGGTGCACGTCAACCCTATCTATTGTGGACCGATAGCGGTCCTTACAGAACAGCAGACTGTACCGCACTCAAGCCTATGTACCGTAGCACCCTATACCAAGTTACCAGTCCTTATAAGAACTTTTGTGGACCAAGCAGGTTGTGTATTAGTGTTTAGCAGACTGTACGTCAGTCCCTATACCGCTGAAGGACTGCTGCAGTATAGGGCAGCGGTCAGCAGTGGTGCACGTCAACCCTATCTATTGTGGACCGATAGCGGTCCTTACAGAACAGCAGACTGTACCGCACTCAAGCCTATGTACCGTAGCACCCTATACCAAGTTACCAGTCCTTATAAGAACTTTTGTGGAACAAGCAGGTTGTGTGTTAGTGATTAGCAGACTGTACGTCAGTCCCTATACCGCTGAAGGACTGCTGCAGTATAGGGCAGCGGTCAGCAGTGGTGCACGTCAACCCTATCTATTGTGGACCGATAGCGGTCCTTACAGAACAGCAGACTGTACCGCACTCAAGCCTATGTACCGTAGCACCCTATACCAAGTTACCAGTCCTTATAAGAACTTTTGTGGAACAAGTGAGTTGTGAATGTTTAGCAGACTGCAGCAGAAGGGCAGCAGTCAAGTATAATATCCTTTCTATATTTGGAAGAAAGAATATTATACATGTACAAGCCTATTACTGTACCACTGATACCAGTCCTGAAAAGAACCTTTGTGGAACTAATAATAACAGCAAGTCTTTAAAATTACCCTCACTGCCTGACAACACTGCTTCCTTCCTGTCCCTATACAAATTGGCAAAAAAAGAGAACGATTAGTGGTTACTGGAACAGCTCTTTTGTGGACCTTGATAGTAACAGCTAATGATGATGATGATGATGATGATGATGAAAGACTAATCTGGCTGTCCCTGTAGCATACACCGTCCTTTCCCTTTCTCTAAACTAACAAAAGACACTCAGGCTGCTGCAAGAATCAGCAGCACAGCAAACCTATCAACACCTAACACCTATACCAGTCCTGAAAAGAACTTTTGTGTACCAAATAGCTAGTGGTTTATCTCTCCCTACTCCACACAGGAACCTGTCCCTATCTTAACAGAAGAAAGAATGTAAAATGGCCACCGGATCGGGTGTATTTATAGGTTAGGGGGAATGTACAAGTGTCCATGTGCTGTCATGTCTCAATTGGCTGTCCTGTATCACATGATAAACGTGTCACCAAAGGTTAAAGTTCTTGTATACATTAAACACGTAAGTCCGCCGCGGCGAACGACGGAAAAAGGCGTTCGAACGTGCGGACCGCGAATGTCGGAAATTCGCCGCGAAACGACCGCCGGGCGAACCGTTCGGCCATCACTAGTTTTGAGCTTCTGTTTTGTTCAGGTATAACCAGGGCATTATACAGGATATAAACTTTGCAGGTGTGGTTGTTCCCTAGTGGGGACTACTAGATGCTGCTACAAGGACACCTAGGAGGTTATATTGGATCTGTTTCCAGACACAGTCCTACTGTCTGAATAGCTGCCATGCCTCTGGTTCAATCTGTCAATCTTCCCTTATATGAGTGAATCTTAGACGGTGGTTGGTAACTAGATGTGTAGGTCCAGCTTGATGATGACTCCATTAAGACATCATCAACGTGAGCCCACATCGTGTGCCATACATGATGACATCAGGATAAGGCATTTTTGTGGGAGTGTCGTTGTATCACTGCAGCAATGGGTGGTGTTACGTCACTATAGCAATGGCAATAAATATCATAAATTTAGATCTTTGAAGTACTTTTAAAATTCTGTAATGCACATGCCCATATTTGCTGGGGCATCATGGCAGCAAACAATAATTAACACTCTGCCCCTTTAATCCCATATGACAAGATATCTAGGTTTTCTTCCCTCACCACCCATGAACATTATTTTTAGATAATAAGATACAGACTTTTTTTGATTACTCTGCTATTTTTACCCTTAACGCCTGATCTTCCTGCAACCAGCAAGCCAGGTTCAATCCCTCTTCAACTAAAGTCCCTGATTTAGACTCTAAATGTGTCACACGGTAAGCGGTCCCATTCTCTGTGTCTCTGGACAAGTGCCATCTATGTTGAAACCACTTAAACAGCATTGGTATATGACTACTTTCTGTGATAATGACACTTTGTTTGCTTTGTTTTCTTCTTTCCTCTCCTCTCCATTGAGAGGCTGGCACTCTCCCCTTGAGCTATAAGTTACTCTGCAGACATGCTGTGGGCTGGACCTTTCTTTGCTGTGTCCTGCTTCCCTACTGTCAGAAACCATGAAACAGACTGAGACAGAAGTACAGTTTAAGCCCCATACACACTATCAGATTATCTGCTGAGTTTTTCCATCAGATTTACCAAAACCATGTAGTAGAAGGGCCTGCCTGATTGCATACACATTGAAACTCCTAAGGTTTGTCCTCATATTATATGGTTTTGGTAAATCCGAAGGAAAAACTCAGCAGAAAATCTGATAGTGTGTATGGGGCTTAAATCTCACTTGTTTAATAATAATAAAAAAAGGTAAACAGAGTAAATGTAGTCAAAACATAGCCAGAGTTCAGAAACCGGAATGGATAGTCAGACAAGCCAGAATATCAGGGAGCCAGAGATGAGCGTAGTAGAACAGCAAGCAGGATCTGGACCCAGAAGGAATGTCAGCCAAGCAAGTCTCTAGAACACAGGATAGCGTCTCTAGAGATGTGACCAAGGTCCGCTCGAGCAGACGAAGCTTCGGAAAATCTCCGAAGCTGAACGACGCCTGCGCCGTGAGTGGAGGTGGTAGCCCCACCATCCAAGCGGACATAGGGTTGTAAATTTTAGAGGGCCCCTCACGGGCGAGCTTCGCTCGCCACGCTTCGGGCTCGGCCTCGCTGCGCTCGGCTCTTTTTTATTCTAACTCTATGTCCACTTGAATAGTGGGGATAGAACCTGGACTCATGGCGCAGGCGCCGTTCATCCTCGGCAATTTTCGGAATCTGTGTTCCTGTGTACTGCGCATGCGCAGTACGCAGGGGACACTATCTGATAGAGGACACTATTTGACAAGACACCGGCAATACGGATGAAAATCTTTAAGAAAAAAAAGCCATGGGTAGTCCCCCCTGCTCATTACAAGTCCCTTTGGGTCTTGTACAGATATTAAAGGGACCCCGTACCCAAATAAAAAAAAAGGAAAGGTGTGGGGGCAGAACAGCAGTATACAGGTAGTGCAAACAAGACAGGGACTGTGTAGGTTTGTTGTGTTAAGTGGAATCTGTGTGTAATTTTGAACTGGTACATTTTTAAAATGTAGCTCCAGTCAAAAAATCTATTTTTAAGCTTTTTGGAAAACATAGTGAAGGGTTATCACCCCTGTATAATTTTTTGGGCTGTCCATCTTTTTTCATCTCACTTCCTGTTGTCTCCTAACCCTCCTTATGCTCTGCAGAAATGGGGGCCTAAAGTGTTGGTGTTGCCACAACACCGTAAGCCCTCAAAGTGACCTTTGGTGGGCGCTGGAGCGCTCTGCTGTGAACAATTATATCAAGAATTGTAATTACATCCCATTGTTGAACAGTGATAGAAAAATTGGGCCTTTGGTGGTTGTGGTGGTAGTGGTGCTGGTGCCACAACACTATAAGTCCTCACAGTTACTCTCGGTGGGTGGGTGCATCAACCTACCCTGCTGTGAATTATTATATCAAGAATTGTAATTACATGCCCCTGTTAAACAGGGGCTGAAAAATTGGGCCTTAGGCACTGCTTGCTGGTGCCACGACACTGCAACCTCTCCCAGATACACTAGTTGGAGTGAAGGAATGAGCGCTGCTGCAAAGCATTGCATCAAAAATTGTAATTACATGCCCCTGTTAAACAGGGGCTGAAAATTGGGCCTTAGGCACTGGTGCTGGTGCCACAACACTGCAACCTCTCCCATATACTATAGTTGGAGTGCAGGAATGAGCCCTGCTGCAAAGCATTTCATCCAAAATTGTAATTACATGCCCCTGTTAAACATGGGCTGAAAAATTGGGTTGGTGGCATCACCCAGAACCAAAAATGTTCTTCCAAGCTATCAGCAGGATCATTGAGGAGGAAGAGGATAGTCAGTCAACATAACAGGACAGTCACTCAGCATCAGCATAGGAAGTCTTGAAGGGATGTGACATTTAAAAAAAAAATATTTGGTTACATCAGCTTCAGGTGCTTGGTAGCTGATGGTGATCCAAAACTGATTCATCTTTATGAAGGTCAGTCGATCAACCGAGTTGGTGGACAGGTGCACCCTGTGATCGGTTACAAAGCCTCCAGCAGCACTGAAGGTGCGTTCCGAAAGAACGCTGGATGCAGGACAGGCCAGTAGCTCAATTGCATACTGTGCAAGCTCTGGCCAGTGATTCATCCTCAAGATCCAGTAAGCCAGAGGATTTTTGGTGGGAAAGGTGTCCAAGTCTCACCTTGCCCCTAGGTATTCCTGCACCATGTAAATCAGACACTGGCAATGGTTGCTGGAACCGATCATGCCTTGGGGCTGCGGACTAAAATATTGTCTGAATGCATTGGTCAGACGGCCACCTTTTCCACTGCTCCTTCTGTGACTGACCAAAGCCTCAGCAACGCATTGTCCAGGACCAGGAATTTGTAACCTCCCAGTCTCTGGGAACACGTTGCACAGACCTTTCTGCAAGGCCTCCCGGAGATGTCTCATCCTCTGCTCCCTCTGCGATGGCAAGATAAGGTCGGCAACCTTACCCTTGTACCGTGGCTCAAGGAGAGTGGCCAGCCAGTAATAGTCCCTCTCCTTGATATGAAGAATACAAGGATCCTTCTGCAGGCTTTGCAGGATCAGGGAGGCCATGCAGCGTAGGTTAGCTGAGGCATTCAGTCCGGAGTCCTCTGGATCACTAAGGACAACATGATCTGCAGCCACCTCCTCCCAGCCACGTAGAAGTCCACGGGTTTCTTGGGACTGTAAATCATCCCTAAAAGATTGCTGCTGCGGCTGCTGCTGCTGCTTCTGAGTGCCAGGCTCCACCTCCATGCTGACACAAGCCTATTCCTCATCCTCTTCCTGTGTGATGGGTGGGACAGCAGGAACACTGTCTTAATAAAGGGGGCCTTGAGAGGCAAGGAAGTCCTCCTCTTCCTGCCTCTGTTCTGCCTCAAGCGCCCTGTCTATTATTCCATGCAGTGTGTGCTCCAATAGGTGGACAAGAGGTACAGTGTCATTGATGCATGCACTGTCACTGCTCACCATCCTCGTGGCCTCCTCCAATGGTGACAGGACAGTGCATGCATCCCTGATCATGCTCCACTGACGTGGTGAAAAAAAAACATGCTCCCCTGACCCTGTTCTGATGCCATAGTCACACAAGTACTCATTGATGGCCCTCTGCTGCATGTACAGCCGCTGCAGCATGGCCAAAGCTGAGTTCCACCTGGTGGGCATGTCACATATAAGGCGGTTCTTGGGCAGGTTCAACTCCTTTTGGAGCTCAGCCAGCCGAGCACTGGCATTAAATGATTGGCAGAAATCCACACATACTTTCCTGGTCTGCCTCAGGACATCCTGTAAGCCCGGGTACCTGCCCAAGAACCGCTGCACCACCAGGTTAAGGACGTGAGCCACACAGGGAACATGGGTCAGTTGTCCCTGTCAGAGGGCAGAGAGGAGGTTGGTGCCATTGTCGCAAACCACCATTTCTGCCTTAAGCTGGTGTGGCGTCAACCACCTCTCGGCCTGCCCCTGCAGAGCTGACAAAATATCTGCCCCAGTGGGGCTCCTGTCCCCCAAACAAACCAGCGCAAGCACTGCATGGCATCTTTTTGCCTGCGTACTTGCATAGCCCATGAACGCCTACAGAGCACCGCTGGTTCTGAGGACAAAGCATTGGAAGAGGCCATGGAGAAAGAAGAAGAGAGGGGCGGAGGAGAGAGATGTGTCACAACCAGTAGTAGCATTTTGGAGGCATGGTGGCGGAACAACCTCCAACACCACTGCACTTTGTCCTGCATCCTTTCCAGCTGCCAGAAGAGTGACCCAATGGGCCTTAAAGGATAGGTAACGTCCCTGTCCATGCCTGCTGGACCATGAGTCAGCGATAATATGCACCTTACCACTGACCACCTTGTCCAGTGAGGCATGGAAATTGCCTTCCACATACCAGTAAAGAGCCAGATGTTCCTTCTGTGAGAAAAAGTGGCATTTGGGGACCTGCCACTGAGGAACCGCACATTGCACAAACTCACGGAAGGGGGCTGAGTCTACCAACTGAAAAGGCAGCAGTTGAAGTGCTAGCAATTTAGCCAAGCTAGCATTCAACCGCTTTGCCTGTGGATGGCTGGGAGTGAACTTCTTTCGACGGTCCAGCAGCTGGGGCAGTGAAATTTGCCTGCTACAATCAGACATGGGTGTACTGCTAGCAGAGTGCCAGCAAGTACTTGGCTGTGACAGACCTAATTCTACACCTTCATTCCTCTCAGTGCAGGTTTCAGAGAGGACTGAAGGTCTAGTGGGGTTGGAGATCCCAGCTGATGAGGAGCAAGGAGAGGTCAGCTTTGTTCTTTGGTGTGGGTCTGTAAGGTACACTTGTCAACGAGCTGAATGGCAGGTCAACATATGTCTTGTCAAGCATGTGGTGCCCAAGCGGCTGATGTTTTGGCCATGCAAGATACGTTTGAGACATATGTTGCAAATAGCAGTGGTGCGATCTGATGCACTCGTCTCAAAAAAGGCCCACACCAAAGAACTTTTAGAATAACGTACAGAGGCAGCGCCCTGCACAGGCGGAGCTCTGCGGTGTGATTCAGTCAGTGTGCTGCCCCTAAGCTGGCCCCGGAGGGCATCCTGCCTTGTTGGAGATGTGCCTCCTTGTCATGAATCTGCCACCTAGGGGTTAAAATAGTGCAGACTAATTTCAGTGATTGGTAACAGGCTGCCTTATTTAAACACCTCAGCAGCACTGTGTCTTTGCTGTCTGGTCTGCAGCTCATACCTGTTCCAGTGATTACCTGTTCCTGTGATCTGATCTGTTTCCTGTGTTTGACCCAGCTTGTTTGACTACGATTTGATCTCTGCTATCCTGACCTTGGCCTGCCTTGTAACCATGCTCTGCTCTGCACTGCTTGATATCCTGTTGTCGAAATTTGCCTGTATCCTGACCATTCTCTGCCTGTCGTCTATATCTTTAGCTGATCACCTGTTACCAAACCCGGCTTGTCTGACTACTTATTCAGTGTCTCCCCAGCTTACCAGCCTGCTTTCTGTTTCCTGCTGCACCAGCTGAACTGACAAGACCAAAGACGAACCAGGCACCCATACACCACCAGGCTCTTGCGGCCACGTTACAACATCGGTGGCCCTGAGCCAGGGTTGTACGAGACAGCCTTCCCACTGCACGTCAGGCTCATCCGGCAGATATGTAACACTCCTCCTCCTCCTCCTCCTCCTCCTCTCTCCTATCAGGCACCCATGTGGAGTCAGTGACCTCATCATCCTCTCTCTCTTCATCACTGGAGCAAACCTGGCAGTATGCTGCAGCTGGTGGAACATGACTGGCAGATTGCTGTCCTTGAGCATCCCCTTTCTCTGCGCTCACGCTACTGCCTCCCTCTAGCTGGGTATCATCATCAGAGCCTTCAAAACGCTGGGCATCCTCCTGGAGCATGTACCCAACATTGTGCTCAGTTTTGGGGAGTCCTCAGGAGGACATGGTGGGTCTAGGGAAGGAGTGACTGATGACATTGAGACAAGGGAAGAGAATGCATTGGCAGCTGCTTTGCTAGTACCCTGAGCCTGGCTGAGAGAGGATGAGGAGGATGAGGAGGGCTTGATCATCCACTCTACCAAGTTTAAAGATAAGTGACCTAGCTGCAGTACTAAGTAGCAATGGCATGCTTCCATCCCGGGTACATTATGTAAAAAGAAAAGGGGAACAAGTGGGACTTTAAACGAAGCATGTCAATTGAAAATAACAATGTATGAATACATGTGAATAAAATGATTTAGATTTAATTTATAATCAATAGCCACTAGGGGTTGTCCAAGATCGGAATGCATACAATAGTAGTACAGTAATATAAATATGGATATACACTCAATATATTTTCATAATAGTAATCAGAGAATCTCAAAGTATAGACAAATCAATGGACATACATGGATGCAGTTCATAACAGAAATGCATAAATCAAAGATCATAAAATCACATGAACGAGTGCAAACTCAATAAGACAAAAGTTGATATTATCAAGGATTAAAATAAGCTTAGGTAGGCATCCTTAGTTTGAGAACCCGACGCGTTTCTTGGCTTCTTGCCAGTCATCAGGGGTGGGATGCATGTTTTTACTAAAAAAGCAAATAAATATGACAAATGTTAATATAGGCGGAACCTCAGTTAAATAGAGAAAGTATCAAATTGGTCCACTTGATTGATAAAGTGACTTACAAAGTAGCCCAAAGATTGGGCAGAACTTCCAGCAATGGGAACTGTTAGAGCTGGGATAAAACGGTCTCATCCGGGGTTGAGGCAGGGTTCAGACCATCCCCCAACAATGTCAGGGGGCAGGCCAGGGGGAACCGAAACAGACATCCTCAACACAGGTCCACTAGGTACTAAATGTATATGTGTGTTACCCAAATCTGCGAAAGAGAAAAGTGTGATGGGTCACAAAAAACAAAAAAAAAAAAACCCAAAAGCAGGACACTGAGTGTTGGATTGAACGTGTTGAATGAATATAGCTGATTGCTGATAATGTGTGTGAATGAGATATACATGAATGATTGGGAAATAGGAGAAGACTAAATGTGTGTTAAATAAGTGGAAATGGATGATGGGGAAATACAAAATCATCCAATTCAAATGTGTAAAAAAGTATGTGCAGTGCTCTGAATGAAACAATGTATGTGCAAAAAGGAGAAAAAAAAAAAAAAACATGCATAAAGCTATTACCCATATGTAGAGTTAAGGAGTGATCTCTTCCTAGTGGAGCACAGTGGAGGAGTGAACTGTCTGTCTGTCCCAGCTCATATACCCCAGGCCCTGGGCGGATCCCCGCCAGCGTCATGCATGATGTCTTTTGCAGCTGTGAAGAGATGAGGGAACACTCACAGCTGAGGATAATCCATACCTCAGTGGGTGCCCCTCCATCTTGGCTGCAGCATCAGGTGGAAAGACAGAGAAAAAAAAAAAAAAATACAAAAACAAACAATAGACTCCCACCTTGCAGTGTCTATTGACACCACTCGAGGGGCCCCTTTATGCATGGCGCCGATGCACTGAGATCGAACCCCACCACCCCCTGTGATCCACAAAGGGAGGTAGGGAGGGAGCTGAGCGCATCGCAACCCCGGAAAGATGACTGCAACATACCCAGCAAAAACAGCCCATATGTTCAATTGATTGATAAATAAATTCCAGGAAAAACAAAACTGGAAAAAATAATATTAAAAAAGTTCTCAATAACTGATGGAAACACATATATAAATAATTTCAAACCGCAGGTTTATAAACCCGAAACTGGGATTATAAATGAATAGGGATATACATACAGACGAATATTTACTAAGGATAAGGATAATAAGTAATTGTGCAGCATGGTCACCAAAGGAGTAGGTGTCTTCCACCCAAATTATATAGTTTAAAGATAAGTGACCTAGCTGCAGTATTAAGTAGCAATGGCATGCTTCCATCCCGGGTACATTATGTAAAAAGAAAAGGGGAACAAGTGGGACTTTAAACGAAGCATGTCAATTGAAAATAACAATGTATGAATACATGTGAATAAAATGATTTAGATTTAATTTATAATCAATAGCCACTAGGGGTTGTCCAAGATCGGAATGCATACAATAGTAGTACAGTAATATAAATATGGATATACACTCAATATATTTTCATAATAGTAATCAGAGAATCTCAAAGTATAGACAAATCAATGGACATACATGGATGCAGTTCATAACAGAAATGCATAAATCAAAGATCATAAAATCACATGAACGAGTGCAAACTCAATAAGACAAAAGTTGATATTATCAAGGATTAAAATAAGCTTAGGTAGGCATCCTTAGTTTGAGAACCTGACGCGTTTCTTGGCTTCTTGCCAGTCATCAGGGGTGGGATGCATGTTTTTACTAAAAAAGCAAATAAATATGACAAATGTTAACATAGGCGGAACCTCAGTTAAATAGAGAAAGTATCAAATTGGTCCACTTGATTGATAAAGTGACTTACAAAGTAGCCCAAAGATTGGGCAGAACTTCCAGCAATGGGAACTGTTAGAGCTGGGATAAAACCGTCTCATCCGGGGTTGAGGCAGGGTTCAGACCATCCCCCAACAATGTCAGGGGGCAGGCCAGGGGGAACCGAAACAGACATCCTCAACACAGGTCCACTAGGTACTAAATGTATATGTGTGTTACCCAAATCTGCGAAAGAGAAAAGTGTGATGGGTCACAAAAAAAAAAAAAAAAAACCCAAAAGCAGGACACTGAGTGTTGGATTGAACGTGTTGAATGAATATAGCTGATTGCTGATAATGTGTGTGAATGAGATATACATGAATGATTGGGAAATAGGAGAAGACTAAGGCTGCTTTCACACTGGGGCGGGAGCAGCGTCGGCGGTAAAGCGCCACTATTTTTAGCGGCGCTTTACCGTCGTTTTAGCGGCGGTGTGCGGGCGCTAGCGGGGTGGTTTTAACCCCCGCTAGCGGCCGAAAAGGGGTTAAACCCGCCCGCAAAGCGCCGCTGCAGCGGCGCTTTGCCGGCGGTATTGCCGCGGTGTCCCATTGATTTCAATGGGTACGAGCGGTATAGGAGCGGTGAATACACCGCTCCTTCACCGCTGCAAAGATGCGGCTAGCAGGACTTTTTTCACCGTCCTGCCAGCGCATCGCTCCAGTGTGAAAGCCCTCCGGCTTTCACACTGGAGTTAAAGGGGCCGGTTTTTTTCAGGCGTTACACAGGCGCTATTTTTAGCGCTGTAACGCCTGAATACCGCCCCAGTGTGAAAGCAGCCTAAATGTGTGTTAAATAAGTGGAAATGGATGATGGGGAAATACAAAATCATCCAATTCAAATGTGTAAAAAAGTATGTGCAGTGCTCTGAATGAAACAATGTATGTGCAAAAAGGAGAAAAAAAAAAAAAAAAAAAAACATGCATAAAGCTATTACCCATATGTAGAGTTAAGGAGTGATCTCTTCCTAGTGGAGCACAGTGGAGGAGTGAACTGTCTGTCTGTCCCAGCTCATATACCCCAGGCCCTGGGCGGATCCCCGCCAGCGTCATGCATGATGTCTTTTGCAGCTGTGAAGAGATGAGGGAACACTCACAGCTGAGGATAATCCATACCTCAGTGGGTGCCCCTCCATCTTGGCTGCAGCATCAGGTGGAAAGACAGAGAAAAAAAAAAAAAATACAAAAAATACAAAAACAAACAATAGACTCCCACCTTGCAGTGTCTATTGACACCACTCGAGGGGCCCCTTTATGCATGGCGCCGATGCACTGAGATCGAACCCCACCACCCCCTGTGATCCACAAAGGGAGGTAGGGAGGGAGCTGAGCGCATCGCAACCCCGGAAAGATGACTGCAACATACCCAGCAAAAACAGCCCATATGTTCAATTGATTGATAAATAAATTCCAGGAAAAACAAAACTGGAAAAAATAATATTAAAAAAGTTCTCAATAACTGATGGAAACACATATATAAATAATTTCAAACCGCAGGTTTATAAACCCGAAACTGGGATTATAAATGAATAGGGATATACATACAGACGAATATTTACTAAGGATAAGGATAATAAGTAATTGTGCAGCATGGTCACCAAAGGAGCAGGTGTCTTCCACCCAAATTATATAGTTTAAAGATAAGTGACCTAGCTGCAGTACTAAGTTTTTTTTTTTTTTTTTTTTGTGACCCATCACACTTTTCTCTTTCGCAGATTTGGGTAACACACATATACATTTAGTACCTAGTGGACCTGTGTTGAGGATGTCTGTTTCGGTTCCCCCTGGCCTGCCCCCTGACATTGTTGGGGGATGGTCTGAACCCTGCCTCAACCCCGGATGAGACGGTTTTATCCCAGCTCTAACAGTTCCCATTGCTGGAAGTTCTGCCCAATCTTTGGGCTACTTTGTAAGTCACTTTATCAATCAAGTGGACCAATTTGATACTTTCTCTATTTAACTGAGGTTCCGCCTATATTAACATTTGTCATATTTATTTGCTTTTTTAGTAAAAACATGCATCCCACCCCTGATGACTGGCAAGAAGCCAAGAAACGCGTCGGGTTCTCAAACTAAGGATGCCTACCTAAGCTTATTTTAATCCTTGATAATATCAACTTTTGTCTTATTGAGTTTGCACTCGTTCATGTGATTTTATGATCTTTGATTTATGCATTTCTGTTATGAACTGCATCCATGTATGTCCATTGATTTGTCTATACTTTGAGATTCTCTGATTACTATTATGAAAATATATTGAGTGTATATCCATATTTATATTACTGTACTACTATTGTATGCATTCCGATCTTGGACAACCCCTAGTGGCTATTGATTATAAATTAAATCTAAATCATTTTATTCACATGTATTCATACATTGTTATTTTCAATTGACATGCTTCGTTTAAAGTCCCACTTGTTCCCCTTTTCTTTTTACATCCACTCTACCAAGTCTTCGGCATGATGCAGCTCAACATGTCCAGCTGCCGAAAAAAAGGACAAGCGTGTCCCATGGCCACGTGCTGATGACGATGCACCACGTCCAAGACCACCACTGTTGTCTCTAGACACAGAGCCTGCTTGGCTTGCCCTCTTTTATTTGCTAGTGACTGTCTGCCTCTCCTTGTCTGGCCTTCAAGACATAATAATGGCCTACAGGGAGATGGGAAAACCAGCAATTGCGTAGATTTAGGTGCACACTGAGCAGATGACACAGCACACAGACTGTAATTACTGCAGCTGCCTGCCTGTTTTACAGAAACAGAACAACACCAGCAATAAGGGGTAGCTTCAGGTGTATATTGTGCAGGAGGCACACAACACCCACTGTAAATGCTGCAGATGCCTGTGTTACAGAACACCAGCAATAAAGGGTATCTTCAGGTGTATACTGTGCTGGAGGCACACAACACCCACTTTAACTCCTGCGGATGCCTGGATTAGAGAACACCAGCAATAAAGGGTAGCTAGAAGTCTATACTGTGCTGGAGGCACAAAACACCAACTTTAACTCCTGCAGATGCCTGGATTAGAGAACACCAGCAATAAAGGGTAGCTAAAGGTGTATACTGTGCTGGAGGCACACAACACCCCCTTTAACTCCTGCAGATGCCTGTATTAGAGAACACCGGCAATAAAGGGTAGCTACAGGTGTATACTGTGCTGGAGGCACACAACACCCACTTTAACTCCTGCAGATTCACAATAAAAGAACACACTGTCCCTGCCTATCCTTCTCTCCCTGCATGCCGGAACACACTACACAAGGCCGCCGTGCTGGCGGCCTTATATAGTGTGGGGAATGTACTAAACCCCCTGAGCTATAATTGGCCACAGGCATCCTGCCTGTGGCCAATTATGGCTCTCCTCGCTGCCGGCGCTGTGATTGGCCAAGCATGCGGTGTCACAGTGCATGCTCGGCCAATCATGAGCCAGCAATGCACTGCGATGGTGCAGTGCATTGTGGGCCGTGAGCGCCACACGAATTTGGCGCGAACGGCCCATAACGTTCGGAAGTCGCCGAACGGGTGAACAGCCGGTGTTCGAGTCAAACATGCATTCGACTCAAACACCAAGCTCATCCCTATTTGTGGCTGACAGGCCTGAAAAATTGGTTAACCAATCTTGCCTTAGCTATGCAACACAAGATGTATTGCACCAGAGAGCTTAGAGAGCTGCCACTACAACCTATTCCTGGTACCTCAGAAGACCTCCAGAGCTTATTTTAGTGACCGTATGAAGTATTTGTTATGGTGAATGATGATGGTTACACAGCTTAAATTCATACAGACACCTTTCTATTGTTCCAGACACAGTGGTAATCTTTACCTCCAATGCTAGCCACCAGGGTTTGGGCTCTGACTACAAAGACCAGGCAGCTCAAGGGAAGTGTCATTTTAAAATCTCCACTCTTGTCTCAAATATATTGGTAATCAGAGCAGCCTTGGTGGCCCTTTAATCTATTTCCTCTGTACTGCTACTCATTTTCTATTAAAGGTAACTTCCATTTCCACCAAAGGCAATTGAATCAGGACGTAGTGCTTCCTATCTTTTCAGAGGAATTAGACTTGCTTCTGACATTTAGTGCATGAAGTATGTTTAAATCATACATCGAGTTCAGATCTTCAAGTAGACTCTTTCTCATTTCTAAGTCAGGCATAAAAGTCCAGCTGACCTCAACCAGAACCACAGCCACAGCCACAGCCTCTTGGCCAACTTTGAATACATGTTGTATTGGCAGTGTCCTCCCAACTAGGGATAAGCTTCGAGTTCAAGTCGAACTCATGTTCGGCTCGAACATTCCCTGTTCGCCTGTTCAGCGAACAGTGAACAACTTGCAAATTCGAAAAGCCGGGAACACCCTGTACAAGTCTATGGGAGAAATCTAAAGTGCTAATTTTAAAGGCTAATATGCAAGTTACTGTCCTAAAAAGTGTTTGGGGACCTGGGTCCTGCCCCAGGGGACATGGATCAATGCAAAAAAAAGTTTTAAAAACTGCAGTTTTTTCAGGAGCAGTGATTTTAATAATGATTAAAGTGAAACAGTAAAAGTGTAATATTCCTTTAAATTTAGTACCTGGGGGGTGTCCATAGTATGCCTGTGAAGGGGCGCATGTTTCCCATGCTTAGAACTGTCCCTGTACAAAGTGTCATTTCTGCAAGAAAAAAAGTATTTTAAAATCACTCACGGCTATAATGAATTGTCGGCTCCCATACAGAGAACACTCATTGAAAGTCATTGATAAAACAAAAAAGCATGGGGTTCCTCCAAATTCAATTACCAGGCCCTTCAGGTCTGGTATGGATATTAATGGGAACCCCGCGTCAAATGTAAAACATTTTTTTACGTGAGGGGCCCCCTAAAAATCCATACCAGACCCTTTATCCGAGCACACAACCTGACACCTTGCAGGTAAAGAGGGGGGGGGGGCGCTTTCTCATTCTGAACCGTACCAGGCCACATGCCCTCAACATTGGGAGGATGTTTTGGGGGTCTGTGACCCCTCAAAGCACCATGTCCCCATTGATGGCGACAAGGGCTTCATCCCCACAACCCTAGCCGGTGGTTGTGGGGGTCTGCGGGCGGGGGGCTTATCAGAATCTGGAAGCCACCTTTAACAAGGGGACCCCCAGATCCTACCCCCCCATTTTAAATAGTAAGGGGGTACAAATGTACCCCTACAATTTCACAAAGAAAGTGTAAAAAATAGTTCAATAAGACAAACACACTTTTGAAAAATTCCTTTATTAAAAAAAAATAAAAAATAAAAAAGATTCTAGCGGTGGTAATCCACTCTTGCTATCCAGCGACAGATGATCATCTCTCCGGGGTCCAGCAATGGGTGATCTCTCCCTCCAGTCCAGCGCAGCGCAGTCCATCCATCCATCTTCTGTCTCCACTGTCAGAGACACTGCGGGATGCCGGAGGCCTGACGTTTCTTAAATTAGGAGGGCGGGGCCACCCATCACCTGACCCCGCCCACGTTGACGCTAGTGGGGGAAACAGGGCTTCCCCAATGATGTATAGTTTCCCTTACATCAGAGGGGGGGGTCACCCATACATCATTGGGGAAGCCCGGCTTCCCCCACTAGCGTCAGAGAGGGGCGGGGCCAGGTGCCGGGTGGCCCCGCCCTCCTCATATAAGAAACGTCAGCTGCCGGGATAACCGCAGTGTCTCCTCAGTGGAGACAGAAGATGGATGGATGGATTCGCTGCACTGGACTGAGAAATCACCTGTCGCTGGATCAGATCAGCCATCGCTGGACCCCGGAGAGATGATCATCAGTCGCTGGATAGCAAGAGTGGATTACCACCGCTGGACAATTTTTTTTATTTTTAATAAAGGAATTTTTCAAACGTGTGTTTGTCTTGTTTAACTATTTTTTACACTTTCTTTGTGAAATGGTAGGGGTACTTTTGTACCCCCTTACCATTTCAAACAGGGGGGCAGGATCTGGGGGTCCCCTTGTTAAAGGGGGCTTTCAGATTCTGATAAGCCCCCCACCCGCAGACCCCCACAACCACCGGCCAGGGTTGTGGGGATGAGGCCCTTGTCCCCTTCAACATGGGGACATGGTGCTTAGAGGGGTCACAGACCCCCATAGCATCCTCCCAATGTTAAGGGCATGTGGCCTGGTACGGTTCAGGAGGGGGGAGCGCTCTCTCGTCCCCCCTCTTTTCCTGTGGCCTGCCAGGTTGTGTACTTGGATAAAGGGTCTGGTATGGATTTTTAGGGGGACCCCCAAAGTCAATTTTTCCCCCTTTTTTTCCCCTTAATATCCATACTAGACCTGAAGGGCCTGGTAATTGAATTTGGGGGAACCCTATGCTTTTTTTTTATTTTTTATCAATGACTTTCAATGAGTGTTCTCTGTATTACGGGAGCCGACAATTCATTATAGCCGCGAGTGATTTTAAAGGACTTTTTTTTTCTGCAGAAATGACACTTTGTGCAGGGACAGTTCTAAGCACAGGAAACATGCACCCCTTCACAGGCATACTATAGACACCCCCCAGGTACGAAATTTAAAGGAATATTACACTTTTATTGTTCCACTTTAATCATTGTTAAAATCACTGCTCCCGAAAAAACGGCCGTTTTTAAAACTGTTTTGCATTGATCCATGTCCCCTGGAGTAGGATCCAGGTCCCCGAACACTTTTTAGGACAGTAACTTGCATATTAGCCTTTAAAATTAGCACTTTAGATTTTAAACGATAGACTTTAATAGGGTTCTAAAGTTCACACGAAGTTTAGGTCTGTTCGCAGGTTCTGGTGCAAACCGAACAGGGGGGTGTTCGGCTCATCCTTACTCCTAACTATGTGATTGTTATATTCCATTATGTGCTGCTATGATGCCCCAGGAAGAGGGCAAACTGCATTAAAGGTAACTTCAAGGCAATTGAATCAGGACATAGTGCTTCCTATCTTTTCAGAGGAATTAGACTTACTTCATGCACTAAATGTCAGAAGCATGCTTAAATCATACATCGAGTTCAGATCTTCAAATAGACTCTTTCTCATTCCTAACTCAGGCATAAAAGTCCTGCTGACCTCAACCAGAACCACAGCCTCTTGGCCAACTTTGAATATATGTTGTATTGGCAGTGTCCTCCCAAATATGTGATTGTTATATTCCATTATGTGCTGCTATGATACCCCAGGAAGAGGGGAAACTGCATACATTTCCATGCTTTTTTCTGGTGCATCTTCATGGCAACACACACATTCCTCTGATGCTATGGCTGGCTTATAATAATGTGAATGTCTGACACAGAGGGAAGAAAATCTATAGATATTTTGTACTATGGAGCTAATCAGCTTCTAAATTCAACTTGTTCAATTAAGCTTTGCCAAAAAATGTAGAAGCTGATTGGTTTCTATACAGAGCTGCACCAGATTTCGCATGCTCCAGTTTAAGTAACTCTTGCCTATTATATGATGCTAAGAAGATGCACCAGGTAAGGAAAATTATGGAAAGGTAAGTATACCATTTTTCATTTTAGTGGCTCTACATCCAAATATTTTCATTTTTTTTGTGAATGAGTAACCAGGGGTTCCATGTACTTACTCCTTCATGTAGGGGAAGCACATATTCATGTGCACTTTTATCTTAAAGGAGACTTACAGAGTCAGTTAGGCCCACCAACAGACTCAACATCCATCGGGTACAGAATGTGGGGAAGAGGCCGATGGCCCCCTCAATATGGATAAAAGGTGCCTTTCCGGGGGAAGGGGGGATGCTTGCTCCTCAGAGTCTTAGTTAGAGTGGCTTCATGCACAGATAAGGCTCTGGTATTATTTTTTGGGGGGACCGCGCACTTTATTTTCTTGTTTTTTTTCCTATGGTATCCCCTTAAGATCTATTTCAGACCCTCATCAAGGGTTTTTCTACAGTTCCCACTTACAATGCATTCCACACTTTCACCTAGAATAAAAGTCTGTTATGGTTGATGAGGAGACTGCTTTCTTTACAAAAATAGAAACTAAGTTCCAGGCACTACTAGCTGTAAATTCCTAGCTATGACGACGTCATTCTGTGACAAAACGATGTAGGCAGAAATCAGAGACATGACGCTGCTGTATGCTGGGACACGGCAGTCATCTTGTTGGTGGAACTGATGGATGCTTATGCAAATGCAACTGTTACCTGAGGCTGGCGTATCCATAATCTGGCGAGCTGTCTCAAGATCAAGATGTATGGAGACTGATGGGCTTCTGTTTTATTTACATGCTCATGTGGCCCTTGTAATGAGGGTCCACTAAGGAGGGTAAGAGGCTGTGGGATTGGGTGCCGATGATGGTTTCCTCTATGTTTCACCTTCTGCTAAACAATGTATGAACTGTGTTGAACACTGTTTCCTGGATTTATTTATTGTGGACTTTTATACAAGCGCTGCACCTCATTCATTATCATTTCACTAATACTGTGCTAGCTGCTGTCTATGTGATTCGTTTTCTTTTCTTCTTAAGTGTGAATACAAGCGCAGTAGATAATTATTTATTTTTATATGATTACAGCTCAACTGTGCTGGTGTCAAGTAGCATTAAATAACGAGAAGCTAGAAACAACAAAGGCTGACAGCGATCAGGGTCTGAAGCAGGTGAGTGTAAAAGCAGCTGCAATAATCCACAGTCAATGCCCAATGAACTCACTGGTGTTTTATTCGCAACATGATTGAAAGAAATACATGTTCTATATGAAATAATTATTATAAAATATATAAAAAAATATAAAAAAACTATTTGATGAACAGTCATTATGAAAAATATAGTCATAGGAACTCATTGTAATCTTACCTTGCCAGAACGACAGGCTCTTAAAGAGCTAACTAACAACAAATAACAGGCATATTTTTGTCAAGCAGGCCAACAAGGGGACAGTTTGGTGGTACAGAATCAAGTTGACTATCTCCAGGAGGCTTGTCGCCTCATGGCTGTTACTAATACCTATATGAAATTAGCCTCTGACCCCTTACCTCGTTTTATATCAGACCTCAAGACTTTGTTGGAGAGTGCATGGCGGGAGGGAAGATTGGAGGACAGAGAAAATACATGTTTGCTTCCTCTTGAGTACAGCACTCCCTACTTCTATTACCTCCCCTAGGTACATAAGTCCTTAGCAAATCTTCCAGGGAGACCCATAGTAGCCAGCACCAATAGTTTCAACAGTGGGCTGTCGATATACATCAATTAATTTCTCCAATCCATTGTGTATCATTTTCCTTCATAAATCAGAGATTCCAGCCACATACTGGAGTTTATCAAACATTATTCATGGGAAGACAGTTACATGTGGGCATCTCTTCCCTCTATACATCCATTCCCCATGAAGTGAACCTTGCTTCTCTCCAATATTTTTTAACCAAAGCAGCCAACATAAATTCTGAACAGGCCATCTTTTTAGTGGACAGTACTGACTTTTGTTTAAGACACAACTATTTCACATTTCTGAACCAGTTCTATTTGCAAGTGAAAGGCACAGCCATGGGCTACTTGGAGGAGAAGCACATCTGGGCAAACAGCGCCTTTGCCGAACATATAGTATTTTATAATTGGTATATCCTCCTCATTTGGGGAGTGGCCCAGATGTGTATTCCTCCTTTGCGAATTGCAACACAAACTCACTAGGGCTGTCCTTCACACATGTGATCGATCCAATGGAATTAGCTTTCTTGGACCTGGTTCTATCACATGCAGGAGTTACTATCATCAGCAAGAGCCACACTAAGCCCACCTGTGGTAATTCTTGCCTCCACTATTCTAGCTGTCATCATCCTGCTTTGAAGCATAATATCCCTGGTGAACAATAGGTTATGAAGAAAATGCTCCAAGATGGGGGATTACATAGCACAGGGAACTTTGATGATGAAAGAATTTGAAGCTAAAGGGCACCTTTCAGCACTCATTAAGGAGGCCTGTAAGGCAAATAAAAATCCTTCCCATAAAAAAGACAAGAACAGCATATCAGACAACAGCACAAATGCAATAAGATTCATTACTTCTTTCGATGAGAAATATAGGTCCATCTTCAAAATCCTGACTAAACACTACAGTATTCTAAAGCTGGATCAGAGATTGGCTCCCACATTGCCTCTGGCCCTTCAGGTAGCTTTTAGGAGGGCACGCATATTAACAAATATTTTAGCCCCCCATTAAGTTACAGACCACCAATAAGCTCTACAATATCAAATCATATTTTGACAACAGAATTGGGATCTTCTAATGCAGGAAAAGACTGAAATAGATGATAAAAAAGCTAAAATATTCCAGATTGGGCAATTCATTTCAAGCTCAACCAAGTTTGTTATTTATGTCCTGCGTTGTCCCTGCAGCTTGCTATATGTGGGTAGCACCATGCACATCTTGTGCAATCGCATAAGGTGAACACCTCAGATTCATATACAAGGGCTGTGATGAACATAGTGTTCCTTGCCATTTCCTCCAGGTTACATAATAAAAATGTTAGATGCCTGGAGGTGAAGGCAAGTTAAGCTATCCCCAAAAGTACCCTTCCAGACAACTAGAGGTTTTCTCTCCTTTGCAAGAGAAAAGTCTTTTGGATTTATAATTTTGGATCTCTGTCACCAAAAGGCCTCAGTGAGGACCTGGACATACATAACATCGTGTAGTTTTAGAGTTTTTATGCTTATGCCAAAATTAATCATTTTAAATTAAACAAATTAAACAACATATTGTGTTATCTAGGAGATTTTATCACTAACTATGAGAGTATTTAGCTTTATTGCTTTACAATCATTTTTATAATTACAATATTAAGATAATATTGTGAATATAATTTTTAATCTTTTGATACGCATATTTTGGCCATTTTTATTATTTATTATTTACATTTTTCATTTTTCTTTCAACTTTTTCATATTATTTTCATATAATTTTTTATTTTTTTATTTATATATTATTATTATTATTATTATTTTGTTTTTCTGACATTTTTGTATAAGTTGTATAGTTTTTAATTTCAATAGATTTTTATTGAAAGCTTAAACACATAAACAAATGATTGTTTATACAGTGCACAATTGTATTATAAAAGTCAATAGAGTACCGAATAGACAGAAAATAAACCCTGAGAGTTATTGAGCGAGGCTTATCTGCATAAGCTATCTGGTGAGAACCAGGTAAAACTTAAATTAAGAAATTCTAACGAAACAACATCTCAATAGTTATATAACCTTTGGTTCCAGAGAACCCATATGTGAATTGTGAGGTCGAGCCTCCTGGGCCTAGCACCCCAAATGGGAACTTGCTGTGCCGGGACCCCTGAGACCCCACCTAACCCAGGAACTGGAATCTATGAAACATCATCCTCTAGAATAAGTATCGGAAAATAAATGCCCCGAAATGGAGGACAATGAATAATCTTGGACTAAAAATAACTAATCCATGTGAACCAGATAAGATTATGAAAAATCAACATACAGATCTGAGGCTAGAGGTTTATGATCTTATTGAGGGTTTAAACCTCACGTTGTACCTATACTAGGCCTGATAAGAAGCACTAAATCAGAGGAAAAAAATAAAACCAAAAGAAAGAAGAGAGAAAGAAAAGAAAAGAAGAAAGGAAAAGAAAAGTAGACATAGAAAAGATAGCTAAGAAGGAAGCGGGTCTCTCTCACCCTACAGCAACCTGGAGTACCTGGTCAAGGTAGACACTTAGAGGTATAATTGATCCAAGGATCCCATATCGCTGTATGTTTGTCTACCGTATTAAGGAAGATGCTTACTGTTTTTTCCTGTACCATGATCCAATAAATTTTCCTTTTAACCACTCTCAGGGAAACCGTCGTTTTTTCCAGGCCCTGGCAATAGTGAGTTTAGTTCCGACCAGAATAAATCGAATGAGTTGTTGAGTTAATTTCGGGACCCCCTGCAAGGGGAAATTGAGTAAAGCTATTTGAGGTGTTTTATGAATGTGGAAGGTTGTGATCTTCCGTATAATGTGGAAAACCTTGTTCCATATATTCCTAATTTTCGGACAATCCCACCAGATATGTAACATAGAGCCTATATGGCCACAATTACGGAAACAAAGGGGAGAGGCATTCGGATAAATTTTAGCTAGTCTCAGAGGAACCATATACCATCTCATAAGAATCTTTAAGTTAGCTTCTATGAGAGTCGCATTCAGAAAGCCTTTGAAGGCCGTAAGAGACGCCGTATGCCAATCCTCTAAGGACCATTGTTGTTGTAGATCTGTTTCCCATTCTCGCATAAAAAGTGTTTTACCTTCCGCCCTGGTAAGAGCGCGATAGATCACCGATATCCCTCCCTTCTGCTCCATGGCTTGACCACACCAAAGTTCGTATTCAGTGATAGAAAGAGGGGGGTCAGTAGAAAGCCACAAAGACTTTAGAAAATTTTCAGTATCGGGCAGGTGATGCTTTTTAATATAGTGTTCCAACGAGAAAGGACCAGAGGGTGAAATAAAGTGGCCAATCCTATACAATCCTTTATCTAGCCACCAACGGAAGGCCATAATATCCTGCCCCGGAAGGAAGAGGGGATTCCTGAATATGTGGGAGAGTGGTTTCCAGTGTGAAGTTGTATAGTTTTTGTATGTATTGGCCATATTTTTCATAATGACTGTTCATCGAATTGTTTTTTTAATTTTTTTTAATATATTTTATAAGAATTATGGTACCATTAAAAATTTTATGAGTTATATTATATGGAAAGGGCACTTATGGGTTAACTGGTAGTTCTCCCTTTAGCTCTGCCCACTCCCCCTCCTCCAATATTGGGCTTAAAAACCTCTGATTGCTGTCATTCCCATGGCTTAAAAAAGCACATGCGAACAAGTCGCGTTGTCACGGCAACAGGGACACATGCGTTCCACGCTGGCCACAGCGGGTTACCTACTTCCTGTGGTCCGCGCTTCCACCTAGGTGTTCCAGTGGCGCCATCTACGCATGCCAGCAGGCTCCGGCTTGGATTTTCCTGTAGCTGGTTCCATCTTCGTAGCCATGGTGGTTGGCACCTTCCCATGGCTCTCCTGGTCCAGGACACAGTGACCAACTAGTGCCCGAGCCAGCTCTAGAGTCATTGTGGTAACGTTGCAACTATGTCATATGGAACATGTACTTCTTTTTAATCACATTGTAAATAAATCGCCAGTAAGTTCATTGGGCTTTGACTGTGGGTTATTGCAGCTGCTTTTACACTCACCTACTTCAGCCCCTGAGTGCTGTCAGCCTTTGCTGTTTTTTTTTTTTTTTTTTTTTTTTTGACAAACAGAATGCACCTAGTGCCAAATGTCATTTTTTTCCCTTTGTATGTGCCAGTTTTTTTTTAGTATATTTAGATTCCCCACTTCACAGGTAGATTTAAGGCATCATGTAAGCATGCTATTTAAAGGAATTGTGCCTTTTTGCCCTTTAATTCTTATTAAAAGAGCAGCTCCCCATTGAACTTATTTATTTATTTATGTTGTAGTGGTACATGTTCCCTAGAACAGACCTAGCTCCCCGTGCCCTCTTTTTTTACAATCTCCTACCTATCAGTCTTGTTTTGTTTACAAACAGCACAAAGCTGTCTGGGATATGTCATTTAGCAGCAATTTTTATTTTTTTTTCTAAATGTAACATTTGCTTTAACACATCCTAGAGGTACGTCACTAGAAAAATAATTATACAATATAATAGTAATCAAGTGGCATACCTTTTCATATGAAAGCCTTTTAAACCCCTTTACAGCTTAAGAACCGATTTCAGAAAGCAGACTGCAAATAGCAACTGCTGGTCTCGGAATTTAATTTAATATGTAGCTCGCGCATCATATGCACACATCACTTTTCCTGATCAACTGCTGCTGAGGATATGCAAGCACATGGGGGCTTTGAACACATTCAAGGGATCATGGGAGAGCATGCACTGTATTGGAACGCCCCAAATGTGCTTGAAAAGACACATGTACTGCTTTAATGTAGATTATAATATCTTTAAGGATTGCCATCTGTGTCAAATACACAGTGGATCTCCTTTTAAGTAAAATGAATTGCTCAACTAGGATTAACATGCCAGAAGCTAAAAGGACAAAGCTAGTTCACATTTTGCATTAAAACGAATGACAATGTTTCTATATCTGCTCCCCTGGGAAAATCTGACACCATAAACTTTCTATGCTGTCAGACATTGAGAAAGAAAGATTATTTAATGACATCAAGAAAATGTTTTGATTATACTTTCTTGAAATTTGTGAATTTAAATTTTAAGATTTATAGAAGTGTTGCTCTCATTTTTGTACAGATGGAAAGAGTGACATGATATCTGTACAGGTAATGTTCATTTAATAAGAATATGCAGTTTTAATTGTTAATTTAATTTGTGCAAATCTAGAATGTGTTAAATGGAGCTACACAAACTGTTCATTTATATCAGGTGTCATTTTTCCATTACTTAAAATCAGATTCACTTGAAACCTCAGTTTCAGTCATTTCATTAGCTTTATTTAAAGACTATAAGCACTACTAAAATGTCTAATACAACCAACTTTTTTTTGTGAATGGAAAGCACGATTTATTATCTTTTATTATCTACTATTTTGATATTTATTGTCATCATTGGATTCACTGAAATATATTTAAATTAACTTTAAATTTAGAGAACAGGTCTACCAATGGATTTTACATTGTAGTCAGCCATGTATATATGACAGTACGAACCTACGATCTTTCAAGTTAAAAAACAGACTACACAAGAGGGAAGGGGGAGCACCTGACATTGATTTTATTATGGGAGTAAAACAAAAAATGACTGGCATGGAAAACATTTTGGCTGCTCAAATTGACCCATGAAAGTTCCACAATAGCAATGTGTTAAAAAGAGCTTACAGATATATGAACATTTCCTGTAAACAGTCAGATTGGAGTTGATTCTCTGTAGACACCTTCTTAAAGAGGAGCTTCAGTCAGGTGTGCAAAAAATTAAAGTTAGCAGCTAGAAAAACTGCTGACTTTTAATAAACAGACATTCCCCTGCTCAAGAATCCAGGGCTGTACTCACCTGAGTTGGTTTATTCACCAGTGTTCGGTCCCTGGTGCCGGCATTTTAACTGTGGGAAGTCCACTGCCCACTGCGCAAACAAATACAATCCAAATGTGTATATATGTACAGGGGTAGGTGGTGCTGCCTATCACCTGGAGAGTAACCTCCAATGATGAGTTGTAGTAAAAAGTGCAACTGCTAGTGAAACCACTATGTGGTATAGACTGGGATTGTGTGGTATCATGTGATGCTCCCTGTCCCCTATTGAGGGGAAAAAAGAATGAAGGGTGGTGGGTGTAATTTTCAAAACCCATGTTAAGGTGCGTAGAGTGACCTGAACCTCTCCACTAATATACAATGGTGTATATTATATTCAACAATTCATTAAAGTTATTAAGTAGTGAATAGTAAACTCTAGTAGAACTCTATAGTAAAAAATAAAATTGAGTATCATGTAAATTCATCAAATAATAAGATAAAGGCTTATGAACAATTGTACAAACAATCATAGGCAGGGCCGCTGATAGGCCAGTACAACTGGCCCTGTTGTACTGGGCCCGGCCAGCAGGGGGGCCCGGGCAACCTAAACAGAGACCTAATTAATGTTATGTTAAAAAAAAAAATCCAATTAATGTTAAAAAAAAAAAAAAATCCCCCAGCCACCTTGACTGACTCTCCCCCCCCCCCCCCCACCCCTTGCCGTTCTTTTTACATTTTTTTTAGGCCGATAGCTCAATAGGCAGGGGGAGGGACTATTTTCTCTATTTCGGAAACGGAAGAATGTCCTCTCTGCGCCCGCTCCTCATGCTGGCTCAAGTTCCGGCCAGCGCGTCCTCTATATTGCCTTCCCTGGCGCGGAGTGATTCCTCCCCTTCTGCTATGTTCTTCGCTCGGCTAGAGAAAAAGCAGAGACGAGCGCCGGTACCGGAAGAAAAAAAAGTAGCAGATCGATCTGGCATCTGACTGGAAACTTTTGTGGACACTCGTACTCCAGTCCAGACAGCCACCAGCAACAGGATCAAGGAAGAAGTGACTCCTGGGGCCCGGCTAACACAGAACACAGACAGGTGTGTGCTTGCTTGGGGGGGCGTGGATTCAAGTTCTACTTCTACTGCAGCAGCATCTTTACATTATGCCATTGGCAGCATGGGTGGCACTGTCTGCAGGTAGCACATGCATTATGGGCAATAACGCATGCGGCATGGGTGGCACTGTTACAGCAGAATATGGCATTGGCATCATGGGTGGCACGGTCTCTGCAGGCAGCACATGCATTATGGGCCATAATGCATGTGCTGCCTGCAGAGACCGTGCCCCCCATGCCGCCAATGCCGTAATGTGCTGCAGACAGTGTCACCCATGCCGCCAATGCCATATTGTGCTGCAGACAGTGACACCCATGACGCTAATGTCATAACGCATGTGATGCCTGCAGAGACAGTGCCATCCATGCTGCCAATGGCATTATGTCAGCAAGTAGCACATGCGTTATGCCATTAGTGTCACGGCTGGCACTGTTTACAGCACGTTACAGCATTGGCGGCACTGTCTGCTGGTAGCACATGCTTTATGGCCCATAACGCATGTGCTGCCTGCAGAGACAGTGCCACCTGTGCCGCCAATGCCGTAATGTGCTACAGACAGTGTCACCCATGCCGCCAATGCCGTAATGTGCTACAGACAGTGCCAGCCATGCCTATCGCTTGTAGACAAACCTGCACTTTGTTTCAAGGCGGGGTCTGGGAAAGGGGCTGGGACGGGGCGGGGCTGAAGGAGGGACCATGGGCGGGGCCAGGGGTGGAGCTGAAGGGGGCCCCGTCAGGTAGGCTGTACGGGGCCCCATGATTTCTATCAGCGGCCCTGATCATAGGTAATGTTGATTCGGTCTATTGGACTAATCGCATGTGAAGCAGTCCAAGGTGACTTGTGCAAAATATGAAGACAGCATAAGGTGATGTTTAAAGTGACTTGTGCAGATTCTTGTGCAAGCAGCATAAGGTGACATTCGTGCTCCCCTTCAGTTCCCCACTCACCAGATCCTCATACCCCTGCAGGGGTGAACTGCATAAAGTGGGGTTTTTATTTTGGACAGGTCTTCCTCCCTGTTTTCTCTGACCGAAGGGTGTCCACTGATGATGCTCCTGCTGGGGATGGGCGAAGATGAGTGTGGCTGCCGATTCCTGGATGGTCACCTGCTCCGTGCCGCTTCAAGCAGGAGAAACACCTCACCTCACATCTGGCACACATCCCCCAGGATCCCCAGGATTTTGCACAACTCACCTTGGACTGCTTCACATGCGATTAGTCCAATAGATACGCATTTTTTTGGTGCTTCACTAGTGGAGCCCCTAGGGGAGGCAGCAGCCTAGCCTTACCTAAGCGTGGTATCTACCATTTATAAACAATCCAAATGTGGCAGTGTGGACCAGGAAAAAGAGCAGAACTTGCCCTTTTGGTTGAAGTTCCACTTTAAGCTTGTTTTTAGCTTGGCCTTCATACCATTTCATTTGCTTTATTAAATTAAGGCTAATGTAGATGGACAGTAAAGCTACCATTTGAAATTTTACATGTCCTTTTCAATATCTGACAATATAGGGGCCTAGAGATATTCACACATGCAGCAAGAGTATCTTTGAAGACTAATTCATATTTCAATATTTTTTGTCAATTCATTAATTGTTGGTGAACAATTTTTCATATTAGATAATATTAACACTATATTTTTACTGTAGAAATCATTTAGTGAATGTAAAATACCATCTGATATTCTATCTATCTCTGCTAATGTATAAGAGATAAATAGATATCATTAGAATCCCTGAATTATAGATTCATAGGCAGTAATAGAGAGATCACCCATTAAAAAACACAAGGACCGACAGTATAACGCTAAGGACATGTGTTCTTACATTCCAATTTACATAGCAAGCAGGAATTTAGACATGTGACTTACACAGTCCTCTTTAGACATATACATGGGGAAAAAAAACCTACTTTAAATGTAGAAAACATGCAACCTTCTCTACATCTTATTCAGCTGCAATTAAAATTCAACTTAGAAGCTAAGAGTAGGATTTTAGTAATGTAGGCAGGTTTGAGGCTAGCTGAATAATTATGAAAAAATATGTAAATTAGGAAATGACACAGTGAAGTGTAATTGAATAGCAAAGTGCTCCCAAGTGGATTGTGTCTTGAAGTGTAGAATTTCCAGAAATAAAGAAACGTATACTGCATTTTATACAGAAATTAGGCTAGACTAGGGGAAAAAAAATCCATCTTCAATCGATCATCTTTTTATGTATATCAAATTATTGTATAGCATATTTGGATGTATAAATAAAGTTGTTGTTTTTTTTTTCTTTTTCTTTCTAAAGGCTTGAAAGTAGAAGATAAATACATAAAATGTACATAAAATGCTGTCATGTGTTCTACATTTGTATCTCAATCCAGTAATCTAAAGTCCACACAAAAGTTTTTTTTACTTACCCATAAGCTGTTTTCTTTTTTGTTCCTGTATCTTTTGTAGATACAGTACATGTCCAGTAGTGTAATAACTTTCCCCATATCTTAATTATATCATATGCAGATCATATCCTCAACCTTCGATGCATTTTTACTTGCAGATGGTGATGTAAAAGGGGAAACACAAATAGACATTTCCTCAAAGATCCCTGAACACTTATAGCCATTTTCAGGTTAGAATTCCTCTCATTCTAAACCATCCAGCTGGGGAATAAGGAACTAAATCTGTACTGCTTTGGTTTATACTCCAGGTAGGATTAGAGCCCTACATGAGTATGCATATGTTTTACATCTACTGTTTTTTAGAAACAGAAAGAAATTGCTATAAATATTTTTTATTTTTTTGCCTGGGGGGGTTGGGGAACGCTATAGTCCTTATTAGTGTGCATCCTCGCTAAAGCTTTCTATTTTAAGCAAAGTTGGGGTGACAGGACTCACTATGAGACTTAGGGGTTGATTTACAAAAGGCAAATAGACTGTTCACTTTGCAAGTGCAGTTGCACTCTTTTTCCCCAGAGCTTACTGAATGTGCTGATTTTCTTTATCCAATCATGTGCAAGCAAAAATTTAGCTTTTTTTATTGAAACGTATTGGTTATTCTTTAAAAAGTGAAGCTTCACCACATTTACTAAGCTCTGGCGAAAATGAATGCAACTGCACTTGTCTTTAGTACAGGCATACCTAACTTTTTACACAATGGGGTTTATTTACTAAAGCAAAATCAGGCTCACTTCTGCACAGAAACCAATGAGCTTCCAGGTTTTATTACCAAAGCTTAATTGAACAAGCTGGGGTTAGAAGCTCATTGGTTTCTATGTAGAAGTGAGCCTGATTTTGCACTTTCCAGCTTTAGTAAATAAACTCCATTGAGTACTTAAAAGTGGGGTATGTCTGTAAATCAACCCTTTATTTTGCATCCAGCATGGGATTGAGAATTAAAAAGGGGTAAATAAATGAATGGTGTTAATAGAAAACAAATGCAACAAAATTCTTTAAGTAGCATTATGTACAGAACAAAAGGCACCCTTTTGTTATGCGCATTAATGTAAGACTAAATATAATGTAACAATACCATTATTATTTTGTATTTCTCAGTTAAGCTTCAAAACCTTGTTTTGAAGCTTCATTAGCTGGCAATAACTGCAGGGGAGTGGTAGAGAGGGAAGAGTAACAGGGGTTCAGCATATTCCCAAGGTACAGTGTTGAAGTTTTGTGTAGTGTACAATGTATAAAGAAATGCGTAAGAGCACTCCCTGTGTATGGGGAACCTTCCCCTTACTGATTATGTGACTGTTGTGTCAATCAAACAATAATCAACAATAACTAATACAAAATTATATCAATATGAACATCAATATAAAAGTCAGTGATATACAGGCATACCCCACTTTTAACCACTTCCCGACCAGCGCACGACGATGTACGTCGACAGAATGGCACGGGCAGGCATATTGGCGTACATGTACGTCCAATATTCGTTGCCGCCGTGCCATCAGGAGCGCGCCGCGCTGGTCGGGACCCCCGTGAGTCCGGTCGCGGGACCCGCGGACTCGATCGCCGCGGGCATCCCCGTGATCGTCTCACGGAGCGGCCGAATGGAGGAAATGCTGTATAAACAACATTTTTCCATTCTGCCTAGCAACTAGTGACGCTGATCTCTGCTCCATGTGATTGGAGCAGAGATCAGTGTTCACTAAATGAAAGCCCAACCCCCCCACAGTTAGTAACACACCCCTAGGAACACTTAACCCCTACACTGCCACCCACTGGTTAACCCTTTCACTGCCAGTGTCATTTACACAGGAATCACTGCATTTATATAGCAGTGATTACTGTATAAATGACAATGGTCCCAAAAATGTGTCAAAAATGTCCGATGGGTACCCCACAATGTCGCAGTCACAATAAAAATCGCAGATCGCCGACATTACTAGTAAAAAAAAAAATAATAAAAAATTATTAATAAAAATGCTATAAAACTATCCCTATTTTGTAAACGTTATAACTTTTGCGCAAACCAATCAATAATCGCTTATTGTGATTTTTTTTACCAAAAATATGTAGAAGAATACGTATCGGCCTAAACTGAGGGAAAAAAATGTTTTTTATATATTTTTGGGGGATATTTATTATTACAAAAAGTAAAAAATAATGCGTTTTTTTCAAAATTATCGCTCTATTTTTGTTTATAGCGCAAAAAATAAAAACCGCAGGGGTGATCAAATACCACCAAAAGAAAGCTCTATTTGTGGGAAAAAAAGGACGTTAATTTTGTTTGGGAGCCACGTCGCACGACCGCGCAATTGTCAGTTAAAGCGACGCAGTGCCGAATCGCAAAAAGTGGTCTGGTCTTTGACCAGCAAATTGGTCCGGTCTGAAAGTGGTTAAGTACGCAATGGGGCTTATTTACTAAAGCTGGAAAGTATAAAATCAGGCTCACTTCTGCATAGAAACCAATGAGCTTCCAGGTTTTATTACCAAAGCTGAATTGCAAAAGGAGGTGTTAGAAGCTCATTGCATTCTATGCAGAAGTGAGCCTGACTTTGCACTTTCCAGCTTTAGTAAATAAACCCCATTGTGTACTTAAAAGTGGGGTATGTCTGTACAGTCTTCATATTTGCAAATAAATTGTCCATCATGGGGAAAAAGTGACAAAGTGCTTGTAAGTTCAAAATAAAGTGCAATTCTTGCTCCCCTTCTGTGTGCCCACACACTCACCAGCTGCTATGGCCTCCCAGTGATAGGAGTCATATGCACTTTTTGAATATCCTGGGTATGCTGGTCTTTGTTGTTCTCCTCGCTATCCTTATTCTTTCTTGTTCCTCCATATTTAGGGCAATAGTGTGCTCATGCATAAATAAAATCAAAGGCTGCCTTTGATAATGCCCTGTGGGAGGGGCGAAATGCGTCAGTAGACCGTTGATGGTGATGTAATTATCAGCCAGTGAGAGGCATGTTACTGTGGACTTTCGGTTCTGTGTTTTTTGCTAACTGTCTATTACCAAATCAATGTGAGTGGATTTGTTGTAACCTGCTCATTTTTATAATAAATAAGGGAATTACACTGTGTGGATTTCTTCTGCCATATATTTATGCATGAGCACACTACTGCCCTAAATACAGAGGAACAAGGATGATGGGGAGAACAACAAAGACCAACATACTCAGGATCTTCAATAAGCGCATTACCAACGCATGCAGAAAATTCAGGTAGTTCTTACTACCACTGCTTTGGGAATCTTTTGCTATGGCAGCAATAAATTCTTAAATAATTACAGCCGCTTTTTAGATTAGGAAACTGGTAATTAAGACCAACTCTGAGCTGGTGTACAGAGGTATGTCAGTACTCAGAGTCCCCTGTACTTGGAAGCTGTCTTGTATATGACAGCTTACCTCGTAAAGCCAAATTCTAGGCAACATTCGGCTGTCGGCTGGGAGATTTCCATGCTGAAATATAAATAGGGATGCAGGTAATGTTATTACCCAAATATGAGCAACGTCAATATTTAGGCAATCATTAGTTACTGGGTAGGTGAAGCCTGATGGGAACTGAGAAATTATTTCACCAACAGATGTTTTTTTGCATCTGATTGACACCACACAGCAGTAGGCAGATTTGAGAGCTGCTATTGAACTGAATAGCAGCTATGGATCTGGCCACTGCCATGCATTGTATGAGCTACTAGTCTCACAGTTCCACATCAGGCTCCACCCACCCCTAGTAAAAAAAAACCACGCCATGCACTTTTCAGTGTGACAGGCATGGGTACAAGCACTGACACTTTCGGTGCTGTGCCCCAATGAATTTCTAAAAGACGTCTATGTCATCCTTTATGAATTCTCCCAGGTATTCCTGTGAACTCAGTGGTGTCAGTCCTGAGTAGACATGTGCGATTAGTTTCGTACGAATCTCAAATTCGTACAAATTTCCCTAAATTTGTATGTTCGGGAGGATCCGAAATACGAATTGCCATGCGTCCGAATTTTGTATGAAATACGAACTTTTGTTTATGAATCCCCAGGAGGAAGTCAGCACAGCACAGGGATAGTGGGAGCCCCTCATCTAATGAAAATTCGTATTTCGGATAGGAAATTCTTCAACGGAATTTCGTATTTCAGATAAAAACCAAACTTCCATCAGCATCGACTGTCATATTGAGGTATATTTTTACCTTTAAAGTGGTTGTAAACCCTTACAAACCACTTTGACCTACAGGTAAGCCTAGATTAAGGCTTACCTTTAGGTCCAAGAAATATCTCCTAAACCTATACGGTTTAGGAGATATTTACCTGAAGACAGCCACCGCTGTCTACGGCGCATGCGCTGTAGACAGCGGCATGCAGGCGCACTGGGTAAGCCGCAGATCGTGGCGATATGCCGCGAGTGTCGGCTCCCGTGCGCAAGCGCGGGAGTGACGTCATCGCTGCTCCGAAGAAGATGGATGCTCGGAACTACAGGGGACAGCGGTGACTTCGCTGGCTCCTGTGTCAGGTAAGTGACACATAATGGACTACTATGCGATGCATAGTAGTCCATTATGCTTTACCTTTCCAGGGAATCAAAGAGGAAGTAAACCCATCAGGGTTTACTTCCTTTTTAAATTCATTGTAAAGAACGTTCGTACAAGTTAACAAACCTAACAACAATTCGTATTTCGTACGAATTGAAATTGAATTTCGGACACGAAATACGAAGTACGAATTAATTCTAATACGAACCGTAACGGAAAGGAATGAAACAAATTTATTGATAGCGCCCATATCTAGTCCTGAGTGCCAATTACCTTTTGCTAAACTACTTAACTACTATTATCTACAGCATAGGGAATAATTGACATATAGTCCAAACTGAGAACAGAGAGGGTTAAATAGCCTCCTTAAGATAATACAGGCAGAGAGTAAAGAACATAGGATTGACACGTCATTTTATGTGCTTATAAAAACTGATATAACAAAATTATTTCAATTATATATTTCAAATATTAAGTGAGCAAATAAGAAAAGTTCATTGTTAGGGTTATATGCACTGAAAAAATAAATATTATACAATCAGCAAAATGTATGTCCTTTGAAGTCATATATATCCAGGGCTAGCTTATGCACAGTAAGGCCGCGTACACACGCGCGGACTGTTCGCCCAACCTTGTTCGGCAAACAGTTTCGGCAAACAGTCCGCTCAAAATTTGCATGAGCGGACTTGCCCACACACGAGCGGACTGTTTCAGCGAACTGTTTGCCAAACAGTTGGCTCAACTTTTGAAATGAACGGACTCGCCCACGTAAGGAGGAGGCAAATCCGCCCATTTCGAGCGCGTGTACAGGTAGGCGGGGCCCGCGAAGGAGACGTCGCGGGCTCCGCCGCCTGGAATGGGCTTAAAGGGGAACCCCAACGCCGAAAAAAATCGGCGTGGGGGTTCCCCCAAAGTCCACACCAGACCCTTGTCCGAGCACGCTACCCGGCCGGCCAGGAAAGGGGGGCGAGCGAGCGCGCCCCCCCTCCTGAGCCGTACCAGGCCGCGTGCCCTCAACATGGGGGGGTGCCTTGGGGAAGGGGGGGCCGTGCGGCCCCCCCACCCCAAAGCACCTTGTCCCCATGTTGATGAGGACAAGGGCCTCTTCCCGACAACCCTGGCCGTTGGTTGTCGGGGTCTGCGGGCGGGGGGCCTATCGGAATCCGGGAGCCCCCTTTAAGAAGGGGGCCCCCGGATACCGGCCCCCCACCCTATGTGAATGAGTATGGGGTACAATGTACCCCTACCCATTCACCTGTGAAATAAAGTACAAAAAAAAAACACAACACAGGGGAAAAAATATTTTATTGCACAGCTCCGGGGGTCTTCCGTCTTCGGGGGTCTTCTCGCCGGACTCCTCCGCTATCTGTGTGTAGCTCTTTTACTAGCGGAGGAGTCCGGCTTTCTTCCTCCCCGCCGCCGGCCTCTTCTCCCGACTTCGGGGGTCTTGTCCCCCTCTTCGGTTCTTCTGCCGGGCCACCGCGCCTTCTTGTAGCTCTTTTGCAGGCGGTGGCCCGGTCTTCTGTCGCCGCTGCCTTCCGTTCTTCTGTCGCCGCCTTCGGTTCTTCTGTCGCCGCTGTCGCCGCCGACTTCCGTTCGTGTTCTTTTTCTTGTTCTTCTTGTTCTTCTCCAGGAGATGTTGACACGTCGCTCCCTCCGGCCGGAATGCCAGAGCCGCGCTGTGCGGTCACTTATATAGTGACAATGGGGCGGGGTCACATGGTATATGTCACATGGGTTGGTCACATGGTGACCCCGCCCCCTTACGATGTCATAGTCCCCATGTGACATCAACCCATGTGACCAACCCATGTGACATATACCATGTGACCCCGCCCCATTGTCACTATATAAGTGACCGCACAGCGCGGCTCTGGCATTCCGGCCGGAGGGAGCGACGTGTCAACATCTCCTGGAGAAGAACAAGAAGAACAAGAAGAAGAACACGAACGGAAGTCGGCGGCGACAGCGGCGACAGAAGACCGGGCCACCGCCTGTAAAAGAGCTACAAGAAGGCGCGGTGGCCCGGCAGAAGAACCGAAGGCGGCGACAGAAGAACGGAAGGCAGCGGCGACAGAAGACCGGGTCACCGCCTGCAAAAGAGCTACAAGAAGGCGCGGTGGCCCGGCAGAAGAACCGAAGAGGGGGACAAGACCCCCGAAGTCGGGAGAAGAGGCCGGCGGCGGGGAGGAAGAAAGCCGGACTCCTCCGCTAGTAAAAGAGCTACACACAGATAGCGGAGGAGTCCGGCGAGAAGACCCCCGAAGACGGAAGACCCCCGGAGCTGTGCAATAAAATATTTTTTCCCCTGTGTTGTGTTTTTTTTTTTGTACTTTATTTCACAGGTGAATGGGTAGGGGTACATTGTACCCCATACTCATTCACATAGGGTGGGGGGCCGGTATCCGGGGGCCCCCTTCTTAAAGGGGGCTCCCGGATTCCGATAAGCCCCCCGCCCGCAGACCCCGACAACCAACGGCCAGGGTTGTCGGGAAGAGGCCCTTGTCCTCATCAACATGGGGACAAGGTGCTTTGGGGTGGGGGGGCCGCGCGGCCCCCCCTTCCCCAAGGCACCCCCCCATGTTGAGGGCACGCGGCCTGGTACGGCTCAGGAGGGGGGGCGCGCTCGCTCGCCCCCCTTTCCTGGCCGGCCGGGTAGCGTGCTCGGACAAGGGTCTGGTGTGGACTTTGGGGGAACCCCCACGCCGATTTTTTTCGGCGTTGGGGTTCCCCTTTAAGCCCATTCCAGGCGGCGGAGCCCGCGACGTCTCCTTCGCGGGCCCCGCCTACCTGTACACGCGCTCGAAATGGGCGGACTTTCCGAGCGGGAACAGTCCGCTCATTTCGAAAGTACAGCGGACAGGCCCACACACGGGCGGACTGTTCGCTCAAACACAGTTTCAGCGGACAGTTTTTCGGAATTTCCGAAAGACTTTGTCCGTCCAACTGTCCGCTGAAACTGTCCGCTGAAAGCCCACACACGAGCGGACTGTCCGCCCAAACACTGTTCAGCGGACAAGGTTGGGCGAACAGTCCGCCCGTGTGTACGCGGCCTAAATCAGGTAAAGTCGTGTTGGAGCATGTTGTAAATTTTGAATACAGATTTCTCTGCAGTGCCTACAACTACAGAGGTGTGCTTTTACTGATTGTTATATAAAATAGAATATGCAAATACTTTAATGTGCATAATCTAGGCACAGGGTTACTTTAACCACTTCAGCCCCTGAAGGATTTACCCACTTCCTGACCAGGCCATTTTTTGTGATATGGCACTTCGTAGTTTTAACTGATAATTGCACGGTCATGCGACGTTGTACACAAACAAGATTTAAGTCTTTTTTTTCCCCACAAATAGAGCTTTCTTTTGGTGGTATTTGATCACCTCTGCATTTTTTATTTTTTGCACTATAAACAAAAAAAGCAACAATTTTGAAAAAAAAAAAACAATATTTTTTACTTTTTTCTATAATATATATCCCAAAAAAATGCCAAAAAACTAATTTATTCATCAGTTTAGGCCAATATGTATTCTTATACATATTTTTGGTAAAATAAAACCGCAATATGCGTATATTGATTGGTTTGCGCAAAAGTTATAGCGTCTTCAAAATAGGGGATATATTTATGCCATTATTATTATCTTTATTTTACTAGTATTGGCGGTGATCATCGTTTTTTTTGTATTAATTTGCATTGGACAGATTTGACACTTTTTTGGGACCATTGACATTTATACAGCAATCAGAGCTAAAAATAGCCACTGATTATTGTATAAATGTCACGGGCAAGAAGTTAAGTGTTCCTTAGGGAGGTGTTTCTAACTGTGGGGGGAGTGGACTGACAGGGAGTAGAGAGAGAACGCTGTTCCTGATCACTAGGAACAGCAGATCTCTACTTCCCTGACAGAATGGGGATCTGTCTGTGTACACGCATTGGCTCCGGCGTTGCGCCCCCTATAGCTCTTAACCTCCCTGGTGGTAATCCCGAGTCTGGCTTGAGCTGGAATTTCAGTACCACAAGCGGTAACCCCTAGCCAGACCCGGGATCGCATCGCTGGATACAGGGAGAGTTACTTACTTGTCCCCTGGATCCAGCGATGTCCCCCCGCTGTGTGTGCGAGCTCCTCTGCTCGAATCACACAGTGCCCGAGTGCCGCCGAGCTCCGTTCCCTGCGACGTTACGACGAATGGGAGCGGAGATCGGCGCCAAATTCAAAAAAGTTAAAATACACAATACACATACAGTACTGTAATCTTACAGATTACAGTACTGTATAAAAAAAATACACATCCCCTTTGTCCCTAGTGGTCTGTCCAGTGACCTGCATGTGGTTTTATATTATAAATACTGTTTTTTTCTGCCTGGAATTTGGAGATTGTCCATAGCAACCAAAAAGTGTCCCTTTATGTCAAAAGTGATTTTAGACCAGCGATAATAAATTAGAATCACTTGAGCAATTGAGCGATTTGTGGGGAGATCCGTCATCAAACACTAAATCTAATGACAGCGACAATTCTGAAAATGAGCAAATTTCAGTGTTTTTGGATTTGATTACATTATTGAATAATTATTATTATTATTTGTTATCATTATTTATAGTTATTTATTATATTATATATTATTTATCATACCCGGGATGTCTACTAGACTCTGGTTTGAACAGATTTAAGTGAGTTATTCCTAAGAATTGCAGACCTACAATATAAAAAGGCCAAATTTCCATGCAAAATAATTGTACCTCTTTCAGCACCTAAAATCAGAAATAATCATACCGCCAGGGAGGTTAAAGTGGCCAACTTACACCTAAGCGGTTTGCACAGCTGTGCCAATCTGCCGCAGTCAAATTACGACGGCTGGTCAGTAAGAGGTTAAAGGTATTCAATCTATTAAATAGTTATAACTGGTTGCTTTGTTAGTAACACTAATGGACTGAGAGTGTAATTGTTTTGCCTGCTCCCTAACCACAGCGCATGGCACACAACAATGACAGATTTATATTCCTATTTTCGCAGGTTTCATTTTATGCTGTTTCCATGTCTGGCTTTAAACTAAATAGAAAAAAACAAAAACACAAAATCAAGGACAACAGGCTCCAGGTAAGCAACAATCAGATCATATACATTAGAAATGGAAATGTTTAAAGCATATGTAAGCATAAAAACTAAAAAGTGATCTATTGCAGCATACCAATCCTTTGGTGTAATGCCTGCATTAGTTTTAAATATTCAGACTTAGAATCAGGGCTCAAGTCCTGCGGGAACTCACGGGAACGGAGTTCCTGTACTTTTTCCACAACAGGAACTCAGTTCCCATTAGCAGCCATGTCCTGAAAGACTTTGAAGTATGTGAGCTGTGTGGCAGGTGCTACACCAGCAGCCGCCGACACAGCTTACAATAGTAAGTGCCGCACACCTGACCAGTCAGGCATTGCCAGTAGGAGGCCCAATGACAGCTTCCGCTTCGATCTACCTGTCAATCACAGCTAGCTGGCAGGTAGATCAGGTCTCTGCTGCTAAGAGATTGTATTTAGTCAGACCTCTCATAATGCACTCCTCCCCGCCGGCCCCTCCTAATTTTCTGTCTCCTCATCCTCCCCCCCTTGTCCTGCATACTTGCTCTGTGTGTCCCACTGAATCCTCCCCTCCTCTATCTTCAGTGCCATATGATGAGAGAACCCAGAGGAGGAGCACAGCTATACAGGACATGCAGGGAGAGGTGAGCTGAGGGAGGAACATCAGTTTGGGGTGGTAAGCTGAGCACAATACCTGGCAAAGTTTAATGCCAGGAGGGTAGTTTATGTGGAAATATGTGAAGGGTTGGAATAGCAGCGAGTGTGTGTTGGAGCCCTGCAGAGTTTGCAGCCCCCCAAGCTAACATACATCTCCTAAGCAGGAACACACTATCTCCCCAAGCATTCTGTCCAGATAATGTGCAGTTCATTTATGACATGTTTAACCCTGTGTTATCCAAACTCTGTTCAATGAAAAGTGTAAACTCACCACATAAACACTCTATATACAAAATAAAATTCCCCAATAAAGATCAGAACATGATGTTCACATTTGCGGGGAAGCACAATTGAATGAATGCTGATTATTCAGAGAATTACCGTATTTATGTTTATTGAGAATTGTTTTTTTTTTATGTACTAACAGTTAACCACTTGCTTACTGGGGACTTAAACACCCTTCCTGCCCAGACCAATTTTCAGCTTTCAGTGCTCTCACACTTTGAATGACAATTACTCAGTCATGCAACACTGTACCCAAATGAATTTTTTGTCCTTTTTTTTCCCACAAACAGAGCTTTCTTTTGATGGTATTTGATCACCTCTGGGGATTTTATTTTTTGCGCTATAAATGAAAAAAGACCGAAAATTTTGAAAAAAACGCATATTTCTTTGCTTCTGTGACAAAATTATGCAAATTATACATTTTTCGTCATAAATTTTGGCCACAATTTATACTGCTACATATCTTTGGTAAAAATAGCTCAAATTAGTGGATATTATTTGGTCTTTGAGAAAGTTAGAGAGTCTACAAGCTGTGGTGTGAATCGCACAAAATTGATCACATCTGATGTACTGGTGGACTATCTCACTTCTTGCGACCCAAACAAGTCAGGAAAGTACAAATACCCCCCAAATGACCCCTTTTTGGAAAGTAGACATTCCAAAGTATTTAGTAAGATGCATGGTGAGCTTTTTCATGTTGTCATTTTTTCCCACAATTCTTTGCAAAATTAAGATTTTTTATTTTTTTTTATTTTTTTTCCACAAAATTGTCATTGTAATAGGTTATTTCTCCCACGTGGCATGTGTATACCACAAATGACACCCCCAAAAAATTCTGCTACTCCTCCTGAGTATTGCAATACCACATGTGTGGGACTTTTTCACAGCCTGGCCACATAGAGAGGCCCAACATGCAGGGAGCACCATCACATGTTCTAGGAGCATAAATTACACATCTAACTTGTTGACTACCTACAATGACACGTGGTACTGATGACAGATGGCACTGATACGTGGCACTGATGACATGTGGCACTGATGACAGATGGCACTAATATGTGGCACTGATGACAGATGGCACTAATACATGGCACTGATGACAGATGGCACTAATACGTGGCACTAATACGTGGCACCGATGACAGATGGCACTAATATGTGGCACCGATGATGCGTGACACTGATGACAGACGGCACGTGACACTGACAACAGATGGCACGTGACACTAACAGGTGGCACTGATGACAAATGGCACTGATACATGGCACTGATAACAGATGACACTAATATGTGACACTGATGACAGATGACACTGCAGCCGTTGATCTCTCCCTTCTCACACGCTGTCTGTGTGAGGAGGGAGAGCGGCGCTGAGAGATGATCTCATATGTTTAGATATGAGATCATCTCACATTGGACACGCCGATCGAGCTGTAAACGGCCGCTGTGATTGGCCGTTTACAGCGATCTGTGATTGGCTGTGTCCGAGGGACACGGCCAGCACAGAACTTCCCCGATGCGCGCTCCCGAGAGCACACATTGCGGAAGTAAACAGGAGGCTGTTCAGGAACGGCCTCCCGGCAGTTATTGTTCGCTCTGCAGCCGTATTTCGGCTATAGGGCGGGCACGAAGCGGTTAAGCTTCATACACACAATATGAAAATTGGATGAAAAATACCACTTTTGAAGCGTTTGTGCATATGAGCGTATCATTTTTTTATTTTTTATGGTGGGGGGAGTGGATCTTGGGTGGGAGTTCCAACACTTTTTTCCCCAGGACTTGACCACTGCTTAGAATGTTGTCAGCAAGTACAGAAAATACCTGTAGTAAAAATGCAATGTCTTTGTCACTTCCTGTGAGTTGAAATTAAAGCACAAACAACCTTTTCTTTCTTGTACAAACTAAGCCCAATAATCCACCATGTAATGGGGATGAAGAAAGGCAGACTTGTTTGAAGTTCAGCCTGTGTGACAATGATGGCTCCTTCTATAGATACAATAGAAAAATTTGTGAATATAAATGTAGAAAAAGGATAAAAAAGAGAAGTGATGCAGCCACTACATCTAAGGACTAGTTAGCTGCAGTATGTGTTAAAAATGTGCTACAAAATCTGTTAAAGTGTAACTCAGCGATATCATTATTTTCAAAAATAATCCATACAATCCACTACTTAACCTCCCTGGCGGTATTCCCGAGTCTGGCTCGGGCTGAGATTTCAGTACCACGAGCGATAACCCAGAGTCAGACTCGGGATCGCATTGCTGGATACAGGGAGACTTACTTACCTTGTCCCCTGGATCCAGCGATGTTACCCCCGCTGTGTGTGCAAGCTGTCCTCCGCTCGATTCACACAGTGCCCGAGTGCCGCCGAGTTCCGTTCCCTGTGAAGTTACGACGCACGGGAGTGGAGATCGGCGCCAAATTCAAAAAAGTAAAAACACAGAAAACATACAGTATACTGTAATCTTACAGATTACAGTATTGTATAAAAAAAACACACCCCCTTTGTCCCTAGTGGTCTGTCCAGTGCCCTGAATGCACTTTTATATTATAAATACTGTTTTTTTCTGCCTGGAATTTGGAGATTGTCCATAGCAACCAAAAAGTGTCCCTTTATGTCAAACGTGATTTTTTATTAGTTATTTGCCTACTTGTAATATTTTCCTCTCCCTTTTCCCCCTCACATCTATTTGTTTGGAATGAGTAGTGTATGTTAGCTGCAGCCATGTTGTGCACACTATACACTCCACAATTTCCTGCTTGTACGATTAGCTTACTGATTTTCCCAGATGTCTGCATTTAGGCTGGCTATACATGGTTCAGCAGCCACTACCCGAGATTCGAGCCATTAAAAAAGTGTCCATGTGCTGAATTGGTCTGTATGCACATGGTTTTAAGATTATCAGTCAGCTGCTGCAGAGTTCTAATGAGAAAAGTTTCAGAGTCGGTGCATGATAAGAACAACCATAGCGGCAGTTCCGCCACTTGATCATTCTTATAGGCGATGGGAGGGGACGCCCCCCCTCCCACCGCCATCCGGTGCTTCTCTGGGCTCTCCAGTGCCATCGGGGGCCTGGAAAAAGAATCGTCCAGCGCCAGATGGCGAGGATAGAGATGACTGGTCACTATGACCGTCGGAGGCCCGAGCAAAACGTTATGACATCATGCCCGGGTTCCCAGAAATAAATAAAGCCGTGATTTTGGCTGTCAGCATGAGATCAGTAAATTTTTTTCCCCGATCTCATGCTTTCCAGCCTGGAGTAGAGATGTGAGGTCTTATTGACCCTGCATCTCTCCATAAAGAGAACCTGTCACACACCATTCCTATTACACCGGATGTTTACATTCCTTATAATGGGAATACAAGTGATACAAAAATGTAAAAAAAAGTGCAAAAAAAAAGTAAAATAAAAAAGAAAATGTTTTAAATGCCCCGGTAGCTCGCATTTAGAAGCGGACACACATGTAAGTCCCACCCACATATGTAAACACCGTTCAAACCACACATGTGAGGTATTGCCGCATGCATTTTCAAAAAATTTAGATTTTTAAGTACTGAAGTTTGGCACCATTCCATGAGTGTGCGCAATTTTAAAGCATGACATGTTAGGTATCTATTTACTCGGCATAACATCATCTTTCACATTATACAAAAAAAATGATCTAACTTTCCTGTTTTGTTATTTTTTAATTCATGAAACAGTTTTTTTGTAAAAAAAAAAAAAGGACTTTGAAAAATTATTGCACAAATACCATGCAAGATAAAAAGTTGCAATCACAACCATTTTATTCCCTAGGGTGTTTGCTAAAAAAAAAAAAAATAGATATAATAATATATATATATATATATATATATATATATATAAAAAATGTTTGGAGTTTCTGAGTAATTTTCTAGAAAAAAAAATGATGAATTTTACATGTAGGAGAGAAGTGTCAGAATAGGCCCAATATTGAATTGGTTAAAGAGACAATGGGGGTTATTTACGAAAGGCAAATCCACTTTGCACTGCAAGTGCACTTGGAAATGCAGTCGTCCTAAATATAAGGGTAAATCTGAAATGAGTGGATTTTTTTTAGATGTAGTCTAACAGTGAAATTTAATAGTGATAAACTGTACAAAATATTTTGCTTTTATTTCTATTTTAAGCATGTCATAGGACTGTTGCTAAGGGAAACACAGTTATGTACTGTATATTCCTGTCTAGAATGATATATATAATTCTGGTTTGGTTTTCACAACTATAAACCACTTGTAACGTGAACAATTGTTTCCACAATATAGGTCAATATTTCGCTTTATCTTCATGAATTTGTCATTTCTTTGTTCAACAAATAGAAAAATCTCTTTATGCGATATCCTTTATTTTTTCCAATTGTTGAAAACATTTGTACTCATGCTCTAGGAAACATCTACATGGCCTGATCTTCAAAAAAGCATCATAAGCATACACTAATTGTTTCTGTAGTGAGATCAGAAATATGCTCAAGGTATGAACTGCTCTCTTAGCCTTTTGTGAGAAAGAACAACAGTTCAGGAATGGAGGGGCAGCTTTTGCACCAATCATACCCCATCAACAGTGAAGGCTTTGCAGGAAGGGATTTGCACCACTGGGAATATGGCTGAACAATTAAATTTGCCTAAGAGACGCATTGCTTCTATCTCCACTAAGGCAGTCAGGGACACTTATTTATGTTCCTATGCAGATATCCATGGTATTAAAATTCCAGATTGCAAGATATAGCTGATTTACATAAAAGGCTTGCTGTAATTTCTTCATTGGTATCCATTGTACTCCATCTGCAAATATGATACCTTACACTCCAAACCATTAGTTTAGTGGCACACAAGGTATAAGATAAGGAAAGCATTGTGCCTCAGATGGTGCATTGAGATAAGTTGATTATTACCATTTACATGTAAAGTATTTAAAGCGTAACTCCACTTTTGTTAAGAAAAAAAACATTCCCTCTGGGTGATCTATGTACATTGCAGGGATTTTAACAAACTTTGTTGTAGATCCCTACCTGTTCTTATTCTGAAGAAATCCCTATTTGTTCCTCTGTGCCCCTGTTCTGAGTGAGTCTAATGGGAGTGATTTCATAATTATCAATCAGCTGCAGCAGCTGTAGCGCTCTAATGAGGAAAATTGCAGGGTCTGCATCCCTTTAGATGGGATTTCCTATTGGGTGTATCTTACCAAAAATGTAATTGTTGTTGCAGGGGGTGCCAAAAATCTGATTTGTATCTTAGTGAAGACTTCTGGGAAAATCAGTGAGCAGAAAATTATGTTTGTTGGGAGCATTTTGTGTACAGAACACCTCCAGGCAGCCATATTGCATTGCATTTACAGAAAATGACAGCTGCTGCAGATTGAAAAGGAAAGGTCATTTTTAATAACATTCAATTACAATATGACTTGAGTCACAATTGTATATGCTATATTATTTATTTTGTATTTGCTATTTTTTTTCCCATCAAAGTGTAGTTACCCTTTAACCACTTAAAAACCGTGTCCTAGCCAAATGACGACTACAGCACAGCTCGATAACTTTGTGAGGGGGTACTATGATGTCCTCCCAGAATAGCACTCCCGTGCACCCTCCAGGGCACGTACATGGGACTGTCCATGATCGCCGGGTTCACGGGATGTGACACATCACGGCAAAGGGCCATTTACAATGAGATCGCTCTGTCCAATGATGGAGCAATCACAATGTAAACAATGCAGTCATCCAGGGGTTCAACGCTCTCCTATCCTCACACCTATACAGCGTGAGGGGAGAGGAGAGCGATCGTTTCCCAAATGTGAGTTTTGAATATTTTTACTGTGCCAAGCATGTGCCCAGCAGTGCCATACAGTGACATACAGTGCTACATCAGTGCTCTATTGTGTCATCTATGCCACATCTGTTCCACCTGTGCCACTACAGTGCCCTATCATTGCCACCAGTGCCACCACAGTACCACATCAGTGCCAATAAGTGCCTCTACAGAGCCACATCAGTGCCACCAGTACCACCTGTGCCCATCAGTGCGACTTGTGCCCATCCGTGCCACCTGTGCCCATCAGTGCCACTACATTGCTCATCTGTTCCATCAGTGCCACTACAGTGCCACATCAGTGCCACCTGTGCCCATCAGGGCCACCACAGTGCTCATCTGTGCCATCAGTGCCACTACAGTACTCATTAGTGCCACAACAGGGCCACCAGTGCCACATGTGCCCATCAGTGCCAAATGTGCACCACCAGTGCCACTACAGTGCTTATATGTGCCATCAGTGCCACTGCAGTACCATCAGTTCCACTATAGTGCTCATAAGTGCCACTACAGTGCTCATTAGTGCCAGCCACTACAGTGCCTGATAATGCACATCAGTGCCAGCTAATCAGTGCAGCCGCAGTGCATTAGTGTACATCAATGCTTCCTCATTAGCACCCATCAGTACACCCTCACCAGCAACTATCAGTGCATCCCTCTCCAGCACCCAGCAGTGCACCCTCATCAGCACCCATCAGTGCAGCCTATTTAGCTCCCAGCAGTGCACCCTCATCAGCACCCATCAGTGCACCCTCACTAGCAACCATCAGTGCACTCTCACCAGCACCCAGCAGTCCACTCTCACCAGCACCCAGCAGTGCACCCTCACCAGCACCCAGCAGTGCACCCTCATCAGCACCCATCAGTGCACCCTCACCAGCACCCAGCAGTGCACCCTTATCAGCACCTAGCAGTGCAGCTGCATCAGTCCTAGTGTCCCTATCGCCTGAGCGACGTGAGCAGCGGGCAGCTCTCTGAGTCTGAGTCTGATTCTGATTCAGCATATGAACCCATTTTAAGCAGTGGGTCTGCTACAGAATTGGAGGAAGAGGACCCATGTGCCCATGAAAAGAAGGTGTTTTGGCATGGAGCAGCAGCTTACTACACGTAGAGCAGTGGCATCAACCAGCAGCTCAGTGACGTTGACCTCGAGAGCAGTGCTATCCATTTCGAGTGCAGTGCCATCCACCTCAAGTGCAGTGCCATCCACAAGAATACCACTGCAACAAAGGCCAAGCACTAGTAGGGTGTCACCTCAGCCCCAAAGGGTTAGGGCCATGCCAGCCTTCCTTATGCCCTTCAAAACCCACTGTGGCTTCCCCCTAATTCTGAAGCAGCAAACATCCCCCCTTTCACCGTCCAGCCAGGTGTCCAGGCGAACACCGATAATTTTGCCCTTCTTCATTTTTAAAATGTATATATACTGTATAGTCTGCATTTAGCATAGACTATATATTCAGTGTGTACTCTAAGTGCAGGCAGAGTATCAAAATATATATATATATATATATATATATATATATATATATATATATATTAGACTGTATATATATATATATATATATATATATATATTTATATATATATATATATATACTCTGTATTCAGTGTAACCTATATACACTATAGGCGGTGTACACAGTATATAATACAGTGTGTACAGTTTCTAATGCACTTCAGGTGATGTTTTAATATATATACAGTCTAGTATATATATATATATATATATATATATATATATATATATATATATATATATATATATATATATATATATATATATATATATATATATATTCTGCATTGTGTAGCCTATATATATACAGTGCATTCGGTGATGTAATATTTCTAATACACTTCAGGCACACAGTATATAATAAAGTGTGGTGCGGTGTTATAAAAAAATCATGTCTAAAAGGCCACCAAGGAAAGGCAGACGCTCACAGGCCACTAAAAGAGGGCAATCAGCCTCTGTGTCTACAGTCAACAGTGGTGGTCTTAGACATATTTTGCAGGTGGCCGTGGGACACATTTGTCCTTTTCTTCTGCTGCTGGCCATGTTATTGAGCCATAACATGCAGAAAAGTTGGTGGAGTGGATAACAAAGCCACCCTCATCCTCCTCATCCTCTGTCACCCAGAGTCAGAGTAGTTTACCTTTCAATGCAGCTGCCAAAGTGACCTATTCCACCGACTCCTTGTCCACAGTCCCTCCTTCCTTAGTGCCACCATCATGCATGGAGGAGTCCCAAGAATTATTCGACCACAGTGTCGGTTACATGCTGCTGGAGGATGCGCAGCAATTTGAAGGTTCCGATGTTGGTTCCCAGGTTGAGGAAGGGAGTAACGTGAGCCTAGAGAGAGGGGGTGCCACAGAAGGACAAGAAACTGACAGATCCCCAGCTGCAACAAACTGCCAGGGCCGGTGCTACCACTAGGCGGATTAGGCAACCGCCTAGGGCGCACTGCCGCCTAGGGCGCCCGGCCGCTGGCTATTTTACTCCCGCACTGTCTGTCCTCCATAGAGCCATGTCAAGCAGCGCCACCAACCCCCGCCCCCCCTCCTCCCAGGTCTCCGCTTTACAGTACAGGGTTACCACACACTAATCCCTCCTCTCTGCTCTTCTATCATATGAGCAACGAGCGAATGTGTCACATGTCTGTCCAGCATCCCCTAGGGCACTCTCTGCTGTGTATCACAGTGTCACTGTCAGGCAGCAGCCCCCCTTCTCCTCTCCCTCTCCGCTCTCCCTCTGACACTGTCAGACAGTCTGTGACATGTCATGTGACTGTCGCACCGTAGAGCACACAGCAACACTGTCCATTTCCTGTGTGTGTCCAGGCCAGCAGCACAGCCCCCCCTTGGCTCTCCCCCCCCCACACTCTCCTGGCCATCACTACTGGAGCGGAGTACATGGATGGAGGATGCATGATGGGAATTGGATATAGCATAGTGTGGCAGTGGCTCTCTGGGCTTGGGGACAGATGTAGCCTGGGCTGGCTGGAACTGGAAGAGGCATCAGGCACTGCACCGACGCAGAACAGAAGCAGCAGGCAGGTACACAGGCAGTACAGCAGAGTTGGTGCAACTGCAAGCGAGGAACAGGTGTTACTGGTGTGCTAAGTAAAAACTGTTGAGTTAATGAGATTGTATATGTGATGACAATGAAATGTAGTTTTAAAATGTGTGTGTATATGTATTATATTGACTGATTTGCCCCCCCCCCCCCCCGCTGTATTTGATGGTCACTGGCGAGGCTGCATTTGATGGTTGCTGGCGAGGCTGCATTTGATGGTCGCTGGCAAAGCTGCATTTGATGGTCACTGGCAAAGCTGCATTTGATGGTCGCTGGCGAGGCTGTATTTGATGGTCGCTGGCAAAGCTGCATTTGATGGTCGCTGGCGAGGCTGTATTTGATGGTCGCTGGCGAGGCTGCATTTGATGGTCGCTGGCAAAGCTGCATTTGATGGTCGCTGGCAAGGCTGTATTTGATGGTCTCTGGCAAAGCTGCATTTGATGGTCGCTGGCGAGGCTGTATTTGATGGTCGCTGGCGAGGCTGCATTTGATGGTCGCTGGCGGGGCTGCATTTGATGGTCGCTGGCGAGGCTGTATTTGATGGTCGCTGGCGAGGCTGCATTTGATGGTCGCTGGCAAAGCTGCATTTGATGGTCGCTGGCGAGGCTGTATTTGTTAATGAGATTGTATATGTGATGACAATGAAATGTAGTTTTAAAATGTGTGTGTATATGTATTATATTGACTGATTTGCCCCCCCCCCCCGCTGTATTTGATGGTCACTGGCGAGGCTGCATTTGATGGTTGCTGGCAAGGCTGCATTTGATGGTCGCTGGCAAAGCTGCATTTGATGGTCGCTGGCAAAGCTGCATTTGATGGTCGCTGGCGAGGCTATATTTGATGGTCGCTGGCAAAGCTGCATTTGATGGTCGCTGGCGAGGCTGTATTTGATGGTCGCTGGCGAGGCTGCATTTGATGGTCGCTGGCAAAGCTGCATTTGATGGTCGCTGGCAAGGCTGTATTTGATGGTCTCTGGCAAAGCTGCATTTGATGGTCGCTGGCGAGGCTGTATTTGATGGTCGCTGGCGAGGCTGCATTTGATGGTCGCTGGCGGGGCTGCATTTGATGGTCGCTGGCGAGGCTGTATTTGATGGTCGCTGGCGAGGCTGCATTTGATGGTCGCTGGCAAAGCTGCATTTGATGGTCGCTGGCGAGGCTGTATTTGATGGTCGCTGGCAAAGCTGCATTTGATGGTCACTGGCGAGGCAGCATTTGATAATCACTGTCGAAGCTGCATTTGATGGTCGCTGGCCAGGCTGTATTTGATGGTCGCTGGCAAAGCTGCATTTGATGGTCACTGGCGAGGCTGCATTTGATGGTTGCTGGCAAGGCTGCATTTGATGGTCGCTGGCAAAGCTGCATTTGATGGTCGCTGGCAAAGCTGCATTTGATGGTCGCTGGCGAGGCTATATTTGATGGTCGCTGGCAAAGCTGCATTTGATGGTCGCTGGCGAGGCTGTATTTGATGGTCGCTGGCGAGGCTGCATTTGATGGTCGCTGGCAAAGCTGCATTTGATGGTCGCTGGCAAGGCTGTATTTGATGGTCTCTGGCAAAGCTGCATTTGATGGTCGCTGGCGAGGCTGTATTTGATGGTCGCTGGCGAGGCTGCATTTGATGGTCGCTGGCGGGGCTGCATTTGATGGTCGCTGGCGAGGCTGTATTTGATGGTCGCTGGCGAGGCTGCATTTGATGGTCGCTGGCAAAGCTGCATTTGATGGTCGCTGGCGAGGCTGTATTTGATGGTCGCTGGCAAAGCTGCATTTGATGGTCACTGGCGAGGCAGCATTTGATAATCACTGTCGAAGCTGCATTTGATGGTCGCTGGCCAGGCTGTATTTGATGGTCGCTGGCAAAGCTGCATTTGATGGTCACTGGCGAGGCTGCATTTGATAGTCGCGGGCGAAGCTGCATTTGATGGTCGCTGGCGAGGCTGCATTTGATGGTCGCTGGCGAGGCTGCATTTGATGGTCGCTGGCGAGGCTGCATTTGATGGTCGCTGGCAAAGCTGCATTTGATGGTCACTGGCAAAGCTGCATTTGATGGTCGCTGGCGAGGCTGTATTTGATGGTCGCTGGCAAAGCTGCATTTGATGGTCGCTGGCGAGGCTGTATTTGATGGTCGCTGGCGAGGCTGCATTTGATGGTCGCTGGCAAAGCTGCATTTGATGGTCGCTGGCAAGGCTGTATTTGATGGTCTCTGGCAAAGCTGCATTTGATGGTCGCTGGCGAGGCTGTATTTGATGGTCGCTGGCGAGGCTGCATTTGATGGTCGCTGGCGGGGCTGCATTTGATGGTCGCTGGCGAGGCTGTATTTGATGGTCGCTGGCGAGGCTGCATTTGATGGTCGCTGGCAAAGCTGCATTTGATGGTCGCTGGCGAGGCTGTATTTGTTAATGAGATTGTATATGTGATGACAATGAAATGTAGTTTTAAAATGTGTGTGTATATGTATTATATTGACTGATTTGCCCCCCCCCCCCGCTGTATTTGATGGTCACTGGCGAGGCTGCATTTGATGGTTGCTGGCAAGGCTGCATTTGATGGTCGCTGGCAAAGCTGCATTTGATGGTCGCTGGCAAAGCTGCATTTGATGGTCGCTGGCGAGGCTATATTTGATGGTCGCTGGCAAAGCTGCATTTGATGGTCGCTGGCGAGGCTGTATTTGATGGTCGCTGGCGAGGCTGCATTTGATGGTCGCTGGCAAAGCTGCATTTGATGGTCGCTGGCAAGGCTGTATTTGATGGTCTCTGGCAAAGCTGCATTTGATGGTCGCTGGCGAGGCTGTATTTGATGGTCGCTGGCGAGGCTGCATTTGATGGTCGCTGGCGGGGCTGCATTTGATGGTCGCTGGCGAGGCTGTATTTGATGGTCGCTGGCGAGGCTGCATTTGATGGTCGCTGGCAAAGCTGCATTTGATGGTCGCTGGCGAGGCTGTATTTGATGGTCGCTGGCAAAGCTGCATTTGATGGTCACTGGCGAGGCAGCATTTGATAATCACTGTCGAAGCTGCATTTGATGGTCGCTGGCCAGGCTGTATTTGATGGTCGCTGGCAAAGCTGCATTTGATGGTCACTGGCGAGGCTGCATTTGATAGTCGCGGGCGAAGCTGCATTTGATGGTCGCTGGCGAGGCTGCATTTGATGGTCGCTGGCGAGGCTGCATTTGATGGTCGCTGGCGAGGCTGTATTTGATGGTCGCTGGCGAAGCTGCATTTGATGGTGACTGGCTGCATTTGATGGTCACTGGCAAGGCTGTATTTGATGGTCGCTGGCGAGGCTGCATTTGATGGTCACTGGCGAGGCTGTATTTGATGGTTGCTGGCGAGGCTGCATTTGATGGTCGCTGGCGAGGCTGCATTTGATGGTCGCTGGCAAGGCTGCATTTGATGGGCGCTGGCGAGGCTGTATTTGATGGTCGCTGGTGAGGCTGTATTTAATGGGTGCTGGCGAGTTTGCATTTGATGGTCACTGGCGGAGCTGCATTTGATGGTCACTGGCGGAGTTGCATTTGATGGTCGCTGGCGAGGCTGCATTTGATGGCCGCTGGCGAGGCTGTATTTGATGGTCGCTGGTGAGGCTGTATTTAATGGGTGCTGGCGAGGTTGCATTTGATGGGCGCTGGCGAGGCTGTATTTGATGGTCGTTGGTGAGGCTGTATCTAATGGGCACTGGCGAGGCTGTATTTGATGGTCACTGGTGAAGCTGTATTCAATGGTCGCTGGCGAGGCTGTATTTGATAAGCACTGGTGAGGCTGTATTTAATGGTCACTGGCAAGGCTGTATTTAATGGTCGCTGGCGAGGTTGCATTTAATGGGCGCTGGCGAGGTTGCATTTGATGGGCGCTGGAGAGGCTGCATTTGATGGGCGCTGGCGAGGCTGCATTTGATGGGCGCTGGCGAGGCTGTATTTGATGGTCGCTGGCGAGGCTGTATTTGATGGTCGCTGGTGAGGATGTGAGGGGGGCGGCAAAATTAGGTTTCGCCTAGGGTGTCAAAAATCCTTGCACCAGCCCTGCATACTGCCAAGTTTGCTCCAGTGATGAGGAGGGGGGATGATGAGGTCACTGACTGTACATGAGTGCCTGAGAGAAAAGAGGAGGAAAGTGTAAAGGAGAAGACACAACTCCAGTGAGGCAGGATGTCCTCCGGGGGCAGCTTAAGAGCAGCTACCCTATTTCATCACACCGCAGAGCTCCATAGGGGATTTTTAAAAGTTGGTGTGGGCCTTTTTCGACACATGTGCAGCAGATCGCACCACTGCTGTTTGCAACCTATGTCTGAAGCTGATCAAGTGTGGCCAGAACAGCAACCGCTTGGGCACCACATGCTTGACATTCTTGACCAGACATATAGCGACCTGCCATACAGTCCGTCGGCGACAGTATTTGAAAGACTTACATCATAGAAAAATGTGGACTTCTCCTTGCTCCTCATTTGGGATCTACCAACCCTACTATACCTCCAGTCCTCTCAAAAACCTGCACTGAGAGGAATTAAGGTATAGCAATAGGTACTTGCAGCCAATCTGCTAGCAGTAAACCACCAATTGATTTAAGCAGGCAAATTTCCCTACCTCAGTTGCTGAACCGTAAAAAGAAATTTGATCCCAGCCATCCACATGCTCAGCGTCTAGATGCTAGCACTGCAACTGTTCTCTTTTCAACTAGTAGACTGCCTCCTTTCATGAATTTGTGGAATGCGCTGTACCACAGTGGCAGGTTCCAAAATGACATTAATTTTCACTCAAGGCCATTCCGGCTCTCTACCTGCATGTGGAAGGCAATGTTTTGGCCTCGTGGACAGGGCGGCCAGCAGTGCGATTCATATTTTGCTGCTGACTCATGGTCTAGCAGGCATGGGCAGGGACGTTACCTTTCCTTCATGGTGCATTGGATAACTCTGCTGGCAGCTGGGAAGGATGTAGGACAGGGTTCAATGTTGGAGCTTGTTCTTCCACCAAGCCTCCAAAAAGCAGGTGGTGATTCTACCACAACATCTGTATGCCCCCCTTCCCCTCTTCTTCTTCATCTATGGCCTCTTCCGCAGTATTGTCCTCTGAACCAGCAGTGCTTCCTAAGCACTCAAGGGGCTACGCAAGTAGTCAGGATAAAAGGTGCCATGTGATGCTTGAGTTGGTCTGCCTAGGGGACAGGAGCCACACTGGGGCAGAGATTCTGTCAGCTCTGCAGGGATAGGCTCAGAGGTGGTTGACGCCATGCCAGCTTCAGCCAGAAATGGGAATGGTTGTATGCAACAATGCCACCAACCTTCTCTCTGCCCTCCTACAGGGACACTGGACCTATGTTCCTTGATTGCAACATGTCCTGAATTTGGTGGTGCAGCATTTCTTGACCAGGTGCCCAGGCTTACATGATCTCCTGAGGCAGGCCAGAAAAGTCTGTGGTCATTTCTGCTGGTCATACAATACCAGTGCTCGGCTGGCTGAAATTCAAAGGGAATGAAACCTGCCCACCAACTGCCAATGCATGCATCAGTGACATTGTCCCTCTAGTCTTCCTGCTGAAGCCCACGTTTCATGGAATCATGGACAGGGCACTTGAGGCAGAACAGTGGGAGGAAGAGGAGAACATCCTTTCCTCTCAAGGCCCCCTTTATCCAGATAGCATTCCTGTGGGGCCACCAAACACACAGGAGAAAAAGGAGGAGGAGGACTGTGTCAGCATGGATGTAGAGGAAACGTGCAGTAGTCTTCAAGGGATGGTTTCCAGTCCCCAGAAACCCAAGGAGTTGTACGTGGCTGGGAGGAGGTAGTTATGGTTATTGGTTAATGTTATCCTTAGTAACCCAGAGGATTCAGTATCAAATGCAAACTTATGCTGCATGGCCTCCCTGATTCTGCAAAGCCTGTGAAAGGACCCTAGGAATCGTTGTATCAAGGAAAGGGATCATTACTGGCTGGCAACCCTTCTTCATCTTACCTTCTCAGAGAGAGCAGAGGATTAAACATCTTCAGAAGGCCTTGAAACAAAATTAGTGTAACGCATTTCCAGACCATGGGAGGTTACTATTGCCTGGTGCTGGACAACGTTTCTGAGGCTTTGTTCAGTATGAGGAAGAGCGGTGGAGAAGGTGGCCGGCAGCCTTTAAACCATTTTTCAGTCCTCAGCACCAAGATCTGAAAGGTTAAAGCAAAAAGGGCGCAGATGCTTGAGAACGGAGTGCAGCTATTCCTACCATCAATAGCAAGCATACTTGGAAACGCGTTGCAAATTTGTGACATCACAGCTAGTCGCCACACTGTGTTTGCTTCCCAAGCCTGGTTTTGGCTCTGATCACACAGCCCTGTTATTTCCACCATACGCACACCGTACGAGCCTTGAAGACACCCCAGCATGGCCAGTGAGTGGCTCTGGTGTCCTTTCATCTTTACTCCCACTGGGCCCTGATGGCTTCATCTTTGACTCCATCCTGTCCCGGTGTGCCATCTGGATATGTGAAGAAGAGCTTGCTGTTCTCAACCATCCCACCCTATCCTTACCTGGATCTAATGTGGTGCCAGCACTTCAAGGACTCGCTGTGACTGGTAGTCCTTCTCCCTCTCTTCAGCCCAGAGACATAGATGAACTCTACATTACAGTTCTACATGTGAGTGGATATTGCTTTTCTTAATGAATTATAGTTGATATATACTCAGAGGCGCCCCTTTCCTTGTTTTTCTGAAAGGTTCAAGCAACCATTGCCAGTGTCTGCATTATATGATGCAGAAATATCTAGGGGCAAGGGCAGACTTGAAGACCTTTCCAACAGAGCATCCACTGGGTTACTGGGTCTTGAGGATGGACCACTGGCCAGAACTTGCTCAATATGCAATCAAGCTACTGGCCTGTACTGCATCCAACGTTCTTTCTGAATGCTGGAGGGTTTGTAATGGATCAGACTGTCCACAGACTCCATTGATAGGCTCCATTATAGCAATGAATCAGTCCTGGATCAGCAGCTATCAAGCACCTGATGCTGATGTAACTGATTGAATTTACTGTGGATCTGGGATCCCTTGAAGACTGCCTATGATGCCTATCGTATTCCTTCTGAATCTTGATGATGCTAGCTTTCAACAATGTTTTTGGTTTAGGGCACCATCACCACCCAAGGCCCAATTTTTTCTGCCCCTGTTTGACAGGGGCATGTAATTACAATTTTTTAAATGATATTTAACAGCAGGGCCATTCCTGGCCCAACAAGAGCAATTGTGAGGGGTTACAGTGTTCTGGGACCACCAAAACCAAAGGCACAATTTTTCTGCAGAGTATATAGTGCAGTCCGTATGGTATATATACTGCAATTCAGAGTGTATAATGCCTGGGGGCCTTGGGGACGCCCACACCATTTAAAAAAAAAAAGTTGGCACTGGGTTCCCCTTAATATCCATACCAGACCTGAAGGGCTTAGTATGGTTTTTTGGGGGACCCCACGTCATTTTTTTATTTTGGCGCTGGGTTCCTCTTAATATCCATGCCGAACTTGAAGGGCCTGGCAATGGACTGGGGGGAACCCACGCCATTTTTTCAGTTATTTGTTATGTATATTGCTGGGATCCAGCAATATATTACAGCCACAAGCAATTTTAAATTACATTTTTTCCTTTAGAAATGTAATTTTGCTGTGGGATTGTTCTAAACATGGGGAAGATCTGCTACTTTACAGGCAGACTAGGGGGAGCCCCCCAGGCATGATATTTAAAGAAATATTTCATTTTTATTGTTTCACTTTAAGCATTAATAAAATGACTGCTCCTGAAAAAACATCAGTTTTTAAAACTTTGTTTTGCATTGTCCCCTGGTGCAGTACCCAGGTCCCTGTACACTTCTTATGACAATAACTTGCATATAACCCTTTAAAATTAGTACTTTGTTTTTTTCACATTCGTGTCCCACAGTGTTTGCACAAATTTTTTGCTTGTTCGCATGTTCTGCAGCAAACTAAACCGGGGGCGGTGTTCGGCTCATACCTATCCATGACTATAATTTGTTCATGGGAAAGTGGACTTCATTGACCAGATAATCAAACACTACCTTTCCACAAGAAAATCCCACCATTGGTACAAAAAAAAGTCTCCATTTATTTTTTCAGTTTGGCCATATTTAACACTTATGTTATCTACCGAGACCCCCGTATCCTATGTTCATTACCAAGAAGAAATTATAACTGCCCTATTGTACCCTGAAGGCCCACCAGAAAGCTGGGATCCAGCAATACATTACAGCCACAAGCAATTTTAAATTACATTTTTTCCTTTAGAAATGTAATTTTGCTGTGGGATTGTTCTGAACATGGGGAAGATCTGCTACTTTACAGGCAGACTAGGGGGAGCCCCCCAGGCATGATATTTAAAGAAATATTTCATTTTTATTGTTTCACTTTAAGCATTAATAAAATTACTGCTCCTGAAAAAACATCAGTTTTTAAAACTTTGTTTTGCATTGTCCCCTGGTGCAGTACCCAGGTCCCTGTACACTTCTTATGACAATAACTTGCATATAACCCTTTAAAATTAGTACTTTGTTTTTTTCACATTCGTGTCCCACAGTGTTTGCACAAATTTTTTGCTTGTTCGCATGTTCTGCAGCAAACTAAACCCGGGGCGGTGTTCGGCTCATACCTATCCATGACTATAATTTGTTCATGGGAAAGTGGACTTCATTGACCAGATAATCAAACACTACCTTTCCACAAGAAAATCCCACCATTGGTACAAAAAAAAGTCTCCATTTATTTTTTCAGTTTGGCCATATTTAACACTTATGTTATTTACCAAAAATCTACCGAGACCCCCGTATCCTATGTTCATTACCAAGAAGAAATTATAACTGCCCTATTGTACCCTGAAGGCCCACCAGAAAGCATTTACTCTGATTCAGTGAGCAGACTCCACGAACACCACTTTCCAAAGAGAATCCACCCTGTGAAACAGGCCAAAGACATCAAAAGAAATGCCGGGTGTGCTCCAGAGGAGGAGTTAGAAGAGACAACACATATTACTGTCCCCAATGTCCTTCCTAACCAGGCCTCTGTATAGGTGACTGTTTCCGCCATTACTATACTTCTCTACATTATTAGGGAAGTATGGTAAACATAATTGTCATTTACCTCCACACCCCTTATGCCATTGCACTAAACTCTACATACCGCTGCTTTCTCTGGAACTGACCCTGGCCTGCTATTTGACCACACTTCTGCCTAACGCTAAACATACCTCTGTCTGCTCCAGAACTGACCCTGGCCTGTTATACGACCATACTTACCTCTGACTGCTCTGGAACTGACTCTGGACTGTTTGACCACGTTTTTTGCCTGCCTCTTGGACTGAACTTTTTCCCTGCTACTGGAGTAGTGGGATTCATAACACAGGGGTCTTACATATGTGAGGGGCTCCAGAATTGTTTTTCTGGATGAAGAAAACACATTTTTTAGTTTTCTTATTCCCAGATTAGGGTCTGAAGTCTGGAGGCTTCAAAGAGATTTGGGTGGGAGAAGACTCTACCCCTGTCCCCATTCTTTCCTGACCTGCTACCTGCACTTCAGACCGTGTTCCTGCTTACTACCAAGATTAATATTTTCACACTTCTGGCAATATCTCTTCCTGCACTGACCTTGGACTGTATATGGACAGTATTCCTGCCTGTACTGACTATGAACAATATTCTTGCCTGCTGCCTGGAAAATTTAATTTACTGTCACTGACCACATCTCTCTGCCTGCTGCATGGATCAGGGCTCTCCTCCTGTGGACAACTGCACTACTAAATCTACAAGTTATCTTTTGTTTACCCTTTACTCAGCAGAATGTATTTTGGGGTGTAATTCTTGGTATGTACATGCTATCTAATAATATAATACTAATATAATATAAAGGGCCTTCAAAAATGTGATAGGTTGTCAGGAAATTAGATGCATAATTTATGTCCCTAGAACACCTGATGGTGATCCTTGGTTGTTGGGCCTCTGCATGTGGCCAGGCTGTGTAAAAATCTCAGATTATACTTTGGAGTGTTTTCTTTCCAAAATGAGGTAATTTTGTGGGCATTTCCAATGTCCTGGTGCTCCAGGTCCTTCAAAAATGTAATAGTTGGTTAGAAATGAGATGTGCAATTTATGCTTCTAGAACACCTGTAGGTGCTACTTCAATGTCGGGCCTCTGTATGTGACCAGGCTGTGGAAAAGTCTCACACATGTGGTATCACCATACTCAGAAGGAGTAGCAAAATGTATTTTGGGGTGTCATTTTTGATATGTACATGCTAAGTGTTGAAAATATCCTATAAATTGACAACTTTGTATAAAAAAAATGCATTTTCATTTTATTTTCAAATTTTCCAAAAACTTCTGAAAAAAATGATCCTTTCAAAAGACTCATTATGCCTCATAGATTATATGGGAAATGCGGCCAGCTGGAAGCTTACTCTGCAGCAGCAGTTCTCATAGGGTGGGTCTAGGAGTATACATACCAATCAAAATTGTCTCACTGGCAGCACTGGCACTGCCAGTGAGTGTCCATTAGCAAACCCAGAAGTTTCACCAGAAAAAAGCCCTGGCTGGCACGGGGGGGGGGGGGGGGGTAAATGGTGTGCAACCTCTGGCACACCCCATGCGTGCGCCTTTCTTTAAAGACATTATAAACCTTCCCTCTTCAACCTTGTGTTTTTCACCTGTATAATATCTGCATCTATCATGTAGTTTTATGGTGTCATTTGTTGTCCTGTACACACAGCCTATAATTTTCACATTCCCGTGTCAGAATTTTCAGGGTGTTTACAAACATGAGGGATGCCACATGGCACTACACAGGTGAATGCACACCCTCTGTTTATAGTCTCAGAACTAACATTTCCAGTGAAGGAACTACATATCCCACAATTCCTGGTGTCTCTCAGTCAACTGATGTGAGATACACAATAATTAGATATGAAACAAGGAAGGAGAGCAATTAAGAGAGAGATTACCATGTAGAAACAGATGGGTTTAATCACATTAGCACTCCCACATTTATGACACGAAACAGAGGATATAGCAAGGAACACACTGAATGTTATTTGATCCGGAAATTTGATCCGGAAAAAAAAAGTTGGCTGTCCTTAGGAACATGCTAGGTGAAGCAATACAAAGGGAAGGCATAGGGACATCAAACAGCTATGAGACTACACACTGCAGACACTTGTGAGCCCATCATTACAAAGTAAGGCAAATAAATGACACAGAGAAAGTGACTACATTTATGCTGTACCTAATTAAAGCAAGGAAAATATTTTAACATGTACAATACCCTTAATTTTGAAGTCTGAGCTTTCCTATTTACATTATTAGTTAGTGGGATCACAATGTTTTTTCTTTAGGAGTTATAATTATCTCACATCTTGGACATTTAAGGGTTGATTTACTAAAGGAAAACAGACTGCTCTCATTGCAGGGAAAGTTGCACTTTACAAGGTCATTTTCCCCTGAGCTTAATGCATGAAGTGAAGTTCTACTAACTTTCATCATCCAATCATGTGCAACCAAAAATGTTTTTTTTTTCCTTGCTTGGGTATTGGGTATTCTTTCAAAGTAAAATTGCACCACATTCAGAGAGCTCTGAGAAAGATTACCTTGCGGAGTGCAACTTCCCTTTTAAAGTGAGCAGCCTATTTGCCTTTAGTATATCAATCCTTTATTGTCTGACAGACAGCTGATAACTCCCTGATTTGCTGTGCCATGAAATATGTTTTTCTTTAAAACCAATGTGATTAGTAATGGTGGAGCTTGAGTGACAGAGTGAAGAGAGGAGCATCGTGCATGTCTGAATAAGCAGAAGCAGCGGTACCTGGACTTCATATCCCAAGTATTACAAGCGGTTTAAACTGCGCGCACAAAATTGCACGAGTGTTTTATTGTTGTTAAATATAATAGATCCTTGATTTCATGGAAAGTACTATGAGTTTTGCTTGCACCTTTTATTTTTGAGACCTTTTTTGTGCATAAGGTCCATCTTGAAAAGTAAGAATTTGTTCAATGTGTGGGGAGCTGTGAGAGAGACAAAAGGGTGATTTTGACACAAGAAGAGCTTTATACACCATTTAGAAGGAAATTGCACAGTTGAAGATCATTGTGAACAACAATATATCTTTATGTGTGGACTTAATGAATGATTGATCATTAAAATTGTGTTACAAGAATGGTCACACAATTTAATTGTATAATGTATGAGCACTTAAAGAAGCACGAATAGCATGTCATGATAACACGTTTTTGATTAATTGCAACATTTCACTGAGTTTATTAGCACTAAAACTTTTAATATCTAAGTAGATTGCTACTATAGCATTGTACTTACCTTTATTATGATTCTAGAGTGTATCTTTTACATTGGAGTTCTGACAAGCATATGTAAGATAAAATTTCACAAGCATAGACGTTTTTGAAGTTTATTGTAACTAATACCTGATGGACCTCATCGTATATTGGGGTGGAACAATAAAAAGTATACAAGCATACTTTCAACATTAACTGCTTCCCAACCACGCTGTAGCTGTCTTTTGGCTAGTTCTGGGAGTGCATCCTTGGAATTCCTCCCAAAAGTGTGTCTCCCGCGCACCTCCTGGGACATGCATCAGGAGCTCTTTGTGACTGTGATGTCCCTTGGCACAGAACCTCACAGATTAGGACATGGGCTCTCTGGCCCCTGATCACATGATGGCTGTGTCCAATCACACCCGGAGAGGTCAGTGAGGAGAGGGAGAGTGGATTTCTGCAGTTAGGAATCTGTGTGTAGCTGCTAATTTTACTGTGCAGCTACACACAGACCCCCTTGCAGTGCAGCCTTCTGTAAACAGTGCACCAAGCACCATCTTTCACATCCTCCAAATGTACATCAACATCTGTACCAATGTCCCATCAACATATGTACCAGTGCACATCAACATCTGCAATAGTGTCCCATTGCAACATCAACATCTGGCAGTGTCCCTAGTGGACTGTCAACATCTTTCAGTGTCCTCAGTGGACATCAACATTTGTCATAGTGTACCAAAGCACAAAAAAATATTGCAGTGTCCTATCAACATCTGTCACAATGTACCAGTGCAGAAAAAAACATCTGTCACAGTCTACCAGTGTCCCATCAACATCTGTAAGTATGCTTGTGATGTGTGTAAAGGCCCATACACACGATCAGACTTTTTGACAACAAACATGCAAATTAGCTGTTTTGGAGCAACATCCGACCGTGTGTACGCTCCAGCGGACAAACTTTTTTGGTTTTCATCGGACTTTTGTTGGCTGTGCGAATGGACAAACTTTCTGGCAACAAAAGTCCTATGGAGCAAAGTCTGATCGTGTGTACAGAAAACCATAGGACTTTTGTACAAAGTACAAACAGGCATGCTCAGAACCAATGCAAAAGATCAGACAACAATACAGAAGTTGACCAAAGGTGGCGGTAAAGAGCAGAAAAACCACTTGATTTGGTGAAAGTTGGCTGAAAAAGTCCTGCTGTGTGTATGCAATACAAGTTCAGGGCCGACGGCCTTTGTACAAAAATCCAAGGGAAAGTTTGTACAAAGTCCTATCGTGTGTATGAGGCTTTAGACAAATCAAAGTAATTGACAACTGTATGAAAAATACATTTACGCATTTCCCAAAAGCTTGTGGAAATGTTGAAAAGATTTATGTTGCCCAATATAAAATACATTGGGGTGTTTGCTTTCCAAAATTTTTGTTAGTGTTTCCACTGTCTGGGTGATCCAAAGCCTGCAAATATTTGATAGGTAGTCCGGAAATTAGATGGAATTTATGCCCCCATAACACCTAAAGGCCTTCCTTGGATATTGGGCCTTTCTATATGGATAGGCTGTTAAAAAGTTTCACAGATGTGGTATTGCCATACTCAGGAAGAGTAGCAGAATCTGTTTTTGGGTGCATTTCTTAGTATGTCAATGCAGTCTGTTGGAAATATCTTATAAATTTACAATTTTGTGTAAATAAAGTTTTCATTTTCTTTCCACATTTTCTGAAAACTTGTGGCAATAAAATGACATGTTCAAAATAATCATTATTCATCAGAAAATACATTGTGGTGTTTGCTTTCCAAAATGTGGTATTTTTTTGTATTTTTTGTGATTTTGTGAGTGATTTACAAGAACTTTGGAAAACATGGATAATTCACAACAACTTTAAAGTAATGGTGTGTATTAGGTATAAACTAATAAGTGTAGCACTGGTCCTTTTTATGGCCCCAGGCAGGGGATGAGAAGGCTATTAGGCAATATTTTATGAAGACATAATGTAGTAAGCTTATCAGTAACTAGACCCAAACACAAAAGGCTCAGTTCATTCTAGGGAAAGGACAGACAGGTGTTTAGTCACGGGCAAAGTAAGGCTCTATGATCAGGTAAGAATGTGGTCATTTTTTGTGTGTGATTCCATTGCCCTGATGCTCTAGGACCTTCAAAATTGGTATAGGTAGTCAGGAAATTAGATGTGTAATTTAAGTTGCTTGAAAGCTCAAAGGCTCTTCTTGAATTTGTGTCCCTCTGTGTTGCTAGGCTGTGAAAAAATCTCACACCTGTGGTATCCCCCTACTTGGGAGGATTAGCAGAATGTGTTTTGACGTGTAATTGCAAGTATGCCTATGCCATGTGTGAGAAATAAGTTGCTAAAAAAAACAATCTTGTGGAAAAAATACCAACTTAAAAAAAATCACCATGCCTTTACTAAATCCCTCAAGATGTCTAGTTTCCAAAAAAGGGTAATTTGGGGGGTATTTGGACTGTCCTGGCATTGTAGGGCCTCAGGAAATGAGATATGACATCAGTACATCAGGATGTATCTATCTATCTATCTATCTATCTATCTATCTATCTATCTATCTATCTATCTATCTATCTATCTATCTAGATAGATAGAGCTATATATTACTATATTACTAAAAGTATTGGAATGCCTGCCTTTACACACACATGAACTTTAATGGCATCCCAATCTTAGTCTGTAGGGTTCAATATTGAGTTGGCCCAACTTTTGCAGCTATGACAGCTTCAACTCTCCTAGGGTTGCTGTCCCCAAAGTTTAGGAGTGTGTCTATGGAAATGTTTGACCATTCTTACAGAAGAACATTTGTGAGGTCAGGCACTAATGTTGGAAAAGAAGGCTTAAAAACCTTTAAAATTTCATACTCCCAACTTTGTTGGAACAGTTTGGGGATGGCCCCTTTCTTTTTCAACATGACTGTTCACCAGTGCACAAAGCAAGGTCCATAAAGACATGGATGAGCGAGTTTGATGTAGAGGACCTTGACTAGCCTGCACAGTCCTGACTTCAACTCAATAGAACATCTTTGGGATGAATTAGCATGGAGACTGTGAGCTAGGCCAACATTAGTGCCTGACCTCACAAATGTGCTTCTGGAAGAATGGTCAAACATTCTCATAGACACACTCCTAAACCTTGTGGACAGACTTCCCAGAAGGATGGTGTTATTGCTGCAAAAGGTGGGCCTACTCAATATAGAACCCTACGGACTAAGACTGGGATACCATTAAAGTTCCAATATTTCTTTATCGTACATCATAGGACACAGAGCCTCAAGTAATTACTTGGTGGGTTATGGGCCTACCTTCAGGTGTTGACACTGGTATAACCAATACAGGAAGTTGACTCCCCTATATAACCCCTCCTCCTTCCAGTAGTACCCCAGTTTTTTCGCCAGTGTCTAAGGTGTTGGTCACGAGTGAAGATATGCTCTGCGAAGCTCCAGGAGGTATCCATGCTGGATTTAAAAAAACATCCACAACCGTATCCAGCCACGCCATTGCGGCCAGAGGATGGTATCTGGGCCTCACGTTGAAGAACAAGGTGTTGCCTGTAATGCTTCTCTTCGAGAGCTGGACCCTTGGAACCAGGACGCTTTTTGGTCTTGTTACATTACCAAAGATTGTCCTGAGGGGTGCTATACAAGGCCCAAAGGAGTGGGGTTCTCCCTTAGGACTCATACCAAACTCAGTGCCTGGTATTGGCGGGAATCCAATTCGGATCCTTCCTTTTTCCGATGCGAGCCAGCTCGGCGCTGGCTCCCGTGACGGAGCTCGTAGGGTGTCAGTCTCGCCGCTTCTAGCACAGAATATCGTGGTCACCTACTGTACACCCTGTATGGCTTAAGATGTCTCCCTTAGAAACGTATGCATTTTTCCAGCTGCTCTGTCTCCTATATCTATGGTCCCAACAGAGGGGGGTTCCCGTTTAAAGACTGCTGACAGAACCCCCACCTCCCCCCCTCTCCAGAGATTACATACCGTGAGCCTTGTCTTTTCAATCCTGGATTCTGGTATAAAGTCAGCAGTAGTCATCCGCACACGCGCACTAGGCATAAGCAAAGAGGAGAGCGGCGGTTGCTGAGGACGGTGAGGGGCATGTCTATAGGTCACGTGGCACCATGTACAGGACGTAGGCTCTACACAGTACATGGCACAGAGTGGGGGAAGGACGCTGAGGACACCAATCAGGTCCACCTGAGGTTTTTTCCTACACAGACATTCTCAGTTAAAAGTCTCTTAGCAGCTGAGCGGTCACACCAGGAGACAACAGAGCGCCAGGCACGTGAGGGTGTATACTAGGGCATTTCCAGTACAGGAAACTCTATTCCTATTTAGCAGTTTAGGCTGATATAATGGTGACATTATTTTGCTATATTTATTATTAAGCAAATTGTATTCTGTGCCTCTGCTTTTGTGCCTTGCACCATGTCTTCCAGATCTACCGTAAAGGCACCTAAAGCACCCCCAGGTCCTGGGAATCCCAGTCATGCTTCCATACTATCATCCTCTTCTGAAAGATCTGACATGGCAAGCCAGGGTGAGTCATTGGAAGCTAGCGGTGGTGCAACTGCTTAACATACGTCAGCCCCTGTATACGTGACTGAAGAAACACTTTCCTCTGCCCTGTAGGGCTTAGAAGGAATATTACCGACTTTAATTGCATCCTCCATTCAAGTGACTAGGAAACGTCCTAGATCCCCTCCCCCACATTAGACTCTTTACAGTCAGTGGAGGGTCCAAAGGAACTATGGGGACAAAGTGAGGTATTACCCTCAGATGATCGGGAAGAAAAACAAGCCGATTATTCCTCTGTGGAGGAAACAATACTTAAAGTCTCAACTTCACAATTGGAAGTACAGAGCCTTACAGAGATGGTCGGCTCCACCTTCATGCTACCCCTAACTGAGTTAGCTGAAGGTCCAGTCTCCTCCTTGGGTTCTTTGAAACCTTTACAGCCGTTGCATGTGTTTCCCGTGCAACCATTACTAGAAAAGCTTATTTATTCCAAATGGGATCATCCGAATAAGCATTTTTCCCCTCCAAAAAGATTTGCAGGTCTCTAGCCTATGGAGAAGAAATTCACTAAAAGATGGAAAGTTCCAGCAGTGGACGCTGCGATTTCCAATGTGAATAAAAGTTTAACTTGTCCAGTGGACAATACGTATATGCTTAAGGATCCAATAGATAAAAAGTTGGAAGGCCTATAATAATCCTCTATTTCCTTAGCAGGGACCGTAACTCAGCCTGCAATTGCAGCCATAGGCATCTGTCAGTCCTTAAAGTACCAGTTCACAGATGCCCTCAAGGAGCTCCCTGCACATCAAGCTCAGGAGTTGGCTGAGCTGCCTAAAGCATTATGTTTTCGCTTGGCACTTGTATTTGTTCACATGCGAAGGACCCTTTGGTAAAGGGTTGGGCAGCAGAAACACCTTGTAAAAACCTTTTAACTAGTTTCCCTTTTAAGGGAGAATGACTATTCGGCGATAGTTTGGATAAATATATTCAAACTATTTCCAGCGGAAAGAGTACTCTTTTGCCAGTCAAAAGAAAATATAAACGTCCTTCATTTAAACAGACTTTTTCCCCCGCGCCAAGGGCATCCACCTCTAGGCCAGGGCGACGGCCTTCGCCGTCAGACTGTACGGGAAGATCCCAGGGTCAAGCCCAGGCACAAAGGAGGACCTGGGGCCACAAGTCTGCAAAGCAAAACACCAAGGCCTCATCATGATGAGGCATCTCCCCTCACCAAGGTGGGGGGAAGACTTCTGAAGTAGTCTGGCAAGGGGAAATTCAGGACAGGTGGACTCTCTCCACTTTATCCCTAGGATACATGCTAGAATTTCGAGAGTGTCCACCATCTCGTTTTCTCAGATGAAATGTTCCCAGGGATCCATGCAAAGACAATCCCTTTTGCAAGCATTAGACTGATTATTGGCTTAAGGGGTGATCATACAGATTCCCAAAAAAGAGGAGGGTTTGGAGTTTTACTCAAATCTATTTATGGTACCAAAACTAAATGGAGATACCAGACCAATTCTAGATCTACGGAATCGAAATCAGTTCCTGAGGATCCACTCCTTTCACATGGAGTCAATCAAGTCTGTTGTTTCCATCCTGCAGGGGAAGAACTTCTGGCATCCATCGACATCAGAGATGCATATCTACATGTCCCTATATTTCCTCCTCACCAGAGGTTTCTGCAGTTTGAAGTAGAACAGAAGCATTTTCAGTTTGTAGCCTTGCCAAGGTTCTAGCCCCACCTCTAGCCAGGTTAAGGGCACAGGGCATAACTGTCTTAGCTTACTTAGATGATCTATTATTAATAGACCAGTCAGTGGCTCGCTTAAAACAAGGTGTAGCTATTACAAGCAGTTACCTGGAAGGTTTGGGTTGGACTCTCAACCTAAAGAATTCCTCCTTAAAGCCATTGAAAAGACTGGAGTATCTGGGTCTTATCATAGACACAGCCTGGAAGTGGGTGTTTTTGCCTCCCGTAAAGATCAGCTCCATATGGGAGCTTGTGAGAAGGATCAGGTCAAAGAAAAATCCTTCAATTAGCCTTTACATGAGGTTGTTAAGGAAGATGGTAGCTTCATTCGAAGCAGTTCCCTATGCCCAATTCGATTCAAGACTGTTTCAGAACAGTATCCTGTCTGCTTGGAACAAAACTATTCAAGCTTTGGACTTGCCAATGCAGCTATCCCCAAGAGTGTCCCAAAGCCTCAGTTGGTGGTTACTATCCCGGAACTTACTGAAGGGGAAATTCTTCAGACCAATTATCTGGAAGGTAGTAACGACAGATGCCAGCCTGTCAGGCTGGGGAGCAGTACTAGAGAAGACGACTGTCCAAGGATGATGGTCAAGAACCAAAAGAACCTTGCCCATCAAAAGCCTAGAGATTCGGGCAGTGTATCTGACTCTAAAGACCTGGACTTCCAGGTTAAGGAATTGTCCTGTCAGGATCCAATCCGACAATGCCACAGCTATGGCATATATCAATCACAAAGGGGGCACCAGAAGTCTCTCAGCTCAGAGAGCGGTGAACCAGATTCTAACTTGGGCAGAAAAGAATGTCCCATGCCTTTTGGCAGTCTTCATTCCGGGAGTATAGAATTGGCAGGCGGACTATCTAAGTCGCCAGCAGTTATTCCCGGGGGAATGGTCTCTTCACCCCGAAGTGTTTCAAGCTGTTTGCCAAAGATGGTAGACTCCGGACGTAGATCTTCTAGCGTCCAGATTCAACACAAAACTGGTCAACTTTGTGTCCAGGACAAGGGACCCATAAGCATACCGAACAGATGCGTTGGTGACCCCGTGGGATCAGTTCTCACTGATCTATGCATTTCCCCAATTCAGTTGCTGCCACGGCTTCTTTGCAGGATCAAGCTGGAAAGAAACTCTGTAACACTGGTAGCACCAGCATGGCCCAGAAGGTCATGGTACACAGAGATCGTAAAGATGAGAGTGGAGGGTCTATGGCTCCTCCCACTAAGGCCAGACCTGCTATCTCAGGGGCCGATATTCCATCCTACTTTACAAGCGCTAAATTTAACGGCTTGGCTATTAAAGAAATGTGGGCTTTCCAGGTCGGTTATCTCTACTTTGATTAATGCTAGGAAGCCAACTTCTAGAGCTATATATTATATAGTCTATTATAGAAAGCTTATGTTTCCTGGTGTGAATCCAAGGGTTGGCACCCTCAGAGATATATCATAGGCAGAATTCTTGCCTTTCTGCACTTAGGCTTAGAGATGAAGTTGGCCCTGAGTACTATTAAGGGCCAAGTCTCAGCCTTATCAATTTTATTTCAAAGACCGCTTGCTACGCATTCTTTAGTCTGGGGTTTCATGCAAGGAGTACTGTGGAGTACCGCCAGTTAAATCACCCTTAAGCCCTTGAGACTTAAATTTGGTTTTGTCTGGGTTACAAAAACAGCCTTTTGAACCATTACAGCATATTCCTTTAGTCCTTTTGAAAAGGAAGCTGGTATTTTTGATTGCTATATCTTCAGCAAGGAGGGTGTCAGAATTGGCTGCTCTTTCTTGTAAAGAGCCATATTTAGTTATTCATGAGGTCAGAGTGGTGTTATGCCCTCATCCAGGCTTTTTGCCAAAAGTGGTTTCTGGCTTTCATCTAAATGAAGATATTGTCCTGCCTTCATTTTTCCCAAGACCATGTTCCAGGGAAGAAAAATCACTACATTGTCTTGATGTAGTGAGAGCAGTGAAGATCTATTTGAAGAAAACTGCTCAGATTCGTAAGACAGATGTCATATTTATTCTGCCAGAGGGTCCTAAAAAAGGACAGGCATTGTCAAAATCCACGGTCGCTAAGTGGATTCGGCAAGTTATAATTCAAACTTATGATTTAAAGGGAAAGATTCCCCCTTTTCAAGTTAAGGCGCACTCTACCAGAGCAGTTGGTGCTTCTTGGGCAGTGCATCACCAGGCCTCCATGTCTCAAATCTGCAAGGCCGCGACTTGGTCTTCAGTACATACATTTGCAAAATGTTATCAAGTGGATGTAAGATGGAATGAGGATATCGCCTTTGGGCGTAGTGTGCTGCAGGCAGCAGTATAGGTCCTCAGGTCTGGGGTTTACCCTACGGGTTGTGTCTCCCTCCCCTCAAGTAGCATTGCTATGGGACATCCCACCAAGTAATTACTTGAGGCTCTGTGTCCTATGATGTACGATAAAGAAAATGGGATTTTTAAAACAGTTTACCTGTAAAATCCTTTTCTCGGAGTACATCATAGGACACAGGGCTCCCGCCCCTCTGTTTTATGGGGTGAGAATATATTACTTATATTGCTTGGCTACAAAAACTGAGGTACTCCTGGAAGAAGGAGGGGTTATATAGGGAAGTCATTGGTTATATCAGTGTCAACACCTGAAGGTAGGCCCATAACCCACCAAGTAATTACTTGAGGCTCTGTGTCTTATGATGTACTCCAAGAAAAGGATTTTACAGGTAAGCTGTTTTAAAAATCCAAATTTTTGGCAATATATTATATATACAGTATCTCACAAAAGTCAGTACAACCTCACATTTTGTAAATATTTTATTATATCTTTTCATGTGACAACACTGAATAAATTACACTTTGCTACAATGTAAATTAGTGAGCTTGTATAACAGTGTAAATTTGCTGTCCCCTCAAAATAACTCAAACACAGCGAATAATGTCTAAATCGCTGGCAACAAAAGTGAGTACACCCATGAGTGAAAATGTCCAGATTGGGCCCAATTTGCTATTTTCCCTCCCCGGTGTCATATGACTCATTAGTGTTGTGGAGAATGGGGAACAGGTGTGTTAAATTTGGTGTTATTGCTCTCACTCTCTCACACTGGTTTACTGGAAGTTCAACATGGCACCTCATAGCAAAAAATTCTCTGTGGATCTAAAAAAAAGAATTGTTGCTCTACATAAAGATAGCCTAGGCTATAAGAAGATTGCCAATACCCTGAAACTGAGCTGCAGCATGGTGGCCAAGACCATACAGCAGTTTAACAGGACAGGTTCCACTCAGAACAGGCCTCACCATGATCGACCAAAGAAGTTGAGTGCATGTGCTCAGCATCATATCCAGAGGTTGTCTTTGGGAAATAGATGTATGAGTGTTGCCAGCATTGCTGCAGAGGTTGAAGGGGTGGGGGTCAGCCTGTCAATGCTCAGACCATACCATACACTGCACGATGTATCAAATTGGTCTGCATGGCTGTTGTCCCAGAAGGAAACCTCTTCTAAAGATGATGCACAAGAAAGCCCACAAACAGTTTGCTGAAAACAAGCAGACTAAGGACATGGATTACTAGAACCATGTCCTGTGGTCTGATGAGACCAAGATAAACGTATTTGGTTCAGATGGTGTCAAGTATGCATGGCGGCAACCAGGTGAGAAGTACAAAGACAAGTGTGTCTTGCCTACAGTCAAGCATGGTGGTGAGAGTGTCATGGTCTGAGGCTGCATGAGTGCTGCCAGCACTGGGAAGCTACAGTTCATTGAGGGAACCGTGAATGCCAACATGTACTGTGACATACTGAAGCAGAGCATGAGCCCCTCCATTTGGAGACTGGCCCGCAGGGCAGTATTCCAATATGATAATGACCCCAAACACACCTCCAAGACAACCACTGCCATGCTAAAGAAGCTGAGGGTAAAAGCGATGGATTGGCCAAGCATGTCTCCAAACCTAAACCCTATTGAGCATCTGTGGGGCATCCTCAAATGGAAGGTGGAGGAGCGCAAGGTCTCTAACATCTGCCAGCTCCATGATGTTGTCATGGAGGAGTGGAAGAGGCCTCCAGTTGCACCCTGTGAAGCTCTGGTAAACTCCATGCCCAAGAGAGTTAAGACAGCGCTGGAAAATAATGGTGGCCAAACAAAATATTGACACTTTGAGCCCAATTTGGACATTTTAATTTAGGGGCCTACTCACTTGTGTTGCCAGCGGTTTAGACAATAATGGCCGCGTGTTGAGTTATTTTGAGAGGACAGCAAATTTACATTGTTATACAAGCTGTACATTCACTACTTTACATTGTAGCAAAGTGTAATTTCTTCAGTTTTGTCACATGAAAAGATATAATAAAATGATGACAACAATGTGAGGGGTGTACTCACTTTTGGGAAATACTGTGTATATATATATATATATATATATATATAGGGAGAGAGAGAGAGAGAGAGAGAGGGGGGCAATCTTTCTCTCTCTCTATCTCTCTCTCTAGAGACCGTTTCTCTCTCTCGCTCTCTCTCTCTCTATCTCTCTCTCTCTCTATATATATATATATATATATATATATATATATATATATATACATTCTCTATTTGCTGAGAATATGCTCTATTTGTGTGAAATTAATGATGCAAATTTCATTTGGGTACAGTTTTGCATGACCGAGTAATTGCCATTCAAAGTGTGACAGCACTGAAAGCTGAAAACTGGCCTGGGTGGGAAGGGGGGTGAAAGTGCCCAGTACTGAAGTGGTTAAATAAGCTAAAACCTTTATCTCCAAAAGTACCTAGTATCAATCAACTTTTCCTCCCCTTCTTTTAAGATTTGGTATTTATTTATTTATTTATTTCAATTTAAATGGCAAGTACAGTTTAAGGGGAAAGACAGGAAACTATTTAGAAATTGAATTTTCCCTATATTGTTTAAAACGATTTACTCTATCAGCTATGCTGACTTCTGTCATCCAATCATGTGCAAGATAAAACATTATTGTTTTTTTTTCCTTACACGTTATTAGATAGACGTGGATTTTTACTGTACAACATTTACTATGCTAACAGAAAAGTATATAGTATATACATATTAAATATATAAGTATACAGTCTATTTACCTTTGGAAAATCAGCCCCAGTGTATATATATATATATATATATATATATATATATATATATATATATATATATATATATATATATATATATATATATACAGTATATAGAAGTAACAGGACAAGGTCTCATATGAAGAAATATTTGAATGACGGTATTAAGGGGCAATAGAAACAATGTTTTTTTTTTGGTTTTGTTTGTTTTTTGTTTTTTAGTACTCAATAATTGTAGTCTGTAAAACATTGCCTTAAGGCTCTGAGAAAGAACACAAATTAATTCAATTAATATTATTTTTATTTTTTTTTCAAATCAAATGCCCTTTAAAAAAATAATTATCATCAAAATGTTGTATCTCCTTTAGTACTGTAATCTTAGGAATTCTTGCTTTAAAGAAATAGGATTTCTTTTGTTCAGCTGTTGGATTTGTTTTACTAATGCCAAGATGTAAGCCTTGGGGTCACAGCTTCTTGTGTTTACAGATTGGTCGCTAAATAAAAAGAAAAATTAACAGATTACAAATAGGCAGCCGAGGAATATCTCACACATTAAGGATGTCGCATGAGGTTGTATTTCTGCAGTTTGGAATTTTCAGTTACAAACAACATATTGCATATTATGACCTAAATTATAACGTTTATGGTGAATTCCATATTTCCTAAACAATAAACTTATGTACACTGCACATGAATATTTTACTGTCATATAATTAAATATTTTTTTCAAAAAAGAAAAGTGGATTGTAAAAATGCCCCCTCACATTGGTGGCCAGTGGAGAAAGCCCTCTTTAAACTGGTAATATGCTGAGATTTTTCCTCCCTTACATTGGTGGCTAATAGAAAGGGCCCTTTTACATTGATAGGCGAAAGAGAAAGGCCCTTGCACCAATGGTCAAAGGGATGAGGTATTATTCACATTAGTGAAAAGTTGAAGGAAGAATATCCTAGAAATTAGAATTCAGTGGAAAAGTCCCCCTTAGGCCGCGTACACACGCGGGGACTGTTCGCCCAACTTTGTCCGCTGAACAGTGTTTCGGCGGACAGTCCGCCCGTGTGTGGGCTTTCAGCGGACAGTTTCAGCGAACAGTTTGCTGAACAAGGTTTTTCGGAATTTCCGAAAAACTGTCCGCTGAAACTTGGTTTCAGCGAACAGTCCCCTCGTGTGTAGGCTTGTTCGTCAAACTAAGTTCCGCGCATGCTCAGAAAGGATTTACACGCCGAAAGTTGTAATGCAGTGTATAGGACGTTGTATTTTCCGTCCCGTCGTACGTGCCGTTCACGTCATCGCGCACGGTTTCAGCAAACTGTTCGTTCGTCGTGTGTGGGCAAGTCCGTCCATGCTAATTTTGAGCGGACTGTTTGCTGAAACTGTTTGACGGACAAAGTTGAGCGAACAGTCCCCGCGTGTGTACGCGGCCTAACATTGGTGGTAAAAGGAAAAGGTCATCTTAGATTTATTATTATTGCAACGAGGGCCTTCCGAATGATGGACAGTTGCAGGAAGAATGTACTTTACATTAGTGGTTACATGTGTAGTTTAGTCAAAGATCTCTACTAGAGTTCCACGACTGAAAAATTTTAAGGCAGTATTGTTGTATTGTTGTCGTTGACTGTGTACAATGCATTTTTGTATCTCTTGTAATATAAACAGTGATAAGCAAGAACATCTTGTAAAAGTGAAATTAAGTAAATCTACTTAATAAACATAAAGAATAGTGAATGCAGCCATACTATCATGCAAATAGACGATAGTTAATTAGGATACATAGGGGGTTATTTACAAAAAGCAAATCCACTTTGGACTACAAGTGCACTTAGAAGTGCAGTAGCTCTAAATCTGAGGGGTAGAGCTGAAATGAGGGGAAGCTCTGCTGATTTTATCATCCAATTATGTGCAAGCTAAAATGCTGTTTTTTTATTTTCCTTGCATGTCCCCCTCGGATCTACAGTGACTTTACTTCCAAGTGCACTTGCAGTGCAAAGTGGATTCTCCTTTAGTAAATAACCCACATAGTGATGTTGGACAATCTTTTCTATGCATTTATGGCACATTTCAGTATGAGTCAGAGTTTACGGTAGAGTTTTCCTTTACTAATAATGTTTGCATCCACTTGATAAGCTTTATCTAGCTTAATTTTTCCCTCATTGTGACGTTGATCGGAATTCCCCATTATTTATTGCATTCCCATTCACCAAAGAAACAAATTTAAACAATCACAACAGCAACGCACACAAATCTCATAAGGCAGTAGCAAATGTGGTTTGGGAAGGTAGTGGAACTGCTGTTAGGTGGACAGTTTAGCATCTTGCATAGAGTAGGAAAAATTGGATCGTGATTGCTACAGCAGTTTTTTTGATACCCTGTATCTTCCACTATCCAAGCTCACTTGTGATCTGCAATATACAGTATATATATATATATATATATATATATATATATATATATATAGACAGGGACAGATAGATTTACCATAGATGGCAGACCCAAAGAGGAGGTTTTATTCCTTTATGGGAATCAGCCACAGATTTTTCCCTATCTGCAGTAGAAATTGTCAATGCCAATGACTAAATATACACCTATAACAAAAAGTGCTCTGCGTGAAAAGTGCTTCTGGTGGAATTGTGTTCCTTTGCTTTGTGTGGCAAAGGTTATGTGTTTTCAGTCTCCAATGTTGTGAATCTGACCCTGGCAGATATATTTATGAGGTATTAGGAAAGATACAGTGGATAATACAAGTTAGCTAGGCAGTGTACCTGCCAAATACAATCAGCACACCACCCTGTTAACGGGCGTTATATCCCACTGATTCATGCTGTTTTAGAGTGGCATTCTGACGCTCCATGGTAATGTGAGTACCCTGTGTGGAATTTTAATGTGTTTAACAATAAACAATTTTTACATACTACACTATGAAGTCCTCCTCTCTCTATTGATATTTCGAAGCACAAGAGCAACTCCATTGGCACACTGAGACATAAGTGAAGTCCACCTAGGATTCCTGATATATTGCTGAACCATTTATAGGTTCCAATGCATGCATTGACCAAGCCTAAACAGCGGGGTCACACGCTCTAAGGTGAGCAGCTAATGCCTAGGGCGGACACCGGAGTGTGAACACAGCACCTTAATATTGAATACGTTTTCACAACATCCACTGAATTGCAGTATTGAGTATTTTGGAGCACTTATGGACTGGAATTGTGAAGTTTGCACAGCACATTGCAGCACTTTTTATTTCTATTTTCTATACACACACACACATATATATATATATATATATATATAATTTTTTTGATTGATGTTTTTTATTTCCACTATAAGGATGTTATAATATTTCTCACAAGAGTGCACTTTATTTGCAATATTGCATGTATATTTAAGCACTAATATCACTTTATTGTAGATGGTATACAGCATATCTGGATATTTAATGTTGATTGCACAGCGTATTACAATATATTAGAATTATTTTTGCATGACTTATGAGACATGTGCAACGCCACCAGCTGACTCAAAATAGAAATAGTGTTTGGAGACCCCATTGAGGCTCAAAGTTAGTGGTGGCTCACATGTCATTGCATTATATATTAATAAAACAGGCTAAGCAGAAGGTGTCATTTTAACGTGATAGCCACATACAATATGGCATTAATATTGTGAATTAAAGTGTGTGAAACATGCTTAATAAACACAACCTATATACCAGCCGTTGTCACATCTCATAGAAATATAGTTCATCCACAAAAAAAAAAAGAATACAATATTCTGTTGCTTTAAATGTTAGTGTTTGTAACTCTCCTTAATTTACTTGAAAGAATTGAATATAAAAATGCAAATATGTTTTCATTTATTATCTTTAAAATAGTGTGAAAGCATGTTCTCTTAATACAATAAAATTTTACAGTGTGACTTTTCCTTGTATTCCATTGTTTTGTTTACCACTGAATGTTACAAACTCATGAAAAAAAATTAAAATATACAGAATATGTTGGTATCTGATTAATCCAATTTCTCTGTATGGCACGTGACATGACATTTTATTTGTTTTCTACCCTCAACATATTGTTAAGCAGATTTTTTTCAGTAAGGGTGCAAAAACAACAGCTGTAAGTAAAAGAACAATAGACATTTATGTAAATTATGTATTTGCAATAAGTCAACGCAGAAAATGTACTAGCCAAAAGAAAGTGCTGGCTCTAACTACTCATTGCTTCCTGTGAATATATACAATGATAATTCTTAAAAAAAAGTGATTATAATATGTAATCAGTTTTAGCCTAAAAATGCCTAAAAATGGGGGTTAACAGCTTCAGATATTTCTCATTAAAGTTTTATTTTTATTTAAAGATGCTACTTGGTTTTCTTGTACTCATAGAAGGTTCTGTAGACTGGGGACAATACATTTATGGTTGATATAAAAGTGCACAGTGTTAACTAGTTGACATATGTGTGGATGAAACATTACTGATTGTCCACTGCAGCCGGGGAGGCCGAGTTTCCATAGAGATAAGAAGGAAAAGTGCTCCATGCAACCTAATTGGTATGCATCTCCAGATCAGGTTCATTGTGTTTTTGCTAATGACAGGGTTGTCTCAGTAATAAGGATGGTGCACTGGAGAAATTTGCTGCCTTGGTATATTTTTCCCTGGCAGAAAACTACTTAGAGACTGTAGTCAGTAAGAAGAGTGACTGGCAGGCTGAAGAGGCTGCTTAGCAGCATATGGGGGAAGGCTGGCGCTCTGTGCCACTTGCATATGGCTGCCATTAAACTCCAGCTTTGCGCTTTGTGTATTTCTGGTCCCATGCCAGTAAGCCCACCTGCTGCAAGAATACTTGTAAAGCACAACTCAAAAGTGATTGAAAAGCTACTAGAATAAACTGTAATAACACACTGCTTCACAGATGGGACATAATTGCAAGCTAAAGTGTACAGCCTCTGCAGTAATGAAAACATGAGCCATTAAATTAAAATCATAAGGGGAAAAAATAAAAAAAAGTCTGTTAATTTTTTTGATAGTTTTATTGCAAAAACTTCAGATTTCCTGCCCTCATTAATCAAATATCATAAAAGTATAGTGCTACTTTGTTCATTTGCACAAAAAAAATGCAAAGCATGCTGATTAAAATGATGTAACCCTTTTATTTCAGCTTCCTTTAATGGCAAAGAATATGAGAATGAATTGATCACTTTTAAAGGGGAAATGCTTTCTCAGCCAATGATTTAGACTTAAACTTTGTTGCCAATGAGATTTTTCAGTTTGCTTTTTGCTGCAATACGTTTAGCTTGAAACAATAAATTATAACACAATTCTTTTTGACATTTGAGAAAAAAAAAAAAAATCTTAACATTAAAATTGCAATGCATAACAAGGTAAACAAATAAAAGTAATTGAGGAATATTCAAACACAATTTTAATTAGTGGTAGTACCGTAATAAAGAAATTGCTAATCTGACATGTAATTAGTTGTACAGTGTGCATGAGTTGTTATGTGAAGTTGAATGAGCTCAGCAGGGCTCTAATACATTCTGGCCTCTCAAGGCGTTTTTTATAGTGTTAAGAGGCCTGACAGAACCATCTTTGTTCTGTTCCCTTTCTGTGGGTGGGCGCTGCCAGGGGAATGAAACATTTGTTTCCCAGTAGTCATTGAAGTAAACAGGGTTTAAAAACCTTTCGAAGTTTTAATTATGCATTGCTCCAGATTCTACCATGGCAAAGTCAGTGGGAAATAAATTAACTTGGTACATAAATCCTGTTTAGTGATAGATAGATAGATAGATAGATAGATAGATAGATAGATAGATAGATAGATAGATAGATAGATAGATAGATAGATAGATAGATAGATAGATAGATAGATAGATAGATAGATAAAGAGAAAGATTAGTATTTGTGATTAAGTCCCTAATTATCTGTACAAACTTATGAATTCAGTTACTACATCTTTTTTTCTTGCTGATATGTGATCATTTTTACAGGAAAATCTTGATTTAATATATGATCAATTGTAGGCTCACAAAGACAATTTAAATGACATGCTAGCCAGTTAGTTATCTCCTTGTTGTAGACCTTGTTGTAGACTGTCTCTTCTGAAATAAAAGTGCTGCAAAGGAAGCAATTGTCAACTAGGGGTTAAATCTTTTGCTAACAACAAGGAATACAAAAGTCTATGTAGGTTCAGGAAGTTTTACACTGACTCAGAAAGCTTAAGTGCTCTTAAGTGCTCATAAGCAGCCAATCAGCTTAAAGTGTTTTTAAAGGCTCAAGGTCTTTTACCTTCAAGGATTCTATGCATGAAGTTAAAAAACCTTCTGTTTGCAGCGGCCCCCTAATACTCACCTGAGCCCCCTCTCGATCCAGCAATGTGCACGAGAGCTGAGCTTCTCCTGGGTCTCTCATACCTCATTGGTTAAGGCAGCAGGAGCCATTGGCTCCTGCTACTGTCAAACACAGCCAGTGAACCAATGAGGGAGAGTGGGATGTGAGGCAGAGGCGCGGCTCTATGTGTCCAACACATAGAGTTGGGCTCAGGGGTGAGCACACACCAGTGCCCCCAGAGAAAGTGGCTTGCTATTGGGGGCACTGGCTGAAGAGAATGAGCCAGGATCAGGGCTGCTCTATGCAAAACTATTGACATGTTTGTTATTTTGTTTTTTTAAATGTCACTTTGGCCTTTAATGTCACTTTAGTAGTAGAGAGTCATTTAAAAAAATACAATTTAAAAATAGTGATTTTCCCGCAAGTTGACTGCACGTCTGAATTCAGTGGAGATTCACAGAGCCATCGTACAAAACATAGCCTTTTCTTTTGTTCAGTCTACGTTTTTTCTTAGCTCAAAAACATTTTTTTTTTTAAGACGGATAAATTTGTAAAGCTGCCATAACTAATTTATGTACGGAAATTACATTTTCTTTTGAATAAGTCTAAAAATGAAAGCTGCCATAATAAATGTATGGACAGAAGCCTGTCTAACTATAACACAGGTATGCGTTCTTTTCACCCAGTCAGATTCATGTAGAAAATTTACTTTTTAAACTTAAATGGAACTTGACTGGGCATTTGAAGTGAGCAAAGGCTAAGGTGATAGCTCACACCGCCAACAATGACAAGTAGTGTTTGTTTTCCTTTGCTGATGTACACCTGCTTGTTTATTCTTGTCCCTGAACATTTTCATAGGCAATTGTGACAATGTTCAGTGGACAAACTCCTGAGAATCAATGACCAATAGGTAAGAAATGTATTATTCATTTTGGAAAATTTTCTGTCAAAAAACAAAAAAACAAAAACATATATGTAAATAGAAATTGGTTGAAAAATAAGTGTAGTAGAAAATATTGCAAAAATGTTCAGAATAAATCCAATAGAAATCCAGAAATGTCCCATATTTACACACATATATTATTTAACCACGTGGCAGTGTAAGGTTTTACCCGCTTCGTGACCAGAGAATTTTTTGCTATTCAGCACAGCGCTACTTTAGCTGGGGGTTGTGCAGTCATTCCACGCTGTACACAAATTAAATTTATATATTTTTTTTCAAACAAATAGAGCTTTTTTTGGTAGTATTTTATTTCCACTGGGGTTGTTATTTTATTATATTAATAAAAAAAGACCACCCATATAAAAGTCAGCAGCTACAAAAAGTGTAGGTGCTGACTTTTCATAATTGGACAACTCACCTGCCCCGCAGTCCAGCAGTGCGGGCGAATGAAGCCCCGCTCTTCTCCCCCTCCTCTCTGCAGCTCTGGCATCACCACTGTGGGTGCCTGGCTGTGGCTTCACAGCTGGGCATGCACTGAGCATGCGTGTGTCAGGCTTGGCGTTGTGACTGGCAGGACAATCTTCTGGGACCTGTGACATGTCCCAGAATATTGCAGGGAGAGGGGGGAGAAGTGAACTTTCTTCCAGCGCCATGGAGCCCTGAGAGGAAGTGGGAGCTGGATGCCTCTAAAAAGAGGGTATCCGCTCCCCCCCAAGAAAATCACATGCAAATGTGTCATGTCAGGGGGTCACCATCACTGAAAGTGAAGGTTCAATTTTTGGATGGAACTCCGCTTTAAAGATATCCAATAAAAAATCAAATTTCTTCTTAAATTTAGGCCAAAATGTAAACTGTTGCACGTAAAAAAATACAACCACAATAAGTGTTTACCTATTGACAAACAGTATTCTTCATCAATCCAACTCCAACTTTCTCTAATTGCAGTTGCCAGATCAGGTTGTAGGTTGGAGCTTTGTCATGGACCATTTTGTTTAATTTCCACCATAGATTTTCAATTGGATTGAGGTCCGGACTATTTGCAGGCCATACCAGTAACATTATGTGTCTTTCTTGAAGGAAAGTTTTCATAGCTTTTGCCTTATGGCAAGGTGCGTTATCATCCTGAAAAAATATGTTATCATCACCAAACATCAATTGATGGAATAAGACAAGTGTGCATTTATTGAAGATTTAATGACTGTCATCTCCCAGCACCTTTACCTGACATGCAACCCTATAGCATCAATTATTGTGGAAATGTGCATGTTTTCTTCAAGCAGTCATCTTCATTTCATTGGAATGGCACCAAACAAAAGTTCCAGCATCATTACCCTGCCCAATGCAGATTCGTGATTCATCACTGGATATCACTTTCATCCAGTCATCCACAGTCCATGATTGCTTTTCTTTGGCCCATTGCAACCTTCTCTTTTTCTGTTTAGCTGTTATGGTAAGGTGATGTCCTACAGTTTGGTCACAGACATTGACTCCAGTTTGCAACCATTTGTTCCTCATTTGTTTTGTTTTGCTTTTTCTGTTTTCAAGGCATGTTGCTTTAAGTTTTCTATCTTGACGCTTTGATGTCTTCCTTGGTCTACCAGTACACTTCCAGTTAACAACCTACCACTTTGATTTGTACTTGGTTCAGATTTTAGGCACAGCTGACTGGGAACAACCAACATCTATTGCAACATTCCGTGATGATTTACCTTCTTGAAGACGTTTTTAAGGCACCCTTTACAAGGGACGGATCCGTAATGATTCGCCCCGTGATGATCCGCTTGCTCAGCGTGGATCGCTCCGTTTATCACTGCTGAGCCGGCGGATGACACATTGTGCAGGGACCACCCTGTCAGATCTCCACTCTCCTCTATGGGGGATCGGATGACCACAAACTGTCTGTCCGTGTTTATCCGATCTGCTCTGCAGACGGATAGAAAAATAGGATTTTCCTACATCTGCAGAATCGGACCATAGCGGAGATGGATGATATCGGGTGTCTGCAGATGTTCAACCGCAGACACCCGCTATCCCATAGGAATGCATGTATGTCCGTATTTCATCCGCAAATGGATGGATGAAATACGGACATATGGTCCTCATGTGTGAAAGGGGCCTAATACTCTTCTTTGTTTCAGTTGACATCTCTCATGTTGGAGCCATGATTCATGTCAATCAGGTTGGTGCAACAGCTCACTCTTTTTTTAACTGCAGGCTAATTAGCAGATGTAATCTGATGCAGATGTTTGTTTTAGAACTGAAAAGTACATGGTGATTCTATAATATTTTCCTCAGAATTGAGTGATTTCATATTTTTTTTCTTCTGCTTGATCTGCAAAAACAGTTACAATTGATTACAGTTTTCTTTCTTTTTTTTCTTTTTTTAAGTGTTTCTTAAACATAGAAGGTTGGAATGCTAAAGGAAGATAGTTTTGAGGCATGTCTGTGATAGATTGTTTTTCTACACAATTAAATAATTGAATGAATATTTCTCAAGTGTGATTTTCCATACTTTTTTTTGCCAGGGGTTGTATATATACTGGAATTTATGCAGCTACAGATGCTGTACTGTAATGGCAGTGACAAGCGACGTATAGTGTTACTGTAATAGGGTGGCAGGCATTCTGACAATGAAAGAAAATATCTGGGAGGGTCACTAACCAACACTGATGTTGCTAGCGACACTAATACAGTGATCAGTGATAATACTGTATGCTGACACTGTATTAATGACATTGGCTGGGAAGGGGCTAATATCCAGAAGTAATGAAAGGGTTAACTGTGTGCCCAAGAATGTGTAATGTGTGCTGCTTTTACTTTACAATCTGGTTGTGGAGCCAGATGGCTGTTCACAGTACACAGAGGCTCACATTTGCAGTCCTGCCCCATTTATCTCAATGGGTAATCTTGATAGGTGGTGTTGCCTATCAGACTCTGCAGTCTGTAAGTAAGTAAAATTGCTGCAGATGCAAAGCAAAGCATCATGGCCACAGCATGTGTACAACCCTGTCAGATTGTAATGTTCTAGTGGATGACAGTAAAACTATTGCTCAGCCACCTGTCCGTCCGTCCCTTGGCTAACAGTACAAGAATGGCCTTACAGTTAGCAAATTGTATTTTCTTTTTTTACTTAACTAATTTAAGCGTCCTCTGCCCACTTCATTGGTTTCAGAGAAACAATTTTGTGTCTAAAAAAAATTACCAACTTTCAGATACATATAATTTTAATTTATGTTCAGTATCACAATATGTTTTTCATCAATATAGCTATTTATTTTTGGTAGGAATAATACCACATAATTATTAAAATGTGTATTAAGAGTAGTGGAAAATTCAACAGGAGGATTGCATTGAAATAACATCAGATCATTTAATTAAATTGTAAAGTATCTGCTCACTTGTTTCTTTTACATTTGGAAACAGAATGGTTCAGCCAGGGCTACATGCCAGTAGGTGTACAGGATGTTCTTTTCTTTTTTTTAATTCTTTATTGATTTTTTTTTTACCATTACAAATAAGGTAAAGTAAAACGTAACAGAGATAGGAGACTAAGTCATACTATAGGATTATAAAACAACAGCAAAACAACATAACCCATAGAGGACAATATCAAATTTTCCTTATCCATACCCCGAATCACCCCCATATGATCTTATCCTATCTATTTCCTATTTCTCTGTCGCTTTATACCTTGAGCCTTACTTTCTCCCCCCTAGCCCTCTCCCCCCCTCTACCCCCCCTCTACCCCTCACCCCCCCCCCCTTAAAATTATCCCTGAAACCCGTAGACCTCACTATATATCTTTGTTATTTTGAATGTTTTCCATATTTCCCATTTTCTCTGGGGTTCTCTGTCACCTTCTTCCTCCCTTTCAAAATATCCCATCCTAAAGATATCATCTATTTTCCCAAACCATTCTTTTATCGTGGGCTCTTCCAGTTCTCTCCATTTCTTCGGGATCATACTTTTAGCAATATTTAATAATTGGGGTATCAGAGTTCAACTATACTCTTTTAGGGATAATTCTGTTTCATTGAACGGGCATATCCATGGGTTTTCTGGGACCCGAAACATTCGTTATCTTTTCTATATATTTTAATACTTCCTCCCAATATTTCTTAATCTTTGGAAAATTCCACCACAGGTGGGCCATGGATCCTATCTGTCCACATCCCCTCCAACACTCACCAGATTTCCCATTTCGATATTTTGTTACTATATCCGGTGTTCTGTACCATCTCACTAGACACCTATAGTTAGTTTCCTTCATTCCTGTATTAACTGAGGAGCTATGGGTCAATTTCAATATTTTCCCTAACTCTTGTTTATCATTTCCTGGTCCTATTTCCCTCTCCCATTTTTTTATATATGGCGTTATCTCCACCTCCTCCTCCCATGTCAAGATCTTGTATATCTGAGAGGTTCCTATTCGTGCCATTTTTCCATCGCACATACGCTCCAAAGCCGTCAGTTCTTCTCCACCTCTCAGAGGGCCTGGGAGGGCCACGATCAGGTGTCTGAGCTGGAGATATCGCCATTCATTTAATTCAAATATTTCTTTTCTCCCCTTTAACTTCTCTTGTGCTATTATTTTCCCTCCGTGTATTATGTGTCTAAGCTGAGCATTTTCTGCTTTATCCAATTTCCTCCCCATTCCCTCTTTCCAGGGGGAAAGAGATTATTCTCTTTTAAGTATATCAGTGGAGAATTATATTCCCATGTTTTGTGCTTGTGCATATCATCCCATATCCTAATCGTGTAAGTGGTTAATATAAGTGTATTTAGTCCAAGTGCTCGATATTGTGGTGATAACCAAATCGTTTTTTCCCAAGTTTGTGTCTGACAAACAGTGTTCTATTCCCACCCACCTTTTTTTACTATTCTATCTAGTCCATTCTACCACCCTAGTTAGTATCACAGCCTTATAATATTTTTTGAAATCTGGCACACTTACTCCTCCTTGATCCTTGTCCTTTTGTAGCATCTTTAATGAGATTCTGGGTTTCTTATTTTTCCAGATGAATTTTGAAATTAAGGTTCACAGGATGTTCTAGTGACACATCTAAGTGATGCATAAACTGTGCCCACAGAAACAGCATTTACCTGCGGTAAATCTTGCTGCAGAGTCTAGATAAGAATTGGTAAAGGCCTTTTGGGCTGGGTAATGGGATAATGACACCTCCATTTCCATATAGCACCATATGAGGTCTTCCAGACCAGATAGATGATCTTTTTTCTTTCAAAGATTCATTATGGTTGATTCACCAAAGCAGTATAAACAGTTCACTTTAGCAAAGGAAATGCTCACCTGTATTTATGGACCCAATGATCATTTTGAAATTAGATGTTCACTGAATTTAGCTATTGCTTATCCATTTTTCATTCTATACCCAGTTGGAATGAAATAAGTTTGTAACAGGTTTACTTTAAATGTAGCATAAAAGGCATGGCTGGATCTAGCGAGGTGCTGGAGTGGGCTGCACCCTCTCAGATTTCAGTTGTACCCTCTGCACCCTCCCAGATTGTGGTTCCACCCCCCTAAAATACGTGACCCTCCCCTCCCCCCTCCACCTTGGACACTGTGTCCAGCATCCTCACTCACTGTGTTCATTCATAACTGAAACATAGTAAACTGTGTTACTCTAAAAAATCTAAAAAAATAATTTAAAAAAATGAAGGACTCATTCACACAGGTTCTCTGGCTCATACGATGTGCATCAGTGGTTTGTTTGTGCAGCTGGAGCCACCTGTTACTCTATGAAAATGCAGCGACTATACAAACACAGCCTTAGGTCCTAATTTGACAGCTGTGCAGGTGCAAGCGAGTGGTCCTGAATGCACACTGTCTGTGTTTGGGGTCGTACTAAACCTGCATCCACAAATCTATCTAATTAGGAGCTGTGGCTGTGTTTGTGCAGTCACTGCATCCTCATACGGCTCCAACCACATAAAAAATAAAACACTGGTTCACACTGTACAGGTCACCCATGTGAATGATTCCTAAGACCACATTAAAACACAGAGCTTTATTTATTAATTCAATACATATTTATCTGTTAGATTTAGCAGGAACTTTGTAAGTCATGTTGCTTGTGTTCACTGATAATGATGTTAGTGCATATTTAGCAAGAGTATCATTATGATGGGGGGGGGCTGTCATGTAGGTTAACCCATGTCCTCCACCCTGCTGACCTCTATTCTTGGCTCTGCTGCCAACTGTACACTGCCCTGCTGCCCCCTGTTCTCCACCCTGCTGACCTCTATTCTTGGCTCTGCTGCCAACTGTACACTGCCCTGCTGCCCCCTGTTCTCCACCCTGCTGACCTCTATTCTTGGCTCTGCTGTCCCCTGTACACTGCCCTGCTGTCCCTGTTTTTTTCTGCCCTGCTGTCCCCTTTGCACTGCCCCACAAAATAATAGCCTCTATACACTTCTACAAACTAGAAAAAAAAAAAACAAATCTGCGCTCACCACACTGTATAATATATGATAGGGGAATGCGCAGCTGACCTATTATCTCGGTAAACAGAAAGACTTCAGTGGAATTTAACAAAATTGAGGTAGCGCAGAGTCCAACACATGGGAATACAAATATATAACTTTGAAGGTGACCGCAATGCAAAATCCACGTGAGTAACACTAATAAGTAAAAATGCAAAATGTGCAAAATATACAAAATATGTTAGATGGACATAGTCTGTGCTATGATAATAGGTCAATCCTGTACAAACAAAATGCAAGTGAATAAACACCAGGAACAAATATTATATAAACTTAGTGGACATAGACAGCACTATGTCAAAATATGCAAAAAAAAGTATAGTTTATGAAAGATCAAGTCCAGTGGGTGATAATAATTTATATACTGTGTGTACGTTCAGAAACGTGCAAAAGTGCTAACAGTACAAATAAAGAGTAAATAGGGCATCTATCCGTGCGGACCTTCCTTTTTTACATATGCTGTCCTCTGAATGTGGAGAGATCCTGCATATGAGGTGGAAAAACTCAGAAGCCTTTCGGGTTCCAACTTGGAATAGATGTCTTATTTCCTCATTATTTGGACTATTAGCACTGGTCCAAATCATTTGGTGGAGGGGGGGGGGGGATTATGGTGGCAGGTTGTTTTTCAGGAGTTGGGCTTGGCCCCTTAGTTCCAGTGAAGGGAACTCCTAAAGCGGACCTTCAGTCATTTTTTCAACTTTCCATCTAATAAATCTTCTGCCCTTGTTGTTTTAATTTTGCATAGTAAAATATTTTTTTCTGCCAGTAATTACCTTACACAGCCCACTTCTTGTTTCTTGTCTGGTCATTAGCCTAGGCTTATGACATCATGCACAGCCCTCTCTCTCGCTCTTGTGAGAGTTTGCCAGGAAGGGGGGGGGGGGGGTGAGTCATAAGAAGACCAATGAGACCTACAAGGCCCACAGATCTGGAGGTGTGCCTCTGTGTGTCTGTGTAAATCCAGGAAGTGAACAGGCAGCAGCTTTAGCTGCCCACAGTTAAAATGGATGCAGCCAATCTTAATGGAGGGAGATTTCTGCAGCATGTTTGGCAAGTATAGAATCACGTTTTATATATAAAATAATATGCAAAGAGGTTGGAGGGAAGCTTCAGAATGGCAAAAATGTTTTTATTACAAATTATATGAGCAGACTGCAGTTCCTCTTTAAGGTGTCAGCATACATTTTGGGCAATTTCATTCTCCCAACTTTTGTGGGAACAGTTTGGAGATGGCCCCTTTCTGTTCCAACATGACTGCACACCAGTGCACAAAGCAAAGTCCATAAAGACATGGATGAGAGTTTGGAGTGGAGGAACTTGACTGGCCTTCACATAGTCCTGACCTCAACCCGATAGAACACCAATGGGGTGAATTAGAGCAGGGACTGCAAGGAAGGCTTTCTCATCCAACATCAGTGCCTGACCTCACAAATGCTCATTATGGAAGAATGGTCACACATTCCCATAGACACACTCCTAAACCTTGTGGACAGCCTTCCCAGAAGAGTTGAAGCTGTTATAGCTGCAAAGGATGGGCCAACTCAATATTGAACCCTACATACTAAGCCCTTGTACACACGGTCGGACATTCTGACCACCAAATCCGTTGGATTTTGTCTGACGGATTTTGTCCGAAACTGTTGCATACACACGGTCGGACAAAGTTGTCGGAAAATCCGATTGTACATAATGTGATGACGTTATTTCGTTACAACGGGACTACGTTCAGGCTAGTAGCCTATAGCTTTGGTCTAGGAATTTGATCTGAGCATGCGTGGCACTTTGTCCGTCGGAGTAGGCTACACATGATTGGAGTATGTCTGTTTGGAGCATGTTATCGGAAAATTTTATAGACAAGTTGGAAAACTTGGTCCGTCGGATATGCCGACGGAAACAGTCCGGTGGAGACCACACACAGTCGGATTATCCGACAATACGGTCCGATCTGACACATTCCATCGGAATCTCTGACCGTGTGTACAAGGGCTAAGACTGGGATGCCATTAAAGTTCATGTACACATAAAGACAGGCTCCCCAATACTTTTGACAATATAGTGTATATAGTATAAATGTATTGATTTTATCTGTAAAATCTGCACTGGGTGTTTGGTAATTCTTTGTGATCCCGATTTTTGTTATTTGTTAAAGTGGATGTAGAGAAAAGAACAGATGAGGTGTCCTAGGGATTTTATGGGCAAAGGAACGACATGAACGACAAAGATTCATCAAAGCAGCAAAAAACATACAAACGTTGAATCTTTGGCTTACGGTGTCTGTCAAATGTTCAAAGAAGATTTGACGGAGCAGCTAAACTGTATGACCCCATATAGTTTAGCTGCTCCGTAGAATCTTCTTAGAAATGTAGACAGACACCATAAGCCAAAGATTCAACGTTTGTATGTTTTTTGCTGCTTTGTCGAATCTTTGTCGTTCATGTTGAATGTATATAGTTCAAACAGAAAATGAACTGGTGATAGTGATCACTGATCAGACAGGTAACAAAATAGGGTATACAGAGTCTATATAGAATCTCAATCTATAATCTATAATCTATAATAATAAATCCCCCCCCCCCCCCACAACACGGGCAGCCTCTAAGGCTATCACAACACTAGCAACACTAATATCACTATCAGATTCACAACACTAACACAACAGGAGCAGATTATTATGAAAAGTTAAGTTGAACTGTAGCTTGCTTCACTATTGTTCTGCTGCTGTGCTTATGCTTAATTGCTAAATAATTTAGGTTCTCTGACAAACAGACCAGCTAAGATTGACTGTCTTCTGAAATGATTCAGTGTGTGTGTGGGTCTTCCTCTGCTAGCAATCGTAAGTGAAAGTAAGTTGGCTGTATGTGTGTACTTAGTTCTAGCTATTTTACTGCTCCTCCTCTTTGGTTACAATCAGCCAATCACATTCATAATCATCATTATTGTTAAGTAAGTAACAAATATATATATATAAATCAACACTTATGTTTGCATACTATAAAGAGGTCCTGTGAATTTTTTCCCCCGCTGGAGCAAATTGGACCATGCTTTATTGGAATTTGTTCTGCCTTCCTCTATATAAGCTGTGGGTATAAGATATAAGTGTATATAGAGGTTTTCTATGTGTGTGTGTGTGTGTGTGTTTTTTTTTTTGAGGTGGGGGTTGGTTGAACTGGATGGACTGTCTTTTTTCATCCAGATTAACTATATAAATATATTGACACTGACTTTATACTTGTTTCTGGTTACCTCTTTGTTATTATGCTGTTGACTTTCATGTGCTCTCTAGCCTTTGAACACTGTGTTCAGGAAAAGAGATATCTGCTTGCAAGATAGAGAACTTTTTGGGACATTCTGGGCTTTGCCTCTGTTCCCCTTAATGCTTTCTACATGATACCTGGACAGGGAGGGTGTGGTTTTTACAGGAAGCAATGAGGACGCTTCTCCTGTGAGCGCCGGTGCTGGCACTTCTTAAAACAGCCTTTATCGCAATAAATTGTAACCTACCTTGTATGGCCAGTATGGAAAAGAAAACGGGTAAGACCCTGCCTAAAAAGAACCCCTCCACAGGCTCCATCAAGCGCTTCCTAGCCATGGAACCAGAGAACTACACTGAGATGGATGGCCTAGGCCGCCCCGCCGTGGGGTTCAGGCGTGGGCTCCACCTCCCATCACAGGCCTGATACCAGGAGCCAGTCTCCAGTATCCTCTCTTGGCTAAGATGGGGATAGGAGCCCATCCAGTCAGTCAGGAGTCGCAGAGCTAGTGAGCAGTCTCCTCACCAAGACGGACCTGGACTCCATGTTGCTCGCCCTTGAGAGAGAGCCATTAAACAGGAAGCCTCAGATCCGATCTATCACAACGTCTTGATAGATATGCAGCCGCCATTAGAGACTACTATCCACAATCTTGCCATAGCCCACCGAATGGCTCTTTACAAAATCGAAGACCAGGAGAACTGCAACAGGAGGAATAACATACAGATCAGAGGCCTGCCAGAGGCGACAAGGGATGATGACCTCCCCGCCTCGATCTGCAGCATCTTTAACATGCAATCTGGCTGATCACCCTTTAAAGTTGGAAAGAGTTCACTGGGCTCTCTGACCCCGTAACTTGTCTTCGAACATCCCAAGGGATGTCATCTGCAGGGTCCATTATTTCAAAGAAAAAAAAAAGCATCATCAGAAAGACAAGGGAAGATGCCACACTTGAATTTGATGGACTTACCTGTCTTTCTTCCCTGACCTGGTTAGGGAAACCCTGGAACGCCAGGGGACACTAAAACCCCTAACAGATAAGCTGCGCTCTGCCTCTGCCAACTACTGATGGGGGGTTCCTTGCTGCCCTCATAGCTAACAGGGATGGTAAAATGGCTATTCTCCACTTCCCTGAGGACTTAGACAAGTTCTGCATGGATCTCAGCATGGAGCCTCTGGAACTCCTTGGCTGGCAGGATGCCTTCCCTGCACTTCTTAATACATCTGAAGTGCATTGGCAGAAAGTGGCGTGGAAATGCCGCTCTGCCACACCATGCTCTACACCACAAATGGGCTAAACCTATACCGTAGATGTGATACCCCGGAGCGGGGTTTTCTCCTCTGAATACCACAAACAAGTATCGCCCTGTTTGTTGTATTTACTCCTGCTGTAATTTCTGTTCAGTTGCACAAATTACTCGCTGCTTGTCAGGGACCTGGCTGTGCCTTTTTACTGCTTATTGCAAGATGCACACTTTCATGTTTTTAACATTTAATATTGCAGAATTGTCTTATTTTCAGTGCCGGCGCTGGAGGACTCAGATGTCGCACACACTAGTTTGGCATGTTCAGTCTGAGACCCAGGGCTGATTTACCCCCACCCCTACGGGGCACCATTTGGCTCTATTCCTCTGTGTGTTTGCCCTCACTAGGGTGATATGCTCAGGGGTGTTGGGCCCTGCGCTTGCCCAGTCTATGCACCACAAGGCTTTTCGTGCATACAATGCACATGTATATATGTCAGTTAATGTTTCTCAATTGCTCTTGTTCTATGCTCTCATGTTTCTGTTTTCTGCCCTTTTCTTCTTTTCGCTTTACTAACCCTCTTCCCTTACCTGCTTCTACCTCAGACACTTCGGTTTTATATTTACCATGAGTCTCCCCGATGGTTGCAATGGCCACGACAAACATGATTTCAATCAATGTGAGGGGACTTTATGCCCCCAGTAAGAGACATAACCTTTTTAGAGCTCACGTTACTCACACTACCTTAGTTAAGCTATGTTCACAACAGTACCCTAAGTGACTCTACAGCCTTTCAGATGTTAATAAGGCAAAGAGGGTGGCCATTTTATTCTGGAACGGAAGCTCCTTTACATTAGAAACCACTTTGAGTGATCCCTCTGGAAGATACCTGTTCTTGAAAGGCAGCCTGGATAACATGCCCTGCACTCTAGCAAATGTTTATGCACCCAACAATGATCAAGTGGGATTCCTAGCCGCCACCCTAACCAAATTGAAAGACTTTGCTGGCGGATGCATTCTCTTAGCCGGGGACTTTAATACCCCCATGGAACCCATCATGGGCACCTCTAAGGGTAGATCCAGCATCCCTCACAATCGTCTAGCTTTTATCCGCAAAAGACTCTATGATGCTCAACTCGTGGATATCTGGAGGGTGATGCATCCGTGAGAGAAAAACTACACTCGTTAATCACACCCCCATTGCTCCTATTCAAGGATAAATTATTTCTTTATAGACCATCACTACTTAGCTTTGCCACTACACTCCCACATTGAAACCTCGACGATCTCTGATCATGCCCGATTAGTCTCAAGTTGAAAATCCCATCCCTACTCTTAAAATCCACAAACTGAAAGTTGAATGATTCCTTTATCTCTGATGACATTGACAAAAAGCAGATTGAACATGAACTCTCTCTCTGCTGTAAGGACAATATGACCCCAGATGTGTCACCTGGTGTACTTGGAAGCTCATAAGGCACATGTACGTGGGAAGCTCATTGAACTAGATTCTAGGAAAATCAAGAGAAGAACTGCAAAGCTTTAGTCACTCTACCACTCTCTGACTTTGAAGAGAGAAGAATTAAAAGCCCTTTTCCACTCCGAACGTAAATCCCAACTTTGCATAGTTTCCCAACATTTCTATGAATGGGGTAATAAGCCCAGTCGGCTTCCAGCTCACTCATTACAGCAGAAAAAAATCAGCATCCTTTCTAGCCAAAATTAAGACAACCTCAGATACCCTGCTGCATGAAACTGCGGAAATAGCAAAAGAATTATGAACCTTCTACCAGCAGCTCTACCACATTCACAATAATACAGGGAGATATAATATAGGGAGATTAGGGAATCCCTCAAGAGTAGCTTACACAAGCTAACATTCTGAAATACGACGCTCCTGCTCTTGAACCTCTGGAAGGGGAATTCACTGCCTCGGAATTATGAGGGGCACTTATGACCATGGCCAACGGTAAAGCTCCAGGCCCTGATGGTCTAACGGTAGCTAACGTCTTATGCCAACTTGGTTTCTACAGGCAGTGCCATCCAACCAGAGACTCTCCATGCTCACATCACTGTAGTCCCTAAACCAGGCAAAGACCCCAGTCTTTGTAACAGTTATCGACCAATCTCCATATTAAATTTGTACGCTAAGTTATACGCTAAAGCCATTGCTCTCCAACTCATGCCCCTGGTTCCTCAATGGATATCAAGGGACCAAACTAGATTCATCCCAGGTCGAGAGGCCCTGGACAATTCTCTGAGAACATTGTCCCTGATTTCTTACGTGCGTAGGTTCTCCCAGCCCACCCTTCTCCTATCTACAGATGCTGAGAAAGCGTTTGATAGGGTGGGCTGAAAGTATCTGATGTCGATGTTATGGGCATTGGCCCGTCCAAGTTAACGAGAATCTCAGCACTTTACAGCTCCCCCACAGCTCAGATACGAATTAACAGCACTCTTGTGCCTCAAACACACGACCGGACTCTCCGGTAGAAAAGGTTCTATGGTCTTCCCAACGGACTTTCGACAGAGTTACAATGGACTTCTGAACGAACGCTTTTTGCCACACATGAACAGACTAAAGTCCATTTGTTTTGAATGTGATGACGTACAACAGGACTAGAAAAGGAAGTTCAATAGCTAGTAACCAACTGCTGCCCTTGCGTTGTATTTGGTCCGTCGGACAAGCATAAAGACAACTGTTTTTCCCCGATAGGAATTGAGTCCGTTGGACAGATTTGAAACATGTTCTATTTCTAGGTCCATCAGAATTTTTAAAAGAAAAATGATCAGACTTTCCCACACATGATCGGACTATCCGACGGGAAGTCCAGTCGTGTGTACGCGGCATAAGTGATCTCTTCACCTTGCACAACGCCACTCGTCAGGGCTGCCCCTTTTCCCCGCTCCTCTTCACCCTTTACCTGGAACCATTGCTGTAGATGATATGAAACAGCTCCGACATTCACAGAATCAAAATAGGCTCCACGGAGCATAAGTATGTGGCATACGCGCATGACATACTATTTTATGTCCAGCAACCCCTTACCTCCCTTCCCAACCTGATGTCGGCCTTCAAACAGTTTGGAGTCATCTCTAATTTTAAAATTAACCTATCCAAGTTGGAAATACTAAACATCTTGCTTTCGCATAAAACAGCAGAACATTTGAAACCATCCTTTCCTTTTAGTTGGCAACCTCACTCACTGAAATACCTGGGAATATTCCTTACACCTAACCCAGCCTCTTTATTCCGTGTAAATTTCATCCCTTTACTTAACCACTTAAAGACCAGCCTCGTTTTGAGAGTTAGGTGTTTACATGTTTAAAACAGTTTTTTTGCTAGAAAATTACTTAGAACCCCTAGACATTATATATTGCTTTTTTTCTAACACCCTATAGAATAAAATGGCAGTTGTTGCAATACTTTTTTCACACCGTATTTGCGCAGCGGTCTTACAAGCGCACTTTTTTGGAAAAAATTCATTTTTTGAATAAAAAAATAAGACAGCAGTAAAATTAGCCAAATCTTTTTTTATATTGTGAAAGATAATGTTACGCCGAGTAAATTGATACCCAACATGTCACGCTTCAAAATTGCGCCCACTCATGGAATGGCGACAAACTTTTACCCTTAAAAATCTCCATAGGCAACGTTTAAAAAATTCTACAGGTTGTATGTTTTGCAATACAGAGAAGGTCTGGGGCTAGCATTATTGCTCTTTCTATAATAATCGCGGTGATCCCTCACATGTGTGGTTTGAACACTGTTTTCATATGCGGGCGCAACTCACGTATGTGTTTGCTTCTGCGTGTGAACTCCGTGGGACAGGGCGCGTTTAAAAATAAATTGTATTATTATTATTTATTTTACCTTTTATTTTTTATTTTTACACTGTTTAAAAAAAAATTCACTTTTATTCCTATTACAAGGAATGTAAATATCCCTTGTAATAGGAAAAAACGTGGAAGGTACTTTATAAAAATCGTTTAAAAAAATTGGCCCTTTAAGAGCTATGGGCGGAAGTGACGTTTTGACATCGCTTCTGCCCAGCAATTGTATGGAGACAGGTGGGGGCCATCTTCCCCTCACTCGTCTCCATACTGAACAAACAGCAGGACATGTTCACCTCCGCCGCTGCCGACAACTCCGGTAAGCGGCGGAGGGCACCGGATCGCGGAGCGAGGGGGGCCCTCTGAAGAAGAGGATACCGGGGTTATGGCAGCTAGCTTCTGCCATAACAATGATATTCCTTTTCAAACTGCCGCCGTAAAACTATGGCGGGCGGTCCGTAAGTGGTTAATTCAATTAGAGCGGACCTCCATAAGTGGACCCAGCTGGCTTACTCTTGAATGGGGAGAATAAGCATTGTGACAATGAACATCTTGCCCAGACTGCTTTTCTTATTCCAGATGATCCCTTACAAGGTCTTGCTGGGGTTCTTCTCAGTGTTACAATCTATAATATGCAATTATGTATGGAACCACAAACACCCCCGAATTGCCAGACAACTGCTTATTAAACCTAAAAGAGAAGCTTTACCTGATTTTAAGAGTTATTTCTTAGCAATAATTTTGAATAGGATATTAGGCTGGAAATACCAGAAAGAATCTAATCTATGGATGCAACTACTAAATTCCGCAAACTATCCTTGTCTACTTCACCGCTTACCAAGTCCTCCTTTGCGATTTGGGACTTACTGTGTAAAACGCATAAGTGGCTTCCCAATTCTCCTATAATGCAACTAATGGGACATGACTGTTTCCCCCTGGGAAAGCTTGCCCCTAAATTCCACATCCCCAGCCTCACTCCACCAAGTGACAATGACCAATGGTAGCTTACCTATATCCACACTTTTACCATTTCCCACAATCTCATTCATGGACCAGTGGAAATACCACCAGCTTTCCAGGTTTGTCAAATCTCTACCACAACCAATATGCTCCTTTTTGGATCTAACTCCATTGGACAGATTACTTGTGGATGATCAACTACCTGAGAAACCTATCTCCTACTTCTACGCCCTTGTACACACAGTCGGACATTCCGACAAAAAAATCCGTCGGATTTTGTCCAAAACTGGTGTTGCATACACACGGTCGGACAAAATTGTCGGAAAATCTGATTGTTTGTAACGTGATGATGTTATTTAGTTACGACGGGACTATGTTCAGGCTAGTAGCCAATAGCTTTGGTCTAGGAATTTGATCTGAGCATGCGTGGCACTTTGTCCGATTGGAATTCTCTACACACAATCGGACAAAGTCCGATCGGATCATGTTGTTGGAAAGTTTTATAGCCCAGCTCTAAAACTTTGTCCTTCGGATATTCCATCAGAAACAGTCTGATTGTCACGGTCGTTCCACTACCCCGATCGTACAGAAGAGACGTACCTGCAGGGTTCCTGTACGACGGGATCTCCGACGCCCTCGGACGCGGGTTGACGCGAACGAACACGCGCGGGTGCACGCAGGTCCCAACAGACGTTCGCAGGTGCGCGTCGACACAAGCGGGCGTTCGCACCGTACGGACGTGCGCGGGGTCACGAGCGTAACCACGGCCACCTGCGGGGGTACGCAAACGGGCCGTACGACCAATCCTGGTGCCCAATAGACTATTTAAGGCCACAGCTCCTGCTCCTCGGCGCTGTTCGGTCTACAGCGTTCCTGAGACTTCTGCTGTTTGTTTGTGATTGTGTTCCTGATATTATACCCGACCTGTTCCTGGACTCTGCCTGTATTCCGCCTGCCCTTGACCTTTTGCCTGATTGACTACGCCTCTGCCTTCCGCCTTTGTACCTCCGCTGCCAGATAGTTGCCGACCCAGCCTGACTGACTACGCCTCTGCCTCCCGCTTCTGTACCTCCGCTGCCAGATAGTTACCGACCCAGCCTGATTGACTACGCCTGTCTGCCCGAAGTCCGGCACCCGTTGACTCTGCCACCTTGCCGGTCCACTTGTGCCAGCCGTCCAGCAGTCCTTGACCGACATCCAGCGCCAGGTGCACCTGCCGTTCCAGTTACCATCTGTTCCAGCTGTACCCGCTATCTGCTATCCGGCTAGGCACTTGTGTCCTCCGGGCTCCTGAACCCCTGTCTCCATCACCAGGGGCTCGAGAGCCGGTGGTTTACGAGGCGCCGCTCCCTGCACGTTGGGGCTCTCTAACCAGGTACGTGACAGTACCGAACAGCCAGGATGTCTGAGCCCTCGCAGGGAGCGTCTCCCATGGATGAACTCTGCCATCATCTAGCCGGCCTCACCCAGGCCGTGAAGAGCCTACAAGAAGGCTACGGACGTTTGGAGGAACAGGTCCAGGCCCTATCTGCCGCAGCCCCGGCTGCCTCTGGGTCTCCAGGCCCACCGTCAGTGGTCATGTTGCCGCCAGAACCAAGGGTACCTACACCAGACCGCTTCTCCGGTAACCGGAATAAGTTCAGGGCCTTCCGGAACTCCTGCGAGCTCTTTTTCGCCCTCCAACCCCGGACTTTTTCTCTCGAGGCAACAAAAGTGGGGTTCGTCATTTCTCTATTAACCGACGAACCTCAGACCTGGGCACATCGTCTCCTCGAACGTAAGGACCCCTCTTTGGACTCTTTGAACGATTTCTTCCTGGCCATGTCCCGACTGTACGAGGACCCGCAACTTGCCGCCACTGCAGAAGCAGCTTTGCATGTACTCCAGCAGGGTCGCAGGCCAGTAGAGGACTATGTGTCTGAGTTCAGGCGTTGGAGTGCCGACACAGAGTGGAATAACTCAGCCCTTCGCTACCAGTTCCGCATGGGACTTTCGGAGGCATTAAAGGATGAATTGGCTCGCGTGGGAACCCCTGAAACCCTCGAAGCCCTCATCGATCTCTCGATTCAGATTGACAGGCGTTTGAGGGAACGTCGTTTAGAGCGCTCAACTTCCACTTCTCGCCCAGTCTGGATGATGCCGCGGGTTCCAAGTCCCAACCCTCCGGTCCTTCCTGCTCCACCTGCTCTGGATTCTTCGGAGCCTATGCAACTGGGTCTACTTCGCCCTTCCTTGACGCCCGAGGAGCGCCAACGCCGGAGAACTGGCAACCTTTGCCTTTATTGTGGGGAATCTGGACATTACGTTCGCACCTGCCCCGCCAAGTCACGTAAGTGCCTTCTTGCACCTTCTGCTTCTCCTGCCATTCTGCCCAGCACCAACACCACCTCTCACCTGGTTGTACCTCTTCTCCTACAGTTTTCCGGAGAGACTCTCAGCGTTGACGCCATCATAGACTCTGGAGCTTGCAGCGGCTTCATGGACCTGTCTTTTGCCCTGAAGAATAACATCCCTCTTCGGCCTAGGGTAAAGGGACTTTCAATCTTTCTGGCCGACGGCTCCTCCCTTAAATCCGGACCCGTTACTCAGGAGACGTCCCCGCTTTTTGTCACCATAGCCGGAACTCACCAGGAATTCCTGAGTCTGGACATCATCAAATCCCCCCTGTTTCCCGTGATCCTGGGCATGCCCTGGTTGAAGGCCCACAACCCTCTGATTAACTGGTTCACTGGAGAAGTAGAGTTCCCGTCTGCATATTGTCATCAAAACTGCTTCCCAGCCACCAACACGGACCCTGCCTCTTCTTCTCTGCTCTGCATGGAGACAGACACCGAGCTCCGACAGGTTGTGCCCGAAGCCTACCACCAGTTTCTAGATGTATTCAGTAAAAAGGGCGCAGAGACTTTACCTCCCCACAGGCAATACGATTGCCCTATTGACCTACTCCCTGGAGCGGAGATCCCGTTCGGGAGGATCTTCCCCTTATCTGAAACCGAGCTGGGTGCTTTAAAAACCTACCTGGACGACAACCTGAAGAAGGGTTTCATACGACCATCCACTTCCCCAGCAGGCGCAGGGATTTTCTTTGTTCAGAAGAAGGACCATTCCTTACGGCCCTGTGTGGACTACCGAGCACTCAACAAAGTTACAATTAAGAACCGTTATCCTCTACCGTTAGTGCCCGAATTATTTCAGAGACTGGGGTCGGCCAAGGTGTTCTCCAAGTTGGACTTACGGGGCGCGTACAACCTCATTCGCATTCGCAAAGGCGACGAATGGAAGACCGCCTTCCGTACCCGCTTCGGACATTATGAGTACCGAGTTATGCCCTTTGGACTTTGTAACGCTCCCGCTACATTTCAACACTTTGTTAACGATGTCTTTAGAGAGTACCTTGATTTGTTTGTTGTTATATATCTCGATGACATCTTAATCTTCTCTTCCTCTTTAGCTGAACACCGGGAGCATGTGAGGAGTGTCCTAGCCCGTCTCCGCCTCCATGGCCTTTACGCCAAACCGGAGAAGTGCGTTTTTGAACAGCAGAGTATCCAATTCCTGGGCTTGATCATCTCCGTAAACGGCATAGAAATGGACCCACAGAAGATTTCAGCCATCATAAACTGGCCCGCTCCCTCGGACAAGAAAGGGGTCCAACGCTTCGTGGGATTCGCGAACTTTTACAGGAAATTCATCAGGGGATTTTCTTCCATTATTTCCCCCATCACTGAGCTGACCAAACAGAACCAGAAATTTCAGTGGACCCCTAGGGCTCAGGAGGCCTTCGAAACTCTGAAGAACCTGTTTATCTCTGCCTCAATTCTCAAACACCCTGACGCCTCGCTGCCTTATATCCTGGAGGTGGA